>NC_084827.1:65666230-65969260 GCF_033115175.1 Lepus europaeus
TCCGCAACAGTGGGGCTTATGTTGTCTGCCCAGCTCTGCACGGGGGGAAACTTCCTTAAGAGAGCCTGCATTGTTCACCCTTTTTCTTGGCACACCCACAGCACCCAAAGCCTGTAATAACGCAGGTCATTAAACCAAACAACTGCACTTGGAGCCTTTTCAAGGCGGTGATTCAGGCAAGCGCTGTCCGCACGGAACCGGTTTGCAAGGTGAGATCCATCGGATGCTGCTGCCCTCACCACCCAGGGGGAGACCGGCCCCCCGCCACGTTTGCTGAGCCAAAAAAAAAAAAGCGCTTTGTCGCAGCCGCTAGGTGGCGATGGGTGTTTACCCAAAAAAGGGCAGGCTGTGCCTGGGCGTAGCTTCGACGTGCTGAAATGCCATTTTCCTGTGCAATGACCCTTTACACTAAAATGAGTGGGAGGAGGGGTCTCTGTGATGAGAAACACCGGAAAGTTTTCTACCTGGGAGAACCCCCTAAAGTGTGGCCGGAAAGATGCCTGTCTCTCACTTTACGGGAAGCGGTGGGAAAGGGTCAAGCCATGTGTGTGTGTGTGTGTGTGTGTATGAACTTGGGAAGGGGCAGCCAGAATCCACAGGGAGATGTCTGCCTACAGAGCTCAGGAGAAGGGTTAGAAGCTCTGTTTTTTAAAATGGCATTTACTTATTCTATTTATTTGAAAGGCAGAGAGAGAAAGAATCTCCCATCCACTGGTTCACTCCCCCCAAATGGCCACAACAGCCAGGGCTGGGCCAGGCGAAAGCCAGGAGCCAGGAGCTCCATCTGAGTCTCCCACACGGGTGGCAGAGACCCAGGCACTCAGGGCATTGCCCACTGCCTCCCACTGCATTAGCAGGAGGCCAGCATTGCGAGCAGAGCTGAGACTTGAACCCAGGCCCTCCGACACGAGATGCAAGCATCCCAAGCAACGCCTTAACCGCTACTGCCAAACACCCACTCGGTTTTTTGGCCTATCAGCCGTGAACTGAAAGAGGAAAGCTAGTGCTTCTGTTCCAAACAAATCATGCAAACGTAAGGAACGAGAAGTTTATATCAAAGCAGCATATGTATTTCTAAAAGCAGTCTCGTCTTAGAGGAATCCGCTCCCTGGGTTTAGGCAGCAGCATCCAGCAGCGGGGCCTTTCCAGCGCTAACAGAAACTCTCAAAATAAGCCGTGTCTGTGCACACACACAGCACTTGCCAAATACTGTTATCTATAGGGTGTTCATGTCTTGCTTCCATTTTTTCCTTAATTAAAAAAAAAATATGTTTCCTGTTCTAAGTGCTCAGAAAATACTGGATTAAAACTCAAATCTTCTGGGGGCAGGCGTGGTGGTGCGGCAGGTTCAGCCGCCACTTGTAACACTGGCATCCCCCATGGGGAGTCCTGGGGCAGCTTCGAGTCCCAGCTGCTCTGCAGCCATCCAGCTCCCCATAACACGCTTGAGAAGCAGCCAATGCTGGCGCAAGTGTTTGGGTTCCTGCCACCCACACAGAAGCCCGGAAGGATGCTCCTGGTTCCTGGCTCCTGGCTTCAGTCTGGCTCGGCCCCAGCTGCTGTGGCCATCTAGGGGGTGAACCAGCGGATGGAAGACCTTTCCCTCTGTCTCTCTGTGACTCTGCCTCTCGAATAAATAAATACAAATCTTTTGAAAAAGTACCTACATAAAATGGTCCGATGAGCTCTCGGAACAGCAAGGGGTAGCCTTCCGCCCTCAGTTTCTGGAAAGCCAATTAGCATTTCTGAGAACCAGAGTGTTTGTGAGGAATGCGACAGTCCGGCCAGGCCAGCGCTGACTGGAAGTCCCGCCGCGGTCCAGGTGAGTTCCTGGCACTTGGGCAAAATGGCTGGCCGAGTTTGCTTGCACCCAGTGGGCAGGGGAAGGGCGGGGCCCAGGGGAAGTGCACTTCGGGGCAGGCACTGCCCCAGGTGCTGAGCGGGTCCCCCACCCCCCAGGCTGATGTTGGATGCCTGTCCCTGTCGGTAGCTCTCTCCGAAGCCACAGAGCCGCGGAAGCAAGTGCCTCCAACAGAAGGAAGTCTGGGACGCTGCAGGAGCCACGCGGCTTGTGAACGGCTACAGTGGCACCGGGCAGCTCGTGCAGTGCTCGCCTGGGTCTCGGCCCCCAGGGCAGAGCCTTCCCCACTGACGGAGGGGCTGGTGCCTCCCTCCTTTCCTGAGATGAGGAGACCCAGGTGACTCTCCCCTTGAGAGAGCGGCAGAGTCCTCACAGGCGGCATCAAACTGCCCTTCCTTGTCCGCGTCAACAGGTTCAGCTGCAACCTGCGACGCCTGCAACCCATGAGTGCCGGTTCGAGTCCCGGCTGCTCCACTCCCAATCCAGCTCTCTGCTATGGCCTGGGAAAGCAGTGGAAGATGGCCCAAGTGCTTGGGCCCCTGCACCCATGTGGGAGACCCAGGTTGAGTTCCAGGCTCCTGGCCTTGGTCTGGCCCAACCCTGGCCATTGCAGCCATTTGAGAAATAAACCCAGATAAATGAGCTCTCTCAATATCTCTCTCTCTCTCTCTCTTTCTCTTCCCCCACCCCTTTCAAATCACTCTGCCTTTCAAATAAATAAATCTTTTTTTTTTTTTTTTTTTTTTTTTTGGACAGGCAGAGTTGACAGTGAGAGAGAGAGAGAGAAAGGTCTTCCTTTTTGTCGTTGATTCACCCTCCAATGGCCGCCGCGGCCAGCTTGCCACAGCCGGCGCACCGCGCTGATCCGAAGCCTGGAGCCACGTGCTTCTCCTGGTCTCCCATGGGGTGCAGGGCCCAAGCACTTGGGCCATCCTCCACTGCACTCCCGGGCCACAGCAGAGAGTTGGCCTGGAAGAGGGGCAACCGGGACAGAATCCGGCGCCCCAACCGGGACTAGAACCCAGTATGGCGGTGCCGCTAGGCGGAGGATTAGCCTGTTGAGCCATGGCGCCGGCTATAAATAAATCTTTTTAAAAATCCTTTTTGTAGCTTCAGAAAACTGAGATGCCGGATATTTTCAAAGAGCTGTCAAAAACTCCTTTCAGGGTTAAATGTTAAAAAGTGGACTGGAAAAGCCAGTGACCATTGTGGGGATGGAAGCTGAGAATGTCTGCAGAGCGTGCACAGGTCGTCCGGGTCCCGTGGGCCAGAGAACCTAAGAGTGGCTCGCCATTTCTTACTGCTATGGTGCTGACTGCTGTGTGAGATCATGCTGATGGCTGTTCCCCTCTGAGTCTCAGGGTCCAGACGCCCTGAGCCTGTAGTGCCAGGGACCCACTGGGACAAATGCCCAGAGGCTGCCACGCACTCCACTAGATGACTTTGCCACTTCTGGCGACGGATCAGCCGCCGTGGCCCATGGGTCTGCTGGGCTCGGGAGGGTGACATAGCCCAAGGCGATGCTCATGCTTGTCCTTGTGCAGTCCTGGCCCCACCCCCGAGTGTGGGCAGCACCTGTGCCTTGCTTCTAACCAATAGGGTCTAGCCATTGGTTGTCACTCCAAGTGACTCCATTCCACCTTACACCTGCAGGCCTTGGAGACTCTGCAGTGCGAACTGTCCACAGAGAGGGCCTACTGGCGGGGGACCTGGGCGGCCCTAAACTGAATGTGGAATCTCTGCTCAGCATCCAGAAATCCCCACAGCTCTCACTTTTCCAGCCACAAGGCAGGAATTCTGCCAACCGTGGGGAGGAGCTTGGGAGTGGACTCTGGCGCAGGCGCCGTTGAGCACAGTGGATAACCGGTACCCCCGCCGTGCAGGCAGCAACTGGAGAAGTGGTCAGGGGGCAGCAGACGCGGGAAGAGATGCACTGGGTGAGAGCGAGGGGCTGCTGATGGGAGGGCAGCACCAGCCCTGCCCGCCTCCCAGGGGTCTCTGTCGCCGGAGGCAGCTCACAAGCCTTGTGATCACCCAGAGCGGGAACTTGGAGGACATGGCAATCCCTCTTCTTCAGAACCCTTCCTCCCTTCCCTGCGGCTGTCACAGGGTACCCGAGGCTGGGTGACTTAAAGAACAGAGGTTTATTTTGGTTCATGTTACTGGGCACTGGCCAGCCTAAGAGCACAGTGCCAACTTCTCCAGCTCTGGGCAGAAAGCAGAAGGAAAAGTGGAGAGGAGACAAAACACAAGGGTGGCAGACTCGCTTTGTGCAAACCCCTCGCAGTAACTGACCCAGGCCCACAGGAGCGGCATTAATCCTCTCAAAGGCCCCACCCCGCTCGCTGTACTGCCACAGTGGCCGTCGATTTTCATCGATTTTCAGGATGAGACTTGGCAGGGATAAACCGCAGCCAAGCCAAACCGCAGCAGCCCCGATCCAACACCATCTTTCTGATTTTACCTCTTTTTTAAAAAATTAATTTATTTATTTGAAAAGCAGAGTTAGAGAGAGAGAGAGAAAGAGAGATCTTCCATCAGCTGGTTCACTCCCCAAATGGCCACATCGACTGGACCTGGGCCGATCCAAAGCTAGGAGCCAGGAGCTTCTTCTGGGTCTCCCACGTGGGTGCAGGGGCCCAAGGACTTGAGCCATCCTCCACTGCTTTCCCAGGCCACAGCAGAGAGCTGGATTGGAAGTGGAGCAGCCGGGACTTGAACCGGCGCCCATATGGGATGCCGTCACTGTAGGCAGAGGCTTTGCCCTCTATGCCACAGCACTAGCCACTGCTTTTACCTCTTAAAATTGTCTCGAATTCAAACCCTTCTCCAACAGCCACTGCTTTTCCAGGATGGCAGTGAGCTCCCTGCCTCCATCTCACTTCCTTTTACATCCTGCTGGTGAGCACGGATGGTCATCGGGGCGGTTTGTCCCCGCATCTGCTCTAAGCTCAACACGAATCTTTCCCAAGACCCCTAGAAAGAAAAGTGCTGTCCCGACCTGAAGCCACTTCTATTCAGCACCTGTGTCCTTGTTACCCCCCAGATACAAGCCATTCTCACCGCCCGGCCCAGCAGCTCTGGGAGCCCACCCTTAGGATGGAGCCGTGACAGTGAGTGGTGGCTGGAAGAGGGATGGGGAGTACAAGGCTTGTCACCAGTGCCCCACGGTATGTGGCCTACTTCAGACCCAGAGGCATCTCAAAACAGGGGCGTCCCCAGGGGCCAGTACTAAGCCACCGTCTGCAGCGCCAGCAGCTCAGATGGGCAGCGGTTCGAGTCCCGGCTGCTCCATTTCCCATCCAGCTCCCTCCTGCTGATGGCCTGGGAAAAGCAGCAGAAGATGGCCCAAGTCCTTGAGCCACTACACTCATGTGGGAGACCTGGATGAAGCTCCTCACTCCTGGCTTTGGTCTGGCCCAGCCCTGGTCACTGTGGCCATTTGGGGGATGAACCAGTGGATGGAAAATCCTTGTCTCTCCTCTCTATATACCTCTTTCAAATAAACAAAGAAATATTTTTTAAAAACCAGGGGAGTCCCTGCCACAGGGCGGCCTCCTGCAGAGGCTCCCAGCCACCCACCTCCCTGTTTTCCCTGGGGTCAATGCAGTCACTTGCAGCTGCCTGTACACAGCAGACTGTTTCACTGTTTCTTTCATTTTGCTCATATGCTGCCTCTGTCTCGAACACATTTTCTCCGTTGGTTTGCCTCGCCCTTTCCTTTCTCATTCTTCAAGGCTCATCACCTCATCACCTCCTCCAGGAAGCCTTCCTGAGCAGTCCAGACTGCCTTCCTCCCTTGCACGGCTGCGCACAGCCAGAGCGGTGCATTACCGCACGGTATCACATGGTGGCGCTAGCATGGCGTACCACTGCCGCTGCAGCTCTCACCTGTGTGCCTGACGCTGGCGCTGTGTTCTGTTCCACTTTGCGTGTCCCTCCACCCCGTGCTCAGCCCAAAGCTGGGGGTACAGAGCAGGATGCTAGTGCAAGCGATGGCTTCTGACCGTGAACTCACTGTCCACGGCTGCAGCGCCAGGAACTAGGAAGTTGATTAAAAACATAGCTCAGGGTGGGTGTTGGGTGCAGCACAGAAGCCACCACTTGCGGCGCCCACATGCCACATCCGAGTGCCTGGTTAGAGTCCTGGCTCCTCTGCTTTGGGTCCAGCTCCCTGTTAACGCACCTGGAAGGCAGCACAGGATGACCCAAGTACCTGGGCCCCTGCCACCCCATGTGCGAGACCCGGACGGAGCGTCTGGCTCCTAGCTTTGACCTGGCCCAACCCTGGTTTTAGTGGGAACTAGGCCAGTGAGCCAGCAGATGGAAGTGTGCTCGCTTGCTCTCTCTCTCCCTCCCCGCCATTCAAACAAAATAAAAATAAATTAGAAAGCAATAAGCAAAGCTCACGCTTCCTTATGTGTCGCTCACGTGGGCACCCACGTGGGAGAGGAGCTGCCACGAGTCACCACCGGAGAAACCTCAGTTGCATGGCTGACTCTTCCTCCCCGGGAGCTGGCAGGGCTCCTGGTCTCCCTTCCAGAGAAGGCGAGTCCACAAGTGTCCCTGCAGCCCCGTGCACACCCCCACACTTGCTCCTCTTGCTGTGGAGCGGGGGGGGTGGGGGCATCCTCTGCTGCTTTCCCAGGCGCATTAGCAGGGAGCTGGATTGGAAGTGGAGCAGCCAGGACTTGAATCAGCGCTCCGACAAGGGACGCCGGCATCACAAGCAGCAGATTAAACCACAGAGCCACAATGCGAGCCCTATTGCTTTCTTTTTTTTTTTTTTTTTTTTTTTTTAATTTTTGACAGGCAGAGTGGACAGTGAGAGAGAGAGAGAAAGGTCTTCCTTTGCCTTTGGTTCACCCTCCAATGGCTGCCGCGGCAGGCACACCACGCTAATCCAAAGCCAGGAGCCAGGTGCTTCTCCTGGTCTCCCATGGGGTGCAGGACCCAAGCACTTGGGCCATCCTCCACTGCACTCCCGGGCCACAGCAGAGAGCTGGCCTGGAAGAGAGGCAACCGGGACAGAATCCGGCGCCCTGACCAGGACTAGAACCCGGTGTGCCGGCACTGCTAGGCGGAGGATTAGCCTATTGAGCCATGGCGCCGGCCTATTGCACGGATTCTAAGAGGAGACAACACCCAGAGCAGGGACACCCGAAAAGACGTTGGAGCACTTGGGCTGGCCAGGTGGGCGCAGGCTGCCGTGCTCAGTGCACAGCCACATCCAGCCAGAGGGAAGAGGATCTTTGCAGTATGGTGGCCTTGAAAGGATGGGGGGGGGTACTTGGTGAGAACCTGGAGTAGCGGCAGAATGAATCATAGGAGAAGAGGAGAGAGTGCAGAGGGGCAAGGGCAGGGCCTTGCTGAGCACCTGTCCCGCCCCGCCCCCCACACACACGTGCCCCGCCACAAGGCGCCCGGGGCCACAGCCACATCCACACAGAGGCGCGTGTGAGCCCCAGGCGGGAGCCCCCTACCCACAGGTGCTGCCGCAGAAGAGCAGGGTGCAGGTCCAGGGGACGGAAGGTCACAGGGTAGTGATGGGGTGCCCCAGAACCCCCAGGAACAGCCAGGGGTCTGGGGGGGGGGCAGCCGAAGCTGAGTGCTCATGGCGCCGGTGTGCTGCGGCTTTAACTCGAGGTGTGTTTATTTGAGGCAGGGCTGCCGCCTGCTTGGAGACCGTGACCAGCTTCGTGCTGTGGTCTGCAGCCTACAGGAGGGCGCCATCTGCAGGGCGCTCTAAGCCAGCTGCAGGGGCAGCAGTGCCTGCAGTGGGGGGCGGGGGGACCACCAGGACCACCACAGCCTGGCAGAAAGCTCACAAGGAAGAAAGAACAGAGCCCTCTCTGGGTTTAGAGAAATAGAACTTCGCCAGACTTCTAAGGTAACCAAGAGAACTTTAAAAAATATATATTTATTTATTTGAGAGGCAGAAGCAGCCAGCCAGAGGTCTTCTATCCACTGGTTCACTCTCCAAATGGCCGCATCTGCTGGAGCTGCGCCGATCCGAAGCCAGGAGCCAGGAGCTTCTTCCGGGTCTCCCATGTAGGTGGCAGGGCCCCAAGGACTCAGGCCATCTTCCTCTGCTGCTTTCCCAGGCCATTAGCAGGGAGCTGGATCAGAAGAGCAGCCGGGACTCAAGCCAACACCTATATGGGATGCTGGCGCTGCAGGTGGCGGCTTTGCCCACTACGCCACAGCACCGGCTCCAAGAGAGAACTTCTTAGTTCGCTCCGACAGTAGCTGTATTGGGAGGTGGGTCCCTGTACCCTGACAATGAACCAGACTCAGCTGGTACCCAGAGAAGGAAGCACCACCTTCCTGGAGCTGACAATCAGCTCACACTCATCATTGTTCAGTGCCGGGCACCCGCCAGGGTAACCGAACCTCCCACTGGAGCAATGTAATTTGGTTTAGCAAAGCACTTGGACGACCCTGCAATGAGCCCCAAATGCTATCGGGCCCTGGAGACAGAGGGCACATGCTCCTATGGGACAGGACTGTGACAGCACCCCAAGTTCAACTGACCCCTGCGTGAGGTCAGAGTGATGGGTTCCCCCTACCCTTCATCCAACAGTGATTTGCCAAGAAAAGGAAGGATTTGTGGAAATGAAATCAGGACAAAATGGAAGACGGACCTCAAACATGGGTCTCTCCCGAAACTTCCATTAGAATAAGTTTGGAAAGCTCCAAGAAGGCAAGAGAATGGGGGGAGCTGTTGGCCATGGCTCAGTCTGACGAAAGCTGAGACCAGGAGAGACAGCAGATGGAGGAAGGGGCTGCCCGGGGACGGGCTGAGCTGCCAGCAGGGTCCTTCCCTCGAAAGCAAGCAGCACAGGGGGTGAGGGCCAAGGCGGCCACCTCCCCTCGGGTCAGGCCTGAGGAGGTCCCCCGTACCACGACTGATTCTCTACCCACTTGCCCCGAAATCCACTGCTGTCTCACAAGCCCCATGCACGCACCTGCAGCTCCTGGTCAGTTTGGAGGAAACTGGTGGTTTAACCCAGAAAGAAGCAAAAATTAATCCAAGGGAACTCTGGGATGCAGTTAGAAAGCCCGGATATTGAGCCCGTAACACCAAGCGGAGTTGCGGTGAAAAGGGAGCAGCTGGGTTCGAAGCCCACGCTGACTCCATGAGGAGCAGAAGTTTCCCGGGCGCCAAGGACCTGGTCTGCGCTGCTGTATTTTGAGATCCTACCCTGTGCCTGGCCGGTCACCAGCAGGGGAAGACGGGCAGGGAGGGAAGCAGTGACCGTGAACTCCAGAGATGGAAAACGTGGGCAGTGATGAGGCAGACGGAGACCCGGGAGGGTTCAACGCTGCTAACATTGGTTCTAGAAAGGAAGAGAACTCAGCAAGGAAATTTCAAAACCACATTTTCTAGAACGGAAGTGGTGTCTTCCTCGCAAGAGCGCCGGAGCAGGATGGCTCATGAAAGACCCACGGGCAGACCTGCCACCGTGTCCTCGGCTAAGGAGAGGGTCCCGGGTGACTGGGGAGATAGGGCAGGCCACCAAGAAGGTGCCAGTGTGGAGGCGGAAGGGAGGCTGGGGGACACAGGAGCAAAGCCTTCCAACCAAGCGTGAGGGAAAACGATTTTGGCCTCAAAACTTCTAATCCACGCCAGACCAGACGTCAGACAGAGTAGCAGTGGCAACACTCTCACACACGCCCAGGGACTCTCCAAGCCTGCTCCCAGTGCCCACTTCCTGAAAATACACCAAGAAAGAGGGGACGTAGGCCAGCGCCATGGCTCACTAGGCTAATCCTCCGCCTAGCGGCGCCGGCACACCGAGTTCTAGTCCCGGTCGGGGCGCCAGATTCTGTCCCAGTTGCCCCTCTTCCAGGCCAGCTCTCTGCTGTGGCCAGGGAGTGCAGTGGAGGATGGCCCAGGTGCTTGGGCCCTGTACCCCATGGGAGACCAGGAGAAGCACCTGGCTCCTGCCTTTGGCTCAGCGCGATGCGCCGGCCGTTGGAGGGTGAACCAACGGTAAAGGAAGACCTTTTTCTCTGTCTCTCTCTCTCTCACTGTCCACTCTGCCTGTCAAAAATTTTAAAAAAAAAAAGAGGAGACGTGAACTTGGGCCGGGCTCTGGTGCAGCAGGTGCAGCGCTGCTTGGGATGCCGGCATCCCATACAGGAGCGCTGCTTCACGCCCTGGCTTCCCTGCTTCCAATCCAGCTCTCTGCTAATGTGCCTGGGAAAGGGGCAGAAAATGACCCACGGCCTTGGGCCCCTGCCACATGTGTGGGAGACCCAGATAGAGTTCCCGGCTCCTGGTTTCAGCCTGGCCCAGCCCTGGCTTTTTGCAACCATCTGGGGAGTGAACCAGTGGATGGATGATCTCTCTGTCTTTCCCTGTCTCTGTCACCTTGCCTTTCAAATAAATATTTTTTAAAAAGAAAAAGCAGTTCAATTTCAAGACCATGGGAGGATAATGTCTAGGAAACAGTCTGAAAATGAAGGAAGCCAAAATGTGGCATGATGGCGCCATCAGAGGCAGAGAGCAGAGCTCAGGGGCATTGTCGGGGCAGAGGGAGACGCAGCAGTGGCACCGTGCTGGGCTCTGCTGAGTCTCATCATGGAAGCTGGAATAATTACATCACTGACTGGTATTCCACTTTTAGCCATCATCTACAGAGAACACATCAAAGTCTGAGTTATGGTCCCAGAGCGGGATATACGTGTCGCTACCCTGGGACGTCAAAGTACAGGTGTAGCAGAGAAGGAAGATCCCACACAAGCTGGAGATGGCCAAGGCACATCCTCACCTTTCAACGTGGGACAGCGTTGACGCTGATTCAACATGGAGCGGAAGTTTAAATGCATAGCTCTAAAGTGTATGGGGGAGGGGGATGAACGGCACTGTGGCTTAGTGGGTTGAGCGTCTGCCTACTTTGCTGGCATCCCACATGGGCGCTGGTTCGAGTCCTGGCTGCTCCACTTCCAATCCAGCTCCCTGTTGATGGCCTGGGAAAGCAGCAGAGGATGACCCAAGTGCCTGGGCTCCTGCACCCACACGGGAGACCCAGAGGAAACTCCTGGTTTTGGATCCGCTCAGTTTCGGCCACCTGGAGAGTGAATCAGCAGGTGGAAGACCTCTAACTATGCCTCTCAAGTAAATAAATAAATCTTTATTAAAAAGAAAAAAAAAAAGGTATAGCAGGGGCCAGCGCTGTGCCGCAGGTTAAGCTGCATCTTGGGACACCCACATCCCATATCAGATAGTTCGAGTCCCGGCTGCTCTGCTTCCGAGCCAGCTCTGCTGATACAGCTGGGAAGGCAGCGGAAGATGGCCCAGGGACTTGGGCCCCTGCACCCACATGGGAGACCAGGATGGAGTTGCTGGCTCCTGGCTTTGGGCTGTTGAGGCCATACAGGGTGTGAAACAGCCGATGGAAAATATCTCTGTCTAGCCCTTTTTGTTGCTCTTTCAAGTAAATAAAAATAATCATTTTAACAAATCAAAGAAGTACAGCAGTCACCAAGAAAGGAAGCAATGATGGTGGTGATGGGGCAGGGGGGAGAGTGAGCAGAGCAAGGGAGCTAACCCCTCATCGACTCCATCCTGTAGCCACTGGGAATATCTGAGACCGAAAGCCAAGAACTAGTGGCCTTGGAATATGATTTAGAACCACAGGAGGACCAATGAATGACCTGGGAGTAGAAATGGTGAAATGTGACTTTTGAAGGCGAAGGCTGGAGTAGGGAGGAGCGAGACCACACACTTCACATTGCAAGTACTTCTCGACCATTCCAACTCAAAGCACGGTCACTAGGATGGATAGTGTTCATGAGTTTCAAGAATCAAACACCAAAGTCGTTGACTAATGTTAACATATTACATAACATCAACCTTTCCACTCTAAGATTTACTTCATCTATTTGAAAGTCAGAGTTAGAGTCAGAGAAAGACAAAGAGATCTTCCACCTGCTGAGCTGGACCAGTCTGAAGCCAGGAGCCAGGAGCTTCATCTGGGTTTCCCACATGGGGGGCAGGGGCCCCAACACTTGGGCCATCTTCCACTGCTTTTCCCAAACACATTAGCAGGGAGCTGGATTGGAAGTAGAGCAGCCAGGACACGAACCAGTGCCCATATGGGATGTTGGCACTGTAGGCAGTGGCTTTACCTGCTATGCCATAGTGCCAGCCCCAACATTTCCACATTTCAAACTTGCCCACTGTGAAGTCTATGGCGCTGTATTAGAGTGTAGCTTCTAGATAACCAGAGTAAATCTTATAGTCATTGCCATTTAACTGAAATTAAACACCATTAATTCACCCATTCTAAAATATACATTTCCGCCCATGTTTTTATGGCATTGAAATCAAGGCAGATTAGTTTTGCTGGGCAACTATAAATTGCAAAGCCGTGGTCTTGCAGGCATTGATGTCTTAGTCAATACGGCAGGGATACCTACAGTCTATGCCTAGCCATTTCCCCAGGCTCCTGTATGGAATCGAGGACTATTGCTTCTTTTCCTAATACTCTTCCAATGCCCCACTGTACTCCAGCCACATGCCGGTCCCTGGGTACACCCCTACACCCCACTCACACCCCTGCTCCCTACCTGCTGGCTCTTACAGGTCCTGCAACCTCAAATGTCACCCCCCTGGAGAGGACGCTGACCACCTGGTCCAAGTCTCTCCACCAGCAAGAGACGCCTCCTTATTTTCGTCAGAGCCCTCACTCTGATATTTTCATTTGAGCCCTCACTCTGATATTTTCATTTAGTTGTCTCTCTCCTCACTGGGGCCCAAGCTCCAGGGCAGTGGGGGGACCTCCCATGTTGTTTAACACCCTACGCTCAATGTCTGGAATTGAGCCCGACACCAAGCAGCGACTCAGAATGAACACGCCAGGAAAATGATGCTGAGCTGTAGATGTTAACAGTTCATCATTTAGGAAAAACTGACACACAGCGCTGCTTCCTGATTTTCTACGGCAAAGTGCCTCCCAGGCATAGTACCACAGCACCTTCTTTTGTTGGGAAGGCTTGGTTTCCCATTGCGACCCGCTGAGCATCACGCTAGAGGATCGCAGCGTGCAGCAGTGGCAACTCCTATGACATACACGCCGATCACACGCACACACTCGCGGCCCACAGCTGCCAAGGCAGGCATCAGAGAGGTGGCAAAGCCGGGATGAAAATGAGAGGACGCTTCAGAAATTCCCGAGTGGTTCCCCACAAGCGACCTCTCCCGAAGGAAAGGTGACGTTGAAAAATCACTGTTGTAATTTTACTTCCCACAGCTGCATTCCAAGGCTGAACTGAAGAGAACTGTGCAACATTTGACAAAAGCAGATACTCTGCTGGGGACTCCTTGCATTCTCTGTTCATGACCAAAGAGTAAAATAAATAGGCCGAAGCCCCCCAAAAAGTATACCTGTCTGCTTTTTATTCAAAAAAAAAAAAAAAAAAAAGCCCATGATCCTTTGGGAGGTGATACAGATTGTTTGGCCGTCGGCTCATGATGTCTGCAGTCTCCGGGGCAAGTTCAAAGGCCCCCAGGCTTCCCCACCCCCATCCACTTTTGGCACCTGTACACAAAATGGCACTTCTGAAAAACGGGGGACGATGTGCTGAGAGGCCGGGTTTCGCATGGTGCACCTTTCCTGACTGCGGGGCCTGGGACAGGGCCACCAGGAGAAAGACAAGGGAGAACCTTCCCCCACCTCACCGGGCAAGGCTACTGGATCAGGAATTAGACTAGCCCCAGCAGCCAGTGCTCAGGGGTTGGCGGCCGCGGGTCTCGCTTATCTTTCTCCATGGGTTCCTGATTCTTCTGGGAGGTAGCGGAGTGTGTGGCCCGGGCTCTGGCTCCGTGATCTGGGAATACAACTGTATCTGGTCACGGGGTCCTGGAAGGCTCCTGTGATCTGCTTAAAGAAACAGAAGCAGCAGCTCGGTGAACCTGTGCAGGCAGAGAGCTGAGCAGGAAGAAGGCATGGAGTCCTGGGGCGGGGAGGAGGTGGGGGCTCAGCCCGAGGGGGAAACCGTCTCATCCATGAAGCGTGCCACTCTGCGCACACCGGAAAAGGGGTCCCCGCCCACAAACCAGAGGCTGTCGGAGAACACCAGCCGATGCCGCTAGCCGGTCCACACTGGAGACTGAGGAGGAGTTATGAGCTCGGCGGTCGCCTATCTGGCCTGATTCAAGTTCATTTTCTCGAGCTGTGCTCCAGACCCTCCCCCACAATGCCGGGAAGCTTCCTGGGAACACCTCTGGGTTTCCCAGCACCACCAGAGCCGAGTGGATTGCTTTCTGATTAGGGTGGGGGGGGAGCCTCTCCTCGGCCCCCGCTTCCAAAACCCTCATAAGGCATCTTCATTTCAAAACAAAAGATGGGAATAGTAAAAAATAAAAATTAGAAAAAAAAACAACTAGGGAAAAGATGCTAGGACGCCACTCCACTGCGGGGCAAGGGGGCGCTTCTTCCGGCAGCCACTGCCTCGCCCAGGCCGGCATGTTAGGGCAGCACGGGAGGGCAGGCTGGGGACAGCGGGGAGGGAGCAGGACGAGGAAGGCCACGCCGGTCTCCTGTGCGCGGAGCCAGCCCGGGGTCCTGCGTGGTGACTGCGCTCGGCGCTCACAGCAAGCAACACCTCTCTTTAAAGCTCTTCTTGCTCTTGCTGCTTTTCTTGCCGTTCTTCTCCTTGTTTTCCGACATCTTCTTGGCTCGGATCTCTCTCATGAGGTCAAAGAACACCTAGGGAGGGCAGGAAGGGTGCAAGGAACAGGGAGGGGAAAGTCACGTGAGGATCCGGGGGGAACCGAGTCGGATGTGAGTTAGCGCCATGGAGGCACACAAGGAAACTGCTGCGTGGACGTGGGCCCTAGGAGAGAAAGCGCCTGGAGCAGGCGAAACAGGTCCTAACTACAGCAGGCACGCGTGTGGCCAAGCCGGGGACAGAGCCCTTGCAGTGTCCCGGCCACAAAGCAGCTCATCTCAGACAGTGAAATCTGCTCCCCCAACAGCTGAGCGACAGGCGGCACCAGACTCCCCAGCGTCTCCAACCGCCAGGCGAGGGCGGGCTGGTAAGGGCACCTGTTTCCTGGTGCTTCGTCACACGTCAGTCTTCAGAACGCTCATGGAAAAGGCGTACCATGAAAAACAAAACTCTGCACAGATTTCAAGAACCCTTTGCTCCAAAATACACTGGTCTTTTAATGCCATCTTCCATGAACTTTTTGAAGTTCCCACGGCCCCCAGCGTGTGTCACTTACGCCTTACGGTGGCCCTAGCAAGGCTGGACTATTGCTGTGCTGCACACCAGCAGCCGCAGGAAGGGGGATGGGGCCCCTGCTCTGGGAAGCTGGGGAGGGGAGGGGGCAAGATGTCCACCACCACAGCCCTGGCCACGCAGGCCCTGGACCCCAGTGGTCGGGAGCAAGCGCTCACCCCTGCGAGCCCAGTGGGGAGCACTATCAGGGGCTGGTGAGCTGGCGAGAGCCGGCCGTGTCATTCAGATAGGGATTATCGTGTCTCCCAGTGTTTGGGTTTTGCCCTCTGCTCCGGGCAATCGTGCCGGAGAACTGATTGCACTCCCGCAGACAAAACACGCTCCTACAAGGAGACATCTGAGATGGCACGGAGACAACCGCGGAGATGGGGAGTGGAAGAGCGGGCGCAGGCCTCACCTTGGCACGGCCACACACCCGCCACCAGCTCCCCTCCTGTATTCTCTGTGGCAGGCGAGATCAGTGTTCTGGACCGTTAGGAATCCACCTGCTTTCACCTCCAGCTGCAGGCACAGACAAGGGCCCCCCAGGCTGGCTCGGGCTGGCCTACGCAGCCCGGTGCCACCTCGCAGGGAAGCCCGTGGTCCAGGAGGGTGCCAGCAAGAGCTTGGATGGTGCAGGTTCTTGTCCGCACAGCGAAAGGCGGGGGGAGGGGGACTGAGTAGACCCAAATTAAAATGACCATGATCTTATCAACAGCCTCCCTTGGAGCACACTGCTTACAAGTGAATACAATGCTCCCAGCCCTAAGTTTCTCCTGCTTTCCTGCGTGGCAGGTCCAGCTGGCCCGAAGAGGAGGGCAGAGGACAACCGTGCCCGGCCCCTTCCCCACCCCACCAGCCTCCTCAAGAAACAACACAGGCCGGGGAGCCTTCCAGGGGCTTACAAGTGGAGCAGAGGCCTGGATTTCCTGTGTGTCTTCCACACACGGCTGGGAAACAGCGTGAACACTGCACCAATGGGGCTGGTGGCCGCGTGGCAGCTGCGACTCGACAGACCGGGGTGCAGGTGCGCGGGGCGCTTCTCAAATCGAAGCCTGCCTCATGCCAGCCTCCTCCCAGCGCCGCTACCATCTCCAGGGAAGCCCAGCTAGGGGTCTCGCCTCATCAGGCAGGGGGCAAAGGGGAATCATGGCTCTACCACAAAGAGGGGACCTAAAGCTTGGGGTGCTGACGCGGCGTGGCATGCCTGGGCAAGAGCGGGCGCCACGCACTAAGGAAAATGAACGGGGTGACGGCTGACGGGGAAGTGCCACCAGCACCGGGGGTCAGCCTTGGGCACACAGAAGCCTGGTGGGGAGACTGCACCACTGCTGAGGGCACCCTTCCGTTAGCTTCAGAGGTTTGGAGGGGGACACATGCTGGGGAGGGTACGAGAGAAGAGACTCAGAGAGGTGAGTCTTGAGAGCATGCAGTAATTAGAGACTAAGTTAGAGAGAGAGCACCGGCCCCGCTGGTGGACAGCAAGCTGAGAAGACTAAACGTAGCCAATAACCCAGCGGGAGCAAAAGCAAGAAACATTAGGTTTTGTCCAAGGCCATCGCGGGGCACCCGGGAAGCAGCCCCCCTCCCCCACAGCCTGCCCTGTGTCTCAAGGGCGACAGGGCTGTGGACAAGGGCACCCAGGAAGGGTACTCCCGGCACGGTCTGCAGACCAGCAGTCGAGTGCTGTCCGGCTTCCAGGTGCTCCCCCGGCACAGAGCGAGGGCTCCGTGGGCGCTGAAGGGCGGGGTCAGCCCCCCCACAACCTGTAGTGCGTCTTACTTATGATGGCTTAGGCTTCCGGAAAAAATTGGGAGTCCTCGTCCAGTCCCCAGCTCCCTCCAAGCACCCAGGGACCCGCACACAGTCCATTCCCGAGGGACACGCACAGCGCGTGGGCCCACCTTGTCCACGTTGGCCCGCGTCTTCGCTGAGGTCTCCACGTACTGCACGCCCCACTCGTCCGCTTTGCTCCGAGCCTCCTCGACGGGCACCTGCCTCCGCTCCTCCAGGTCGGACTTGTTGCCCACCACTAGCAGCGGGATCTTATCTTCTTCGGACTTCACACGGAGGATCTGTTCCCTGAGGCGCGGGAGACAGGGCAGTTCTGAAAGCCACCAAACCTAACGGTCTCCCCGACGCAGACACAAACACCACCCGCCTACTCGGGCACACAGCTGCCCCGACGGGGCCCGGCAGGCAAAGCCCGCCTCCCCTCAGTCCACCTGTCAGAATAGCCGGGGCCGCCCGGCACAAGGGCAGACACTGGCCCCCAAGGCCCTAACAGAAGCAGGGTTCTGGATAGAGCCCTGGATCAGCCTTCCAACAGCGTCCGCAACTGCCACTGACACAACACAGAAAGAAAAAATGTGCCTTTCCGGGATAAAAACACGCTAAAAGAAGTATTTCCGCAAATACGTAATTCCCCTGGGGAAATGACTTGGTTTTTTCTTATCGCCGTAAAAGCTACAAAATCCTGTGCTTTGCACAAGGAGGGTGGCGCCCGTGAGTGGATCATGAAGTCACGCTCAGCAGGGGATTTCCCCCAGTGCGGGAGGACACCACAGACAGAACAGAAACAGCCAGGGGACTCTGGGGAAGAAAGGCGAGTCTGCTTTTGTAAAGTGCTGATTAGACCTGTGTGTCTGCCGGCATCTCCCCGACACCGCCCAGGGTTTCCACACAGAATGCTGGGCGCTAATCACGTCTCAGTGCACATCACCTTTGCGTCGTAAAATGAAAAAACAAATAGACAAAAGGAAACATTCCAAGGCCATGGAAAAGCATTTCTCTAAACAAAACCCGTTACCTGTAGCGCCATAAATTCCACTTCTGCTAAGAATCACTAGAAGCGGTCAACAAACCAGGGGCAGGCATTTAGCCAGCGGGGAAGAGCCCACACCCCGCAGCAGAGTCCCGGGCTCGGTTCCCAGCTCCGGCTCCCGACTCCGGCTTCCTGCCAACGCAGATCCGGGGAGACAGCGGTGAGCTCAGGAGCGCTGCGCTCCTGCCACCCACGTGAGAGACTTGAATTGCATTCCCGGCGCCTGGCCACTGCAGGCATTTGGGGAGTGAACCAGACGATGGGAGCTCTCTCTTTTCTTTGTCTCTCAAATAAGTAAAAATTTTGAAGCTATGTTTAAAAAAATGAAATTGTCTTCGGCCATTATTTTGGTTGAGAGGGGACATTTCTACTTCTATATTCCAAGAAGAATCCTCTTCAAAAAGTATCCGAGGGAGTACTGCACTGACAGTTCTATACCCCACAATAACGAAAAGAGCTTTTCAAATTTCCAAGTGTCAATGTAGTACCAGATCTCAAATATCTTAAGATAAATGAAAAGAAAGTTGATGCTTGAGAATGGCCTCTGAGTAGCTGTGTTATCCCCTACATTTTTAAAAAAGTGTTTTACTTATTTAATGAAAGGCAGCACGAGAGAGAAAGAGAGAGAGAGAGAGAGAGAGAGATCCACCTGCTGCTTCACTCTCCAAATGCCCACAACAGCCAGGGCTGGGCCAGGCCAAGCCAGGAGCCCCAAACTCCATCAGGGTCTCCCTCCCATGTAGTGACAGGGACCCCAGTTACGTGGGCCAACATCTGCTGCCTTCAGGCACGCTAGCAGGAAGCTGGATCAGAAGTGGAGTAGGCAGGACTCAAGCTAGCACTCTGATCTGGGACGCTGGCATCATAAGCAGCGACTCACCCTGCCGTGCCACAACATCTACCCCTCCCCTACCTTTTATTAAATGTTTATTTATTCATTTTTATCTATCTGAAAGGTAGAGTGACAGAGAGAGAGCGAGAGAGAGAGAGAGAGAGAGAGAGATCTCTTCCATCCATTGGTTCATTCCCCAAATGCCCACAATAGTCGGGGCTGGGCCAGGCTGAAGCCAGGAACCAGGAACTTCATCCAGGTCTCCCTTGTGGGTGGCAGGGACCCCAGGACTTGAGCCACCATCTGCTGCCCCCCAGGTACAGTAGCAGGAAGCTGGATGGGAAGCAGAGGCGGGACTCAAACGCAGACACTCCTATATGGGACACAGGCTTCCGAAACAGAGTTTAACCCACTGGGCCACCAGATCCACCCCGTATCCTCTCAATTTGAACAGGGTCAAAGAGCCTGTGACATTCGGAGTCACTTGATTAACACAAACTACGAACAATAAAGACGGTCGCTTTCTGGCTCACGAGTCTTGCAGAGGTAAAGTCACACCATAAACAAACGTACTGGAGGCGGGAGCTTGGCCGAGTTAAGACGGCCCTCGGGACAGCCACGTCCCATATCAGCGTGGCTGACTTGGAGTCTCGCTCCACTCCAGGCTCCAGCTTCCTGCTAACGCACACCCCAGGAGGCAGCAGGCAATGGTTCAAACACTCGGGTCCCTGCCAACCGCCAGGGAGACCTGCACTGAGCCCCAGGTTCAGTCTTGCCCAGCTCTGCCCACTGAGGCCACGTGGGGAGTGAACAGCAGATGGAAGATCTCTCTCTCTCATTCTGTCACACTGCCTTTTGAATGAATGAATCAATGAATGAATGAATAAAAATAAATCTTTAAAAAATTTCATGGAAGAAAAAGTATATTAAAAAAATTCAAAGATGGGTCTGGGATTGTGGGGCAGCCGGTTAAGCTACCGTCTGCAACACCAGCATTCTATATTGGAGCACAAGTTCAAGTCCTGGCTGCTCCACCTGACCCAGCGCCCTGCTAATGTACCTGGGAAGGCCGCACAAGATGATGCAAGTACTCCTGGTCACCAGTGTGGGAGACCTAGGATGGAGCTCCTGGCTCCCGGCTTCAGCCTGGCCCAGCCCTGGCTGCTGCAGGCATTTGGAGAGTGAACCAGCAGATGGGTGCTGTCTCTTACTCTCTGTCACTCTGCCTCTCGAATGAATCTTTTTTAAAACATTGCAGAGAAGCCGGTGTGTATTAGCATTTATATTTATGGTGGCGCTTTTCCATCTGGAAGAGAAGTGCAGAAACGCCATGTGTGAGAGCTGCTGACAAGCACGAAGGAAGGTGACTGCGTTCGCCCACAGCAGCCCTGCCGACCTAAGAGAGCACTCTGGGTCCAGCGGTTGAGCTGTCGGCTGGGATGCCCACATCCCACCTCCGAGGGCCTGTGTTCAAGTCCAGCTTCACTTCTGGGTCCAGCTTCCTGCCAATGCGTGCCCTGGCAGGCAGCATGGGATCGGACCCCAAGTACCCACACGGGAGACCTGGATTGACCCAGCCCCGGGCAATGCGGGCGTGGAGGGAGTGAGGCAGCAGATTGGAGCTCTGTCTGTCTGTCTGCTTCCCAAACAGAGTTTTAAAACAATATTCTCCTGTTTCCAGTGTCGTAAGACTCCCGGGCAGCTCTGAGACTTGCACGCCAGTTCAAGTCAGCAGGGCCAGCTTCTCCTTTCCGTGGTCGGAATCCACCTCTGTGGCTTCTCCTTAGGGCCCCTGGTCTCACCAAGGCCGGAGGCCCTTTCCCAAGGCGAGAGCACAGGGCTGCCCGCTGTGTGCGTGCGGCGGTCCAGGGCCTGGCCTAGGGCGCCCTGCCTACGCTCTGGAGAGGACACTGCCGCCCAGCACCCCCATCTTGGGGAGTCATGGGCGATAAAGGACTCATTCCGGGGAGGATCGGGCAGGCTGTGCCTCTGTCCCGTTTCCCCCTCGAGATGGCAGGAGGACGGGATGGCGTGGCTGCCACCACTATGACGTCTGAGCCTAGGAAGCCCGAGGCGTGTCTGAGAGGTCTGCGGATCACTAGGACTTCTCACAATGTCCCCGGTCGTCACTGACGGCCACCGCACACGCACGCACCGCGGTCCTGGAGAGGTGACACGCTCGGCTCCCTGACAGGCCGAATGACCACCGAGGCGCTCCCCTGCGACCTGCCACGCTCGCTGCTGCTTCACCTGCGTTCAGCCCTCGAGAGGCCGCCTGGCTCAGGATGCTTCCTTCGGAGGCTCGGGGGCGACACTTAGCTTCCCCACTGTCACCTCTGCCTGATCACCCTTACTTTCCGATCAGCTTGCTAAAGAATGGAAAAAAAAAATCCACTTGGTTTCCGTTGTTTTCCTTTTTGACCTCTTTAGTTCCCATTAGACTTACAACAGACAAACCTTCACGACAGATGGGTATCGGCAGGGTAGCTGAAAACTACAGCTGTGTAGGAGTGACGGGAAGGGCAGGGGCCGGGGTGCAGAGAAGGTCGTGGAAGACAAGAATTAGGCCACGACCACCTCCCGTTTCCTAACCACCAAGTGGACTTCTGGAGAGTTCAGGCGCCACATTTGCACAGCAGTCATGGCAGAGACGTACCTACTCGGAGAGCGGGTCAGAGGCACAGGGAGGGGCTGTGGTTCCCGCCCCCCCATGGAATCCACAGCCTCCTGCAGCCTTGCATTCCACTTCTCAGCTACCAAGTGCACTGGCAGAGGAAGAACCCGAGGTCCCGGGGCTGAGTCTTGCGTCTGTGGTCACAGGGCTGGGGCGTGGCAGGGCAGGCCCATCTGATTACACAGGCAGGGTCTCCCCCACCCCCACACTAATGGTCCTCCCAGGGGTAGCAAGGGGCTACTCCAATGCACGTCCCTCGTTCTCCTGCCCACAGTTCATAAACCTCAGAGTAGAGCAATTACTACTATCTTAGTAAGATATTAAAAAAAAAAAAAAGATGATTAGCTGTTTCAAACCCCATCTCTGAGCAAAATGGCAATTTTTGGCCAAGGCTCATCTCTTGACAAACAAGATTCTTAACATTATTTTTGACATCAGCAATCGTAAAGCCGGGAGCCCCGGTGAGCTCATAACAGCAGAATGAAATGTCCCAGGGGCCGGCGCTGTGGTGCAGCAGGTTAATCCTTTGCCTGTGGCATCGCCATCCCATATGGATGCTGGTTCAAGTCCCGGCTGCTCCACTTCCGATCCAGCTCTCTGTTATGGCCTGGGAAAGCAGTAGAAGATGGCCCAAGTCCTTGGGCCCCTGCACCTGTGAGGGAGACCTGGAAGAAGCTCCTGGCTCCTGGCTTCAGACTGGCCCAGCTCAGGCCATTGCGGCCATTTGGGGAATGAACCAGCGGGCGGAAGACCTCTCTCTCTGTCTCTACCTCTCTGTAACTCTACCTCTCAAATAAATAAATAAATAAGATCTTCAAAAAAGAAAAAGAAATGTGCCAAGGTTCAGCAAGGCCCAGAAAATCCTTCAGAAAGAATTCTGCCTAACACCAAGCTCAAGCCTCAGTGTAGGCGCCAGGCACAAGCGCGAGGCGGCTCCGTCCTGCCCCACGCACCTGAACTCGGCCGTGGCCGTGAAGGACTCGTGCTCGGTGATGGAGAACAGCAGCAGGAAGCCTTCCCCGCTCCGGAAGTAGTTGTCTCGAATGGCCGCGTAGTCCTCCTGGCCGGCCGTGTCCAGGATGTCTATCTGCACCTCCTCGCCGTCCAGAACCACTTTCTTCCTGTAACTGTCGGCCTTCGTGGGTTCGTAGTCTTCCACAAACTGGGGAAATAAACAGCATCGCGAATTGGCACGACCGCAGTGGGGCAAGATCCGCTACAAATGCGCATCGGTGCGTGAGTACTTGGCTTCCAGTCAGCCAAGTGTGGGCTGGGTGCCTCTGTCACACGGTGGACAAGACCCAAGAAAAGGACACGAGACCCTTCGCTTCTCCACCACTCCGTCCTGCCGTGCTCCGTGTTGTCTGTGAGCCACAGAGACAGACAGGCCCAGTCTACAGATGAGAAGACCGAGGACGGAGCAGAGCACCTGGCGATATGACTGTTGGCACAGAATCTTAACACGAGCAGTGGAAGGTGAGAGCCAGGAGCCTGCACTCAGGGTTACCAGGGATTCAAAAACCACCTGAGAAGCTAGCAAGAGGCCCCAACAGGCTTCAATTACTCTGTGACGAGATCAACTCCAGATGGGGCAAGGATTCAGTGTAGAAAACACAACCGCCCAAGTAGCAAAAGGAAAATGGGCGGGGTCCTTTCATTACCTTCACGTAGGGAAGGCCTCTTTAACTACGACTCAAAATCCAGAAGCCATGTAAGAAACAACCGATAAATTAGACTACATAAAAAGTACTTTAAAACTTCAGTATGGTATAACAAAGGCAAATGACAAAGAGGAGAGACACTGGACCCCATTATCACAAAGAGCCAACCCCTCTAATATCCAGAGAGTTCCTAGAACTGGGAGGGGGCACAGCGGGTGGGCAACACTCATCAGCAGTGCACAGAAAAACACAAACGGTGACGCGAAACACAGAACAAATTCAGGCCAGGCACGTGGCCTAACTGTTGAGACGCCCAAGTCCCATCTGGGAGTGTCTGACTTCCATACCTGCCTCCGACTCCCAGTCTCAGCCTCCTGCTAACGCAGGCCCTGGGAGGCAGCGGTGATGGCTCAAGTAATTGGGGTCCTACCTTACCCAGGTGGGAGACCTGGGGTGAGTTCCCAGCTCCCAGCTTTGGCACCAGCCCAACCACAGCTGTCGAACACAGGGCGAGTGAACCAGCAGATGGCAGCGCTCTCTCTCTGCCTCTCAAATTTTAAAAATGGGAAAAAAAAAAAAAAGAGATACTCATCCTCATCAAGAAAATTAAAATTAAAGCTCCACTGGGGTACCATTTTTCACCTGCCAGACTGGCAAAAATCCCACAGTCGGCCAACGTGCCCTGGGGGCAGGACACCCGTCCACTGCCCATGGGAGCAGAGACCAGGACAGTCCCCCTGTGGAAGGACACCCGTCCACTGCCCGTGGGAGCAGAGACCAGGACAGTCCCCCTGTGGAAGGACACCCGTCCACTGCCCGTGGGAGCAGAGACCAGGACAGTCCCCCTGTGGAAGGACACCCGTCCACTGCCCGTGGGAGCAGAGACCAGGACAGTCCCCCTGTGGAAGGACACCCATCTACTGCCCATGGGAGCAGAGACCAGGACAGTCCCCCTGTGGAAGGACACCTGTCCACTGCCCGTGGGAGCAGAGACCAGGACAGTCCCCCTGTGGAAGGACATCCGTCCACTGCCCGTGGGAGCAGAGACCAGGACAGTCCCCCTGTGGAGAGGGATTCAGCAGTACTAATGCAACACTGATCCCTTGTCCCAGCTCTCCCGCTCCTGAGAATCTAATCGACAGAAACTCCTGCCCGAAAACAGACCAGGTAACTCACGGAGGCGCTGCGTGTTAACAGCCACAGATCAAAACCCTGTGTATTTTTTGCACAGGGAAATTAGGGAGAGCAAAGAATAAACTTCTTTATATATGTATGAATTTGCCAAAAAGACATCAAAAAGATTAGACTTAAAACTTAAAAGCTGTTCAACAGAAAACCCAAAACAAATGAGGTTAACAATATTACATGGGTAATGAACCCACATAGAAAAAGAATGGAGTTGGGGCCAGCGCTGTGGCGTAGCGGGTAAAGCTGCTACTTGCAGCATCGGCATCCCGTATGTGCGCAGGTTCGAGACCCAACTGTTCCACTTCCAATCCAGCTCTCTGCTATGGCCTGGGAAAGCAGTAGAAGATGGCCTTGGGCCCCTGCACCCACATGGGAAGACCCAGAGGAAGCTCCTGGCTTCAAATTGGTGCATCTCCAGCCATTGTGGCCATCTGGGAAGTGAACCAATGGATGGAAGACCTCTCTCCCTCTCCCCCCCACCCCCGCCTCTCCTTCTCTCTCTGTGTAACTCTTTCAAATAAATAATCTTTTTTTTTTTTTGAAAGGCAGAGTTAGACAGTGAGAGAGAGACAGAGAGAAAGGTCTTCCTTTCTGTTGGTTCACCCCCCAAGTGGCCACTATGGCCGGCACACTGCGCTGATCCAAAGCCAGGAGCCAGGTGCTTCCTCCCAGTCTCCCATGCGGATGCAGAGCCCAAGCACTTGGGCCACACTGCACTCCTGGGCCATAGCAGAGAGCTGGCCTGGAAGAGGGGTAACCGGGACAGAATCCAGCGCCCTGACTGGGACTAGAACCTAGGGTGCCGGCAACGCAAGGCGGAGGATTAGCCAAGTGAGCCACGGCGCCGGCCAATAAATTAATCTTTTTTTTTTTAAAAAGAAAAAGAATGGAATCAATTCAGGAGATTGTATTCTCCATATGGAAAGACTTTTTCTTACTTTTTATTTCTTGTATTTATTTGAGAGGCAGAGAGACAAAGGCTCCGATCCACAACAGAGATGCTCACAACAGCGGGGGCCAGGCCACAGTGAAACCAGGAGCTGGGAACTCAACCCAGGTCCCCCATGCAACACGGGCCCAAACCCCCAAGTCACACTGCTGCCCCACAGTGGCGCACATTGGCAGGAAGCTGGACAGGAATGAGGCCAGGACTCAAACCCGGGTACTCCGACAGGACACAGGTGTCCCAACCCGCATCCCATCTACTGGGCCCCACACCCACACTCAAGAGCTTTCAGAAGAGAAAATTTCCATAGAATGCATCCCACTAGAAAAAAAGGGCAAAAATTTTTTTTTCTGAAGAAATGTTAAACCCCTTTCAGTAACTGAATTACTTAGAAATAAGGATATTGAAATTTCAGAGCTCTTTGTTATACAGCAAATAAGAAATGTCAATGATGCTAAAAAATCCAGAAAATCAGAAAAATGGTATGGAAATGACAACACAGCACTATTGAACTGGTGCTGGTACAACTGGATACCTACACGTAACAAAATGAAACTCGGGGAGCCGGCGCTGTGGGCAGTGGGCTGGGCCTCCACCTGCAGTGCCAGCATCCCATATGGATGCCAGATCGAGTCCCGGCTGCTCCTCTTCTGATCCAGTTCTCTCTGCTTATGGCCTGGGAAAGCAGTGGAAGATGGCCCAAGTGCTTGGACTCCTGCATCCATGTGAGAGACCCAGAGGAAGCTCCTGGCTCTGGGCTTCAGATTGGCCTAGCTCCAGCCATTATGGCCATTTGGGGAGTGAATCATTGAATGGAAGACCTCTCTCTCCCTCTATCTCTGTAACTCTGCCTCTCAAATAAATAAATCTTTCTTTCTTTTTTGAACAGGCAGAGTTAGACAGTGAGAGAGAGAGAGAGAGAGAGAGAGACAGAAAGGTCTTCCTTTTTCCGTTGGTTCACCCCCCAAGTGGCTGCTACGGCCAGCGCGTTGCAGCCGGCACACTGCACCAATCCGAAGCCAGGAGCGAGGTGCTTCCTCCTGGTCTCCCATGCCGGTGCCCCGACTGGGACTAGAACCCGGGGTGCCGGCGCTGCAGGCGGAGGATTAGCCTAGTGAGCCGCAGCGCAAGCTGTAAATCTTTTTTTAAAAAAGAAAGTGTCCTGATTTAAAAAAAAAAAAAAAGAAAGGAAGAAAGAAAAGAAAGAAAACTGGATCCATGCTTCAGACTAACATACAAAAATGAACTTAAAACAGGTCAAAGACCTAAATGTAAGAGTTTAAAACTAGGGGGCCAGCATTGTGGCATAGAGGGTGAAGCTGCCGCCTGCGGTGCCAGCATCCCATATGGGCGCCGGTTCAAGTCCCGGCTGCTCCACTTCTGATCCAGCTCTCTGCCACGGCCTGGGGAAGCAGTAGAAGATGGCCCAAGTCCATGCACCCCTGCACCTGCATGTGAGACCCGGAGGAGACCCCTGGCTCATGGCTCCTGGCTTCGAATAAGTGCAGCTCTGGCCGTTGCGCCCATCTGGGGAGTGAACCAGCAGATGGAAGACCTCCCTCCCTCTCTCTCTCTCTCTCTCTCTCTGCCTCTCCTTCTTTCTCTGTGTAACTCTGAATTTCAAGTAAATAAATCTTTAAAAAAAAAAGTTTAAACTATAAACTCGTAACCCTTAGAAGGAAACAGGTGCAAGCCTTTATGACCTTAGATTTGGCAATGGGGTCTTAGACATCACACCACAAGCAACAAGGAAAACCCAGATACAGCTGGACGCCATTGAAATGAAATGAAATGAAATGAAATGCTTCTGAGGCATTTTCAAGCAAGTGAAGAGACAGCTCAGCGGATATTTGCATCCATCATGTCTAATAAGGCACTTGTATCCAAGGATATATAAAGAACCCTTAAAACGCGACACAGAAGAGACAAACAGGTGCAGGAAGGAGTCTGACCCAGCCGTTAGGACGCTCAGGTACCATGCTGGAGTGCTGGGGTCCCCCGCTCCTGACTCCAGCTTCCTGCTACTGCAGATCCATGGGGGCCGTGAGACGGCCCAAGTGACTGGGTCCCTGGCGCCCACGTGGAAAACCCAGGCTGAGTCCTCAGCTCCAGCTTCAGCCTGACCCGGTCTCCAGCCACTGCCAGTATCTCGGGAGCAAAACAGTCGATGGAAGCTCTCCGTCCGCTCTCAGATAAATGGCTTTTTCAAAAGACAAATGATGTAAAACAGACAACTCTCCAAAGACGATACACACAAATGGCCAGTAGGGGAAACGTAAGTCACCACCACACCGGCTATCACCTCAACCCCCAGGATGGCTGCCCCGAGAAGACGGACAGTAGCAAGCGCTAGCAAGGACATGGGGAGCCTAGAGCCCACTGGCGGCTGCCTTCCCACCACCCGTGCAGGATACAGGCACTGTGTTCCAGGCTCCTGGCTATGGCTCCCATCCAGCCTCCGCCACTGTGGGCAGCTGGGGAGTGACCCCGTGGGTGGGAGCTCTGTTAGTGTCCCCTCTCTCTCTGCTTCTCAAATTAGAGACAAAAAACAAAAATCTGGACGCCTGAACCCCACTACACTGCACAGTGGTGCAGCTACTGTACAAAGCTGTCCTTCGGTGCCTCACAGAGTCACTTAGAATCTCGTGGCCCAGTACTTCCACGCCCAGGTACACAGGACCCAAGAGGACGTGAGACCTGAGTCTGCACAACCACCTCTGTGGAAATCGTTGTGGCAGCTTCATTCATAACAACCAAACAGCAGAAGCAACCCAAATGTCCATCAGCTGATGAATAAACAGAACACGGAGCGTCCAGGCGACTGGAATATTCTTCCATCACGCAAAGGAATGACACACTGGTGATGGCTACAACGTGGATGAACCTTGTCAATCTACAGTTAGGTAAACGAAGCCAGGCGCCCAAGGTCATATACCGGATAAACCTGTATGTAAGTGAAATATGCAGAAGAAACAAATCCGCAGCTTTCCAGTGTAGCCGGATGAGGCTCAGGAAGTGACCGCTCCTGTGCACAAGGTATCTTTTTGGGTGATGCAAATGGTCTGCAATTCCATAGTGGTGGTGGTTGCACAACTTTGTGGATATGCTAAAATCCCGCTAAAGGGTACACTCTCAAAGGGTAAATTTTATGCAAATCCTGTCCATTTTTCCCCAAAGAGAATGAAGCGTAGTACCATGCTCCAACACGGTGCTGAGTGGAAGGGAGCCAGGCACGGAGGCCACACACCGCAAGGCCCCATTTCCCGGAAATGGCCAGGACAAAGCCCTAGGAGCAGAAAGCAGCTGCCGGGGCCGGGGCGGCGGAGACAGACACAGGCATGGGGCCCACTGCCAGCACGGGGGGTTCTGCTTATTGTTTCGGAGTGATGGAAAGTGAGTGATGATGAATACTGCACTCATCTGTGTGAACAGACAGACCTCACAGAACAGTACACGTTAAAGGAGTGGACTTCCGCCGGAGCCACGGCTCACTTGGCTAATCCTCTGCCTGAGGCGCCGGCACACCAGGTTCTAGTCCCGGTCAGGGCGCCGGATTCTGTCCCGGTTGCTCCTCTTCCAGTCCAGCTCTCTGCTGTGGCTCCGGGAAGGCAGTGGAGGATGGCCCAGGTCCTTGGGCCCTGCACCCGCATGGGAGACCAGGAGGAAGCACCTGGCTCCTGGCTTCGGATCGGCGTAGCTCCAGCCGTAGCGGCCATTTGGGGGATGAATCAACTGAAGGAAGACCTCTCTCTCTGTCTCTCTCTCTCTCTCTCTCACTGTCTAAATCTGCCTGTCCAAAAAAAAAAAAAAAAAAAGGAGTGGACTTCCTAACTTCCTATGTGAACTAACCTCAATAACGCTGCAATGTAGTTTTTAATTTAAAAGTGGAATTGGAGTATCAGTGGTCTTTGTATAGCCAAGGGGAGAACCTGTCCATGCCTCACAAGTGTCCTTCAAGCACCTTACCAGAAACGTAGCCAAAAAACACCAAAACCCAGCACCCTTCCCTCCAGATCTCTGAACACCGTCAAGCATCCAGCTGTCCATTCCAGAGCTTCTCAGGGGAAAGGCAGCCACAGCCGCCGATTCCTTTGACGCTGGGAGTCTGAAGCTCCTGCTACGCGCCACACGCATCCGCGGTTGCAAGTGCGCCTATTATTAGAACATCCCGGGTCTGGCGCTGTGGTGCAATGGGTTAAAGCTGCAGCCTGCAGCGCTGGCATTCCATATGGGCACTGGTTCGAGTCCTGGCTGCTCTGCTTCCAATCCAGCTCTCTGCTATGGCCTGGGAAAGCAGTGGAAGATGGCCCAAGTGCTTGGGCCCCTGCACCCACATGGGAGACCGGAAGAAGCTCCTGGCTCCTGGCTTCGGATCTGCTCAGCTCTGTCCGTTGCGGTCATTTGGGGAGTGAATCAGCGGATGAAAGACCTCTCTCTCTCTCTGGCTCTACCTCTCTCTGTAACTCTGACTTTCAAATAAACAAAATAAATCTTAAAAAAAAAAAAAGAACATCCCAGCCTGGCGGCTTACCCAGGCCCTAAACATGGGAAACCACCACAGCCTTTGCATCTGTGCCCCGTGGGATTTCGTCTCAGACGCTCAGGGCGCGTGGGTCTAACACACCCTGAACCACAATTGGAGCTGACTCTGCCCGAGACAGAAGTCGGAAGCACTTGCTGCTTTAGAAATCAGCTTTCCCAGGGGCCAGTGCTGTGATGTAGTGGGCTAACCCTCTGCCTATGGTACTGGCATCCCACATGGGCACTGGTTCGAGTCCAGGCTGCTCCTCTTCCGATCCAGCTCTCTGCTTATGGCCTGGGAAAGCAGTGGAAGATGGCCCAAGTCCTTGGGCCCCTGCACCAGCATGGGAGGCCCAGAGGAAGCTCCTGGCTCCTGGTTTCAAATTGGCCCAGCTCTGACCATTGTGACCATTTGGGGAGTGAATCAGTGGATGGAAGACCTTTCTCTTTGTCTCTCCCTCTTAACCTCTCAAATAAATAATCTCTAAAAAAGAAGACGAAGAAAAGAAATCTACTTTCCCAAAGGAGGCAAACAGCTAAGTCTCTGAGAGTTGGACCAAAGACAAAAGGATTAAAATTTCTGATCATAGGCCGGCGCCATGGCTCACTAGGCTAATCCTTTGCCTAGTGGCGCCGGCACACCGGGTTCTAGTCCCGGTTGGGGCGCCGGATTCTGTCCCAGTTGCCCCTCTTCCAGGCCAGCTCTCTGCTGTGGCCCAGGAGTGCAGTGGAGGATGGCCCAAGTGGTTGGGTCCTGCACCCCATGGGAGACCAGGAGAAGCACCTGGCTCCTGGCTTCGGAACAGCGCGGTGCACCAGCCGCAGCGCGCCAGCCGCGGCGGCCATTGGAGGGTGAACCAATGGCAAAAAGGAAGACCTTTCTCTCTGCCTCTCTCTCTCACTAGCCACTCTGCCTGTCAAAAAGTAAAAAAAAAAAAAAAAAAATTTCTGATTATTGCCCACACTGGCAACTCCCCCCAGATCTTCTGACAGGCAGAGCTTAGGCATAAACGAAGTCTTCTGTGACCACGGCTCCCACCTTAACCCAGCGTTCCTGGAAATCCCCCATAGAAGCTAACTATGCTTTTAGCCTGCGGGTAACGCAGGGGAGCAGGAGCAGAGCTTGACCAGCCCAAGGGATGGTCGTGAACAGGCATCCGAGCACGGGACTCAGTTTCCCCTTCTGTGTGGTCAGGCTGGACTAGACAGTCCCTCGGGCAGGAGCTGCTACCCCTGGACGTGTTGGCAGCATCGGGAGGACATCAATCATTGTTCCAGAAATGTTACTCAGCAGGTATTTTTCAAAACATTCCCCCAGGAGATTCCACGGTCTCCTGGGTTTGGACATTGTTCTAGGGGTTCTTTAAGCTCCAAAGTCATGGTTCTAGAGCCGTCCTGTCCAGCAGAGTGGCCACTAGCCGCATTCTAGCGCACGGCGGCCAGCGTGCTGGGCAGAACACACGGCACCTTCATCACCGCAGAGGGACCACAGGGTGGCGCTGTTCCAGAATCCAACTCAGGACAAGCACCGCCACTTCACCCCTGCGCCTGCCCCGCCCGACTGTGTCTCGCCCTTTCCTCGCAGAGCTGGGCTGAACGCGCCCTCGGCTCTGGCATCCTGAGGCCTCGCCATCGCCGCCCCCTCCCCTGATCTGCCGGGGTTCTGCCCCTGCTGTGGTCTGGATGTGGCCCATCCTCACCAGGACCCCCGAGGACCCCGTGTGGAGAGCTGGCTGCCGTTGCACCTGGTGCTGGGAGGTGCTGGGGCCTCCCAGGGCAGCCACCCTCAGCAAACAGTGGAAGTTCCCGCGAGAGCCAGTTGGTGTTCTGTCTTTGAGCAGATGCCGGCGTGTCTGGTCTGCTGTCCGCTGTGCATGGAACAGCACGGCTGTGCCGACAGAACACAGCGATGGGGAGCGCCCGCACAATCCCATTTCCTTACACACGAGCCGCCCTCCGCACCCACGGGCTCTGCCTCTGTGGATTTAACCAGCGCATGGATTAAAAACGCAGTTAGGCCAACAATGGCTGCATCTGTATACACGTGCACACTTTCTTGTCATCACTCCCAAAGGGTTATGGGACAACTGCTTACGTGGCAGTACGCTGCGTCAGGTACCAGAGTCATCTGGAGGTGACGCAAGCTCTGTAGGAGGATGTGCGCAGGTTGTGTGCAAACACCACAGCCCCTTACGGAAGGGCTTGAGCGCTGTGGAATCTGCCATGTGCAGGGCACCCCTCCCATGGATAGGCAGGGAGAGACCGCTGGACTACCAAATTTAGGACGCCTCTATCAGGTTTGCTGTGAAATCTGGAAGAACTGTCTGGATCGCTCTCTAGCTCCCCACAGTTCTTCCCTTGTTTCTTCCCCATCGCCCCCCACCCCTGCGGTGCCAGGTGCCACAGGAGGCGTTCACGCCTGGATCCACCTGGCCCCTGCACATCACAGTGCATTTGAGTCAGCACAGTGGGTGGCAACTTGGCCACACGCTAGAGGGACTGCAAACCACCCCAGGCCAACTCGGCCCCTCATCCTACTTCCCTTGGCTAGACGCCAAAAACGGCCAGGGCCACTCCAATAAAAGGGGAAGTGGGCCCAGGGCAGGGGAGTCTGGGGGACAGAGATGCGGATCTGCAATCCCACCGCGGCTCCGCCTTCTTTGGCAAATGTCCTGAAACGTACATTTGTGCAGACATGACGCAAGGGAGACGCCCTGAAGCGTAAGCCCTGACCCAACACTGCCCTGCCTGCGGCAGCAGCTATGGTTAGCCAGCAGGGACCTGGCTGTCACCGTGGACCCGATGCCAGTCAGCCACATGGCCCACACTCGGTGATGGCACTTCAGGGCAGCGGGGTGCAAGCTCTTCTGTGCTGCATGGGGACAACCTGACGTCACCACTTGGAGAAAGCTTGAGCCCCCACTCACTGCGTCCCCAAATGGAGAGTCACAGAGCGGGACAGCTGACGCGTTCTGCACGGACACCCGCACAAAGGCCTCTCTCCCCGCCTTTGCTCGGCTCACACAGCAAGCTCCAAGCCTAACAGTAGAAAGAACGCCAGCAGAGACTCCTGGAAAGCCCCCGACTCACACCCACCAGGGCTGAAATTACCACCTGGAATCAGCAATCCAGATCTTAACGCTGGTTAGCACTCCCCGCTCCCCGCCAAGAAAGCTAAACAGAAGCCACCAGACACAGAGCTGGCGGGCGGGGTGGCTGGCGCCTCTTACCTCGTCGTACATGAACTGAAGCGTCAGGGCCGACTTGCCGACCCCTCCACTGCCGACCATGATCACCTTGTGCAGGGCCAAGGAGCTCTGGCCCTTGCTCTTGTTCGCAGCCATCCTGCCGGTCGTCTGCACAGGAGACCCAGGTGGAGAGCTGTTGACGACAGGGAGGCAAGACTCAGAGGCTGTGTGCTGGCAGCCCCACTGAAGGCAAGTGTCGTTCCTCCATCACCCACCAAGTCACGCCTCTCAGCCCCTCCTGGTGTGGAGAAAAAGCCCGCCGAGGCCGAGGCTGGAAAGAAGAGATGGGCACCCCATCCCTGGGGAGGGACAAGGGGACACCCCATCACCAACATCCCATCTGCCCCCCACAGGGCCTCACGAGGCACAGGGGCCAAGTAGCTCCCAGGCCCAGCTCCCTACCTCCACCCTGAGCCACCTGGGGCCATGGACACCAGCCCAGAGACCTCAATCTCCAGCTCTCCATTTTCCCAACCCTCTTTCCCTTGTACCTGTAGCCCCCAACACGCACGCGGGCCCAACCCGCACCCAGCCAGGAGGCCACCGTCAGGGGACTATGTGACTGCGTGCTTTGTGATAAGCCCTGCTTTACCAAGACACGCCAGAGCTAAAAGAGGGAGAAGCAGACTACTTCCCCGGGGTTTAGCCGAAGTAATGAACTTTCCTAAAACCCAGCCTCTCAGTCAAAGCCAGTGAGTACAGCAGCGCTGGCATCATGGGAGGAGAAGGTACCCTGAGTAAGTGAACTGAACAGACACCCGGAACCTGCTCCAACCCAAGTGCCGATCACTATCGTATAACCAGTGTGTATGAAGACAGCGTCTGTCTGTATTTCACACACGTCACAATGGAGGGAGAAAGGGCGGGCAGTGTCTTGTGGGCCTGGGTCTGGTCCCGCCACTTAGGAGTGTGTGACCTAGAGCGAGTCATTGTGTTTCTACCTTGATGGATGGTTCTGTGCCACAATGAGAGCACGTGGAAGGCCTAAGCGCAACGCCTAGCACACAGTAGGACCGCCAGGAAGGCTGGTCTCCTTCTAGCCAATTTTAAGAGGATGTTTTTTCTAATTACCTAATTATATTCTAATTACCTAATTGCTAATTATAAGGGGTTTCTCTTTCCATTGCTGCTGATAAGGTAACTGGAAGACACCCCCAGTGGAAAAAAATAAATACACCCCCCACACACACACACTCACACCTGTTGGGTAAAACACGCCACTGTAAGTCAGTGCTTCCCCTCCCCAGCTGCACGTCATGACCCGGGGTGCTTTCCAAGGACCCCCTTGCAAAGATTCTGACGGGACTGGAATCTGAGCGGTAAGAGCAGCCCTTCCTGTAGTCCTGAGTGGTTGCTTTCTTAGGACTCTACACACACACGGGGCTGGGAGACCAGACACCCACCAAGGTAGGAGTGAGCGCTGAGATGCCCGAACAGGCCAGAAGACACCTGTCCACCCACAGGGGAAGATGACAACCGTGCTTATTCCCCTGAGTCCCGGCTGTGGGGGAAGGGAAGCATCCCCTGAAAATCTGTGACCACAACACTCCTCCAAAATCATTAAAGGAGCAGGCACGGTGGCCCCAGGCTGGCGGAGCAGGAGAGCTCCAGGGTGCCAGGCAAAACATGAAACAAGCCTCTCAGGGGTCAGCAGGCAATGGAGACTGCGCAGGAGTCTCACCGCCCAAGCCCACAATGCCAACTCAAGAAACGCACAGTGGGGCCAGCGTCACGGCATCCCACATAGGACTGCTGGTTACAGCCCTGGCTGCCCCACTTTCAATCCAGTTTCCTGCTAATGTGCCTGGGAAGGCAGCAGGTGATGGTTCAAGTGCTTGGGCCCCTGCACCCACCCACCAGGGAGACCCACATGGAAATCCTGGCTCCTGACTTCAGGAGCTATTACACCCATTGGGGAACAAACCAGCAAACGAAGCTCTCTCTTTTTAAAAATATTTATTTATTTATTTATTTATTTGAAAGAGTTACAGAGAGAGGGGGAGAAACAGACAGAGATCAGTCTTCCATCTGCTGGTTCACTCCCCAGACAGCCACAACGGCCAGGGCTGGGCCAGGCCAAAGTCAGGAGCTTCATTCATGTCTCCCATGTAGGTGGCAGGGGCCCAAGCACTTGGGCGATCTTCAGCTGCCTTCCAGGCCATTAGCAGGGAGCTGGATCAGAAGTGGAACAGCTGGGACACAAACCAGCAGGGACACAAACCAGTACCTCGTATGGGATGCCGGCATCACAGGCAGTGACTTTACCTGCTATGCCACAACACCTGTCCCATTTCAAATAAATAAATCTTAAAATACACACACAGGAAAACTGCCATACATGGCAATTAGCACTTATAATAAGCTTCTTCAGGCTGGTATCATTAAAAGGATAATTTGGTCCATTTTGGCATGAACAAAAGCAAAATTTGAGAAAAAAGGAGATTATCAAAAGACTTGATGGTGTTGAACAAGGAAGCACTTAATATCCAGACTATTTTAAATTGATAAAATAAAGTCATGATGCTCAGTAGCACATATATAAATACATAAAAACCATCTTTAAAATACACACCCAGCATCTGTGGCACCTGCGACCCTGCCGCCTGGGGACAGTCCCTATCCACTGTGTATTTCCTCCCGGTATTTTAATCTGTATCAAGATCATCCTTGTGGAGTTCTGCAAGCGAGCTGTCGTGTGTTCTGTCCTCTGATGCAGCACACACTGAACACGCTCGAGGCTTTGCGTGACGACCGGAGGGCTGACCGAGGGCGTGCACGTGGGTTCCGTGCCTGGCCCTGGGCTGCTCGCTCCCAGCCCTTATGCCTGACCAGCAGTTCCCCTGCCTACACCAGGCATTCTTTCCACTCCCCCCTGTGCTAATTGCCAGCTTTTTACTCAGTGAGCTGAGCAATGAACTAGAGGATGAAGTGCCTCTGAACCGGGGCACTGACATAGAAGAACTGGGCGGCAGAGGCACAGCCTCTCCGAAAGGTGGCACTTAGGACGGGAAGCTCCTCTCAGCCTTGTTTCTGGTGCACAAGTGTTTCCCACAGGGCTGGGGTGGTGAGCAAGGGTGCCCCTCGCAGACAAGCGGCTGTCACAGTGTCTCCGGGGGCAGCCTTGCTAGGAGATGCGGAAGTATTTTCCAGGCTGCAGATAAGAACCTTGTAACCGCTGACGCCGCTGGCAGTCTAGTTACTGCTGTTCGTCCGGTTTTTGCTTGTATGGAAGGCATCGCAGGAACAGAGCCGCTGCCCTAAAGAAACAGCCTGGTGACTGTGACAGGTTAGTAAGGCCGTAGCTGCGGTCCAGGGCGACTGGGAACACAGAGCAGAGATAAGGTCTGTGGCCATCTCCTGGGGGCGGAAACGCAGTGAACTGAGATGGAAGAGGAAGAGACACCAGGAGGAAGAAACGTAACCAGGGAACCACGGCAAGTTCACGTTCATGATTCAAGGTTTACAACATCCGTCTTCTGAAACAATGCGGGTGTCCTCCCCACAGCACATCACTGTGAAAATCTGCAAGCATTCGGAAAAGTGGGGAGAACTTCACACTCCCCCACGTGGATCCCACAACCAGCATTTGCTCCGCCCACTCCTCCCCCCATCCCTCAATCTACTCAATGCACCCGAATTTTTGATGCATTTCAGCCTACGCTGCAGACATCAGCACACTTCATCACTTCACTGCCAACTTCAGGACAGGCGTCTGTTTTTCCCAAATTGTACTCTCCCCACCAGCTTCACCAACAGCCTCAGAACTGTATCCCAGGGGCGGAGAGCAGGTGCAAATCTTCTAATCCAGTCACGAAGCTACTTGGGTTCGTAGCCACTCGTGACAGCCAGCACACAGACCTTCCAACCAGAGGAAATGTGACAGAATAGCCATAAAAATGGAAAAACCCCTGTGAAGAGCAAGAGAGAATGATAAGACGGAAAGATAGATTGGGGCAAAAAACTGGCTATACATGACAAACTAATATACCTAGTATGTAAAATGCACCTGCAAAGTGATGACAATAACCTAATTTTTTAAGTGAGAAAGACAAAAACTGCAGTAATTCACAGAGAAAGAAGTGAACACAGATTAGCCAACAGATATATGGAGCCATACCTAATTATTCTAGTAGAAAAGAAATGCAAGTAAAACATCTGTTTTTTAAGATTTATTTATTTATTTGAAAGTCAGAGTCAGAGAGGGAGAGACAGAGACAGAGAGAGAGAGAGAGATCTCCCTTCTGCTGGTTCACTCCCCAGATGGCCGCAACAGACTGGGCTGGGCCAGGCCAGAGCCAGGAGCTTCTTCAGGATCTCCCACATGGATGGCAGGAGTCCAAACACTTAAGCCATCTTCTTCTGCTTTCCCCAGGCTGTTAGCAGGGAGCTGGATCAGAAGTGGAGCAGGCAGGACACAAACCAGCACCCATATGTGATGCCGGCCACACAGGTAGCTTTATCTGTTATGCCACAATGCCATCCCCTAAAACATTAGCTTGGCCAAAATTTAAATGTGCTATCAAGAGTTTGGGGAAACTAATGATGTTGGTAATAATATTAAGTACTATAACCTTCTGGGAAAAAGTAGACATTGACTAAAAAATCAAAAATAAAAATGTGCATTTCTTTTAGGAATTTATTCTGTAACAGTATAAGAATGTACTTACAAGAATGATTTTTTGGTGATTACAGATAGTGCTACAATAATATGAAAAATACACACCAATAGAAATACTTCTATAAATTACTATAAGATAGATTAGACAGGGGCTGGCACTGTGGCGCAGTAGGTTAATGCCCTGGCCTGCAGTGTCGGCATCCCATATGGGCGCCGGTTCAAGACTTGGCTGCTCCACTTCCAATCCAGCTCTCTACTATGGCCTGGGAAAGCAGTAGAAGATGACCCAAGTCCTTGGGCTCCTGCACCCATGTGGGAGACCCGGAAGAAGCTCCTGACTCCTGGCTTCGGATCAGCACAGCTCTGGCCATTGTAGCCAACTGGGGAGTGAACCATTGGATGGAAGACCCCTCTCTCCCTCCCTCCCTCCCTCCCTCCCTCTCTCTCTCTCTGTCTCTCCTTCTCTCTGTGTAACTCTGACTTGCAAATAAATAAATAAATCTTTTAAAAAAAAAAAGATAGATTAGATAGCTTTTGACTGAGAAAACTGTCCAAGATGTATCATTAAGTGGAAAAGAAAATCAAGTTGCGGAAAACATAATGCTATCTGAAAAAAAATTCTATATGTATAAATACAGAAAAAAATCATGATAGCCTACATGCTATTAATATTGATAAGACAGATTGCAAGTGGGGTAATCTCCATTTTAGTTACAATTTTATATTACTGTGCATTGCAAGAGGAATTATATAAAATCAACAGAATACTAAAGTTTGACTTATAAAGTTACAGAATCGGGCATTGTATGAAGTGACCAGGAACTTTTCCTGACGAGGTCCCTGAGGCCAGGCGAGATGAGTTATCACCCATGTTCACGGTCAGGGCTTGGTCTGTGTGGCTGAAGTTCTTGCCACTTGAAGTGGGGCCCAGCAACCACGACCGTGAGCCACACCTTGAAGTAGTAGGAATTGCAGGCCGGCGCCGCGGCTCAATAGGCTAATCCTCTGCCTAGCGGCGCCGGTACACTGGGTTCTAGTCCCGGTCGGGGCGCCGGATTCTGTCCCGGTTGCCCCTCTTCCAGGCCAGCTCTCTGCTGTGGCCAGGGAGTGCAGTGGAGGATGGCCCAAGTGCTTGGGCCCTGCACCCCATGGGAGACCAGGAGAAGCACCTGGCTCCTGCCTTCAGATCAGGCGATGCGCCGGCCACAGCACACTCTCTCTGTCTCTGTCTCTTCCTCTCTAACTCTGACTTTCAAATAAATAAATAAATCTTAAAAAACAGATATTTTACTTGCATTTCTTTTCTACTGGAATAATTAGGTATGGCTCCATATATCTGTTGGCTAATCTGTGTTCACTTCTTTCTCTGTGAATTACTGCAGTTTTTTTATTTCCCACTTAAAAAATTAGGCTATTGTCATCACTTTGCAGGTGCATTTTACATATTAGGTATATTACTTTGTCTCTCTCTCTCTCTCTCTCACTGTCCACTCTGCCTGTCAAAAAAAATAAATAAATAAAAGGAACTGCAGACCCTCCAGCTGTCCCCCTGACCCAGGAACCAGAATCTGTAAGGCAACAAAGTCCCGGGCCAGGGCAGCGGGGGCGGGGCGTTCTGCAGAATAAAGTTAAAGCAGCACTGTGCCAAGGGCCAAGCAAATCCCCATTTTTATACCACTTCCTGTGTGCAATCCAAATTAAGAACACCTCGGTCTTAGTGAGGACCACGAAGGACTCTCTCAAACAGGAAGCACCCCAGCAAACAGAAGGGCTCCAGGGTTTGTAAATGCTGCATAATTTAAAAGTTAGAAATTTCTGTTAGTACAGCATTGAAAATCGACACGGAGTCTGTCTCTTAACATCTAAAACCAAATTATGAGAGTGTTATCGCAGGATGAGCCAACCCGGGGGGCTGCCTCTGTGAGTGTGCAACAGCACGCCCCTCCTTTGCTGGATCTCTATGGCTGTCATCCCGATGACACACCAAATCCTGTCGTGTGAACATCTGTCTTGCGCTCTCCCCGGGCATGTGTTACAGCTTGCTCATTTCTGAGTTTCCAGGAACTCCAACTCTGACCTACAGGGTGTTAGGAACCCAGGAATGCCCAGAGAATAAAGGGGTGAATGAAAGGTGACGTGAAGAGTTACAATAAAAATGAGGACACCTCTTCAGCGATTTTCTGTAACACATGATGCCACATTCCTCACCCACGACCCATTAAGGAAATGCTGCCTGGAGGTAAGCTATTAAAGTAGCAGTCTCCCTTCCAAGTGCTTTGTGTGGTTTTATAATAACTGCTAATAGCTACGAAAATTTAAAAGCACACGTGCCTACACACCCATGCTCAGGAGCCAATTGGAAGAAGTTGGTGGAAGACGGGCAATTAATAATCAATAAAGTTAACTGCAATGGCTTGGAACACGTCAAATTTGTTTATAATGATCTTTTTCAAAGCTCCTCATCGGTCCCCTTTGGAGAACCAGGAAAATAGCGCATTATATTGAGAACTGGTAAATAAAGGGGAAGAATCAAAGGTGCATCTTGCTTCCGCTATACAAACCATACTACTGAGGAACCAAGTTCCTCTTCCCAGAAATATTCTAACAAACCAAGGTGGAGAGAATTTGGACTCTGAGCCTTCTGCATCTTGTCTGAAATTAAGAAATCAGGGCCCTGAGCACCCAGGGCTGCCACCACCACAAGGTGTGTGAGGGGGGACAACCTGACATTATCAGCATCTCGGAAAAGACACGTGACCACCAATGACACAACCTTGCCCGAGAGCATCCACATCTAACCTGCTGCAGGAGCGACAGGGAACAGAATGAGACACGGACCATCAGCAACACGGAAACTGTAGGCAGTCCTGTGGAACAAACCACCCTGTGTCTTTCTTCAAGGAAAACAGAGAGATGGAGAAGGAGTCTGCACGTCACGAGACGTACCAGACCCACCAACCAACAGAATCAGACCTCCTGTGAACCAACACAATTTGAACGGATAACATAATGGGCAATGGAATCCTTGATGTAATTCCTTGGTAATATTGTGTTTCACTTGATAGGATTCTTGGGTAATGTTAAACAGTCATTTTTAAATGGAAACGCCTCATGACAATACAGTTAAATGACATGTGAGGTGTGCGCCACAGTGATCAGGGAGGCAGTGTGGAGCAAGGTTGAAGGCGAAATAAGGTCGGCCACAGATCGTTGTTGAGGCTGGTGATGGGGACAAGGGAACTTGAAAAAGGGCATGGAAAAAATGGCTTTACAAGGTGAGCTTATTTGGAGGCCTTTTTGAAATCCATGCATAGTTTCTTTCTTTCTTTTTTTTTTTTTTTTTTATTTGACAGGTAGAGTTACAGACAGTGAAAGAGAGAGACAGAGAGAAAGGTTTTCCCTCAGTTGGTTCACTCCCCAAATGGCCGCCATGGCCGGTGCTGCGCCGATCCGAAGCCAGGAGCCAGGCACCTCCTCCTGGTCTCCCATGCGGGTGCAGGGGCCCAAGCACCTGGGCCAAAATCCTCCACTGCCCTCCCGGGCCACAGCAGAGAGCTGGACTGGAAGAGGGGCAACCAGGACTAGAACCGGCACCCATATGGGATGCTGATGCCACAGGCGGAGGATTAACCAAGTGAGTCATGGCGCCAGCCCCACATAGTTTCTGCATAACACACATTTCTCATGAACTCTCTTTCAGATCCCTTGTGCTTTCGGATGTATTTTCAGCTTTCCACTATAAAGAAACAAGATGAACAAGCTCGGGCCACACAGGGGATGCGCTGGGGGAACACCAGTGTGTGTCACTGACACAAAGAAGAAATGGGACGCCACGCCATGGGGCAGCGGCTGGGACACCAGGGCCGCTGTGAGCGGGCTCTGAAGGCTGCCAAGACCCCCACGCGCTAGCTCTCTCTGTCCTGCTATACAGAACTAGAGCTGCCAATCTGTAAGATGTGGTGGCCTGCAGACATGCTGTGTCTGCTCACATAGTGCTTAAAAAACTGATGGAGTTAGGAACATTAAAAAAGGAGATTGCGGCCGGCGCCACGGCTCAACAGGCTAATCCTCCGCCTTGCAGCACCGGCACACCACCAAGTTCTAGTCCCGGTTGGGGCACCGGATTCTGTCCCGGTTGCTCCTCTTCCAGGCCAGCTCTCTGCTGTGGCCAGGGAGTGCAGTGGAGGATGGCTCAAGTGCTTGGGCCCTGCACCCCATGGGAGACCAGGATAAGCACCTGGCTCCTGCCATCGGATCAGCGCAGCACGCCAGCCGTGGCAGCCATTGGAGGGTGAACCAATGGCAAAGGAAGACCTTTCTCTCTGCCTCTCTCTCTCACTGTCCACTCTGCCTGTCAAAAATAAAAATTAAAAAAAAAAGGAGATTGCACATAAAGTCCAATTTTCTGGTGTCTTTTGAAAAGAAAAATCAGAAGTCTGATATTCCCAACTCGCAGCCAGCGGCGCTCGCGGAGGAACTCCTGAAGGCGCGCTCACTGCCCGCAAGGCTGTGGTCGGCCAGCCCTTCTCCTTCCACCTGCTTTGCTCATGCTCAGAACCTGGCCGGCTCCCTGTCCCACAATGCTCCCAGCCCTCTCACTCTCATACCCAGACCCCAGTTTGGGTCAAGTGCCCTGCTCACTCAACCTCTCTTCTCTTGCGTAGCTACTGTGTTATCAGCACCAGACAGGAGTGTTGTGGTATGTGTGTATGTGTATGATTCAGTTTCCATGTCTATGAAAATAAGGAAGCTGGGGCTAGCGCCGTGGTATAGTGGGTAAAGCCACCACCTGCAGTGCCAGCATCCCATATGAGCACCGGTTCGAGTCTCAGCTGCTCCACTTTCGATCCAGCTTTCTGCTATGGCCCGGGAAAGCAGCAGAAGATGACCCAAGTCCTTGGGCCCTTGCACTCGCGTGGGAGACCCGGAAGAAGCTCCTGGCTCCTGGCTTCAGGTGGGCACAGTTCTGGCAGTGGTGGCCATCTGGGGAGTGAACCAACAGATGGAAGACTCACTTTCTCTCTCTCTCTCTCTCTTTCTCTCTCTCTCTCTCTCTGCCTCTCCTTTCTCTGTGTAACTGTGACTTTCAAGTAAATTAAATAAATTAAAAAAAAAAAAAAAAGGAAGCTAAGTTAAATGATCTATGTGTCCTTTCAGGTAGAGGCTAATTTTCTTCCCCTGAATTTAGATCTGCAAAGCAAAACAACTCAAGTGAGTGTGCTTCTGTATCTATGGAAATTTGTTTTAGGATTTCTGCTCCCTAATCTGCCTCCCTCACAAAAAAAAAAAATAAATAAAATAAAAAAAAAAATCCAGCACTAAATTAGCTACATAAGACTCAGGAGGTGGTGACTTCCCTTATCAGAAGCTCCTGGCTTCCATGTGCACCTCTCCGCACAAGCTCTGCCCCTGGAGAGGGAGCCCCTGTAATTTCCCCGGCAGCCATCATAATACTGCACCCCTCAAGCTGTCCCCAGCAGCCCACTGGCCCAGGCTCAGCAGGCCGCCTGCCAGTCAATTTGCCTCCTGCTGCTGTGGAGACAACAGGTCATTTGCTCCAAGCTAACCTCTGACCCTCCCGCCACACGGCTGCCCATCATCTGCGTGCCTAGAGAAGCTCAACACTTGGCGGATAAAAACCCCCGGAGCCGGCGTTCTCCATCGGGTCCGCGAGGCAAGTGGCAGCTCTGAGACACCCACTCACCCTCCTGGTTGACTTTCCTGGGCTATGTAGCAACTAAGAAAGGGCCAGGAGTTATTTGCAAGCTTGGATTTTCTGCAGAGTGGCTCTTTCTGACATTCGGTCCTCTCGCACCATAAGCCCCACCCCAGCCCAGGGCCTCTGAGGTTGCCAGCCTCACAACTGAGACACATCCACTCGGGGCCGGCGCTGTGGTGCAGTGGGCAAAGCCTGCAGTCCTGGATCCCGTACCGGCACCGGTTCTAGTCCCAGCTGCTCCACTTCGATCCAACTCTCTGCTATGACCTGGGAAGGCAGTGGAAGATGGCCCAAGTCCTTGGGCCCCTGCACCCACATGGGAGACCCAGAAAAAGCTCCTGGCCCCTGGCTTTGGATAGGCCCAGCTCTGGCCATTGCAGCCTTCTGGGGAGTGAACCAGTGGATGGACCTCTCTCTCTCCCTCTCTGTAACTCCGCCTTTCAAATAAAGAAGTAAATCTTAAAAAAAAAAAAAAAAAAAAGGACAGACATCCACCCTCAAGTTCCTCCAACCGCAAAGGCAGCCGCAGCCTGGGCCACATCCGAGCCACTTCATCTCTCAACAGGTGGAGGTCAAATTTGGAACTGGCACCCGTGTCCCTGTTTTCTGAGTTACTTATCCCAACACTTAAACAGATGTGGCTACTACTTCTACTTTACAGCCTCACTAGCACACTGCATGCGTTCAACAGAACCTGTACTGCTTGCCCAAGGTCGCCTAACTAGTGGAGGCAGAGCTGGGATTCGAACCCGCAGCAGCTGCTTTGGAGCCTGTGCTGAGCCACTCACTGCCTCGGGCGTGGACTGGGGCGCAGTGGGGCAGACAGCAGATGAGGTGTGAGGGAGCAGGCATCTGAGCTGGTGGTTAAGGCACCCGGGACCCACCATGGAGAACCTGGGTCCAATTCCCAGCTCCAGCTTCCAGCTTCCTGCAGCCCCCGGGAGGCAGTGCCGATGTTCCGGGGACTAGGGGAGACCTGGATTGTGCTCCCAGCTCCTGGCTTTGGCACAGTCCAAACCTGGCCAGTGTGGGCATTTGGGGGAGGACCAGCTCTTTCCGTCTGTCTCTCTCCCTCTCAGATTTTATTATTTTTTTTTTATTATTTTTTTTTAAATTTTTTTTTTAATTTTTGACAGGCAGAGTGGACAGTAGAGGGAGACAGAGAGAAAGGTCTTCCTTTTTGCCGTTGGTTCACCCTCCAATGGCCGCTGCGGTAGGCGCGCTGCGGCCGGCGCACTGAGCCGTTCCGATGGCAGGAGCCAGGTGCTTATCCTGGTCTCCCATGGGGTGCAGGGCCCAAGAACTTGGGCCATCCTCCACTGCACTCCCTGGCCACAGCAGAGAGCTGGCCTGGAAGAGGGGCAACCGGGACAGGATCGGTGCCCCGACCGGGACTAGAACCCGGTGTGCCGGCGCCGCAAGGCGGAGGATTAGCCTGTTAAGCCACGGCGCCGGCCCCCTCTCAGATTTTATAAACAGTGTGAACTACTGAAACTTGTTTCAAGGATATAGACCTATGAATCTGAAAGCTCATTAAAGAGACAGAAAAACACTTAGGCAACATAGAACACACGTTCTAAACGAAGACCTTGGAGGACCAGAACAGAAGTAGTGACAGTGTTTATACCCAAAAGAATAGAAAGCAGGGACTCGAGCAGCTATTTGTGCACCCATATTCATATCAGCATTGTCAGCGGGCAAAAGATGGGGGAAAACTCAAATAGCCATTAACATAAATAAAAGGTGGTACATACACGCAATGGAATATTACTCAAGCCTGAAAAAGGAAACTGCCACTTGCTCCTATGTGGATGAATCCTGAAGACACCCCACTAAGTGACACAAAAAGCCAATAGCTGTGTGGTTCTGCTGGCACGGGTACAGGGAACACTCACATTGAGAGAGAGAAGGAAGAATAGAGGTTCCCAGGGCCGGGGGAGTTGTTTTGTAATGGATACAAAATGTTCACAAGGACCTACAAGAGAGTCAACATTGTGAATACATCGAAGGCCCCCCAGAAGGGTCCAGTTAAAGCAGGTCAAGTTAACATTCTTACTCCACCACAATTTTTACAAGTAGTTACATGGACCGGAAGTGCACCATCAGGAAGCTAACAGCTTTGTTTGGTGAAGCTATTTGACAGCTTCCTGGCGCAGGTCGGCTCTATAAAAACACAGGACAGCTCCATCCGCAGGGCTGCGGGCAAGAGGGAATGAGGAAGCCCCCTCCCACGCTGAGTGGGCACTTACCTTTCTGGACATCACTCTAACATTCTAGAAAGTCTTGAGAGGAAAACTGGCCGGGGAGCCAAACCTTCCCTACAGCAGGACGGGCCCTGAAGAAGCAAGAGCTGAGGCAAGCGAGATTCCCTCGCTCACAGCGTGCACTGGCATGGGGGAGGCCTGGCTTCGCATCCCCACCCAGTCACTACAGGACAAGACGAGTCAGGCCACCCTCCCTCGGGGCTTCGGCCACCAACGGAAGCTCAGGGCCAGTATCCACCTTGCCTGTCTCACGGGGCAACTGGCCAGATGGGGAAACAGGCGCCAAAGGGCATTTCAACACGGAGCCAGCACAGCACCGTTCCTCTCCATCACCCCAAATCACGGTGTCGCTGGACCCCAGAAGCTCCAGGGTCACGAGGCAGGCCCACCTTGGCCTAAATCTGCCCACCGCCCCTGAGCTTGCTCTAGGCAGAAGGTGTTTCCCCTCCTGTGTCTGTGCCTCCGGCCAAGAGGAACAAGATAACAGTCCTTCCTCCCTCATCGGGCACTGGGTGCCTCCCGTCCCCTCCCTCCCTCCAACACAAGTCCCATTATCTCCGAGGCTTGGGTTTCCCTGCCCCTCACCTTCCTGCTGTCACCCCCACCAACCTCATTTACTGAGGACACCTGACTCTGGTTCCAGACCCTCCTGGGTGACTTCCACATGCATGACCCAGCCTCAAGTCCTCTATCCCACTGCACCGGCACACCCCGAACCAGCCTCTGCCTCCACCCTTCTAGCTCAATTGCTCAAACCCCTCCCCTGCACCGCCCCTCAACCTCCGACTCCCTGTGCATCAGGCCCCTGCAGGCCCCACTGCCCTCCCTCACCTGCTGAGATCCTAACTCAGGAAAGCCTTTCTGTAGGTACGTCACCTCCCCTGCCCCTTTCTCCTTCCTCACACACACCCCTGGCAAGAGAATGGTGCTGCGGCTGCTGGAAAGAAGTTGTGTTGGGACCAGCGCTGTGGCGCAGTGGGCTAAGCCTCCACCTGCAGGGCCGGCATCCCATGTGGGCACCAGTTTGTGTCCCGGCTGCTCCTCTTCCAATCCAGCTCTCAGCTATGGCCTGGGAAAGCAGTAGAGGATGGCCCAAGTCCTTGGGCCCCTGCACCTGCGTGGGAGACCCAGAAGAAGCTCCTGGCTCCTGATCGGCAGCTCCAGCTGTTGCAGCCATTTGGGGAGTGAATCAGCAGATGGAAGACCTGTCACTGTCTCTCCCTCTCTGTAACTCTGTCTTTCAAATAAATAAGTAAGATCTTTAAAAATAAGTTATCCCGGCCGATGCAGTGGCTTAACAGGCTAATTCTCCGCCTTGTGGCGCCGGCACACCGGGTTCTAGTCCCGGTCGGGGTGCCGGATTCTGTCCCGGTGGCCCCTCTTCCAGGCCAGCTCTCTGCTATGGCCCGGGAAGGCAGTGGAGGATGGCCCAAGTCCTTGAGCCCTGCACCCGCATGGGAGACCAGGAGAAGCACCTGGCTCCTGGCTTCGGATCGGCACGATGCGCCGGCCGCAGCGGCCATTGGAGGGTGAACCAACGGCAAAAAAAAAGGAAGACCTTTCTCTCTGTCTCTCTCTCTCTCACTATCCACTCTGCCTGTCAAAAAAATAAAAAAAAATAAGTCATCCGGTGCTACAGAATGCTCTTTAGGTGCATTTATGACCACAAACCAGGACTAGAAATCTCACCTTGATGCCCTCCCCATGCTCACTCCTTTCTTATTTTATTTATTTCTACTTATTTGAGAGACAGAGAGAGGGAGCTCCCACCTGCTGGTTCACTCCCCAAATGCCTGCCAACAGTTGGAGCTGGGCCAGGCCAAAGCCAGGAGCCCAGAACTCCATCCAAGTCTCCCATATGGGTGGTAGGGACCCAAGTACTTGAGCCATCACCTGCTGCCTCCCAGGGTGCTCATGGTAGGAAGCTGGAATTAGAAGCGCAGCTGAACCTCAAGCCTAGGCATCCCGAGCACTGACGTAACAGCTAAGCCAAACATGGCCCGGTTAGCATCACTCTTGACTCTTAACTCATTATCCCCCCAAGAACACAGAAGCCATCAAGCTCAAACTCCCCCAGGGCCCTCCACCAAACCACAAGCCTACTAGCATCCACGCCATCTTCCTGTCTGACCACACGGACAGCACCCCCGTTCCACACCCACTCCAGACCCCACGCCTCCCAGCCCCATGTCCAAGAGCTCCATTCCTGCCGCTCTCCTTTCCCCGCAGCACTAATCAGTCTCCAGCCCAATCTCCCACACAGGCGGCAGGGGCCCAAGCACTTGAGCCTTCAGCCACTGCCTCTGAGGGTGCATTAGCAGGAAGCTGGATCAGAAGCAGAGCAGCCAGGACTTGAACCAGCACTCTGGTATCAGATGTGGGTGTGCCAAGCAACGACTCAACCAACTGGCTCCACACCGCCCACCTCTATAATTTGAGACTTTAAAAAGGTTTGACACGGGCCAGTGTTGTGGCAAAGCAGGTTAAGCCGTTGCCTGTGACAGTGGACCCCATATCGGAGCGCAGGTTGAAGTTCCGGCAGCTCCCCGTTAACGTTCCTGGGAAAGCAGCAGAAGATGACCCAAGTGCTTGGGCCCCTGCACCCATGTGGGAGACCCGGAAGAAGCTCCTGGCTCCTGGCTTTGGCCTGGCCCAGCCCCGGCCATTGCCACCATTTGAGGAGTGACCCAGAAGAGGGAAGATGTCTCTCTCTCTCTGTCTCTGTCTCTGTCACTCTGCCTTTCAAATAAACAAAAATGAATTTTTTAAGGCTCAATATGTAAGCATTACGAGAGGCATCTCACTGGCTAAAATTCATTCCTAACAACCAATGACTGGCCACGAATCCTTCCCGGTGGCAAGAAGGAGGGGGACTATGGGAGAAGGAGGAGGAAAGAAAAGAAAGAGACTATACTAGCTCCTAAATTAGGGCAGAGCATGGGAAAAGGGCCAAGCACGGGAAGCAGAGGAAATGCAAATTGTGCAGACTTTTCTCTCTGCCTGATGGGGACTCTAACAACCTTCAACTGGCCTGGGATGAACAAAAGCGCTTCTCAGGAGGTTCTCTGAAGTTGCAATTTAGCATGATTAATGGAATCTTTTGCTTCAGAGGGTGTTTGTTACATAAAAATATCAGAACCAAAGAACTTTGGGAGACAAAAGGAAGCTGGGAGGTACTTGGCCAAGCTCCATTCCTGGGCCCTCCTTTCCACCTGGAGACACGTCAGGGCATCCACACAGGGGCCTCTGGAGACTGCAAGAACAGCACCCTTCTACCCGGGGGGAATTAAAATGCATGAGAATTCTAAGAGCTGAACAACTCATGGGCAAATAAACGCTGCCCAGATTTTAAAATAATGAGGAGGGGGGAGGGAGTTAGGTTCTCTAAAATTGTTTCAGCTACTCTGCCAATGAGTTTCATTTTTTGAGAATACACAGATCATTAGTGATTAATTTTAAGCTGTTCATCAAGGAGACCGTTTTGGCAATAATTTTTTACCAATTTGTTTTAGGATTAAAAAAAAAAAAAACCTCAGCTGTTCCATTTGGTTTAAGGACCAGCAAGATTTAAATTTCTAATTTCCAAAGCTACTGCATATTTGGCTAATTAATTCTAGCATCTGATAATGAAGAACCAGAAGAAAGAACATAAAGTTTCACGCATAATATTCAGTTTCTGGACTAGTAAAAGCTCCAGCTGCGTTTTAATCCTCTACAACACTACATACTCGTACTTCAGAAAGCATCTGAAACAGATTTTTGTTAATAAAGTCTGATCTGCACGTTTTTAAGAATCATCATAGCTTGCCTCCAAGGACACCATCAGCCGCCAACCTCTCCCTGTGTAGTCCCTTCCTGCAAGTTTGGCCTGTGTTCTCACAGCAGCCATGTCACTTCCAAGACGAGACAGCCAGACTGCAGCTTGATCACTGTCACAGTCGGCCTCTCTCAGGTGAAGACCCCTAAGGAGAGGCCCAGCGGTGTGCACCTGAAGCCTCCAGCCAACAGCCACGCAAGTGGGCCGCCCGGAGCGTAAGGAGACCCTCTAGCCCCAGCCCCAGCCCCAGCCCAGCCGGCAGCTGACTGCGCCTCCGGGAACGACCCTGAGCTAAATGCACCCAGCCAAGCCACTCTCTGAGTCCTCAACTTTGGAAACCGGGGCCGGTGCTATTGTGTAGCAGGTAAAGCCTCCGCCTGCGGTGCCAGCATCACATATGGGTGCCGGTTCGAGTCCCGGCTGCTCCACTTCCAATCCAGCTCTCTGCTATGGCCTGGGAAAGCAGTAGAAGATGGCCCAAGTGCTTGGTCCCCTGCACCCATGTGGGAGACTGGGAAGAAGTTCCTGGCTCCTGGCTTTGGAAGACCTCTCTCCCTCTCTCTCTCTCTCTCTCTCTCTCTCTCTCTCTCTGCCTCTCCTCTCTCTGTGTAATTCTGACTTTCAAATAAATAAATCTTCAAAAAAAAAAAAAACTTTAGAAACCGTGAGACAATAAACATTTTTGGTTTAAACTGTGAAATTTGAACAAACTGATCACATGGCAACAAAAATTTCATCCCCAAGGCAAACTTCAGAGCTGGCCAGCTACACACAAGCGTACTAAATGTCCTTCAATGCATGCCATGTACTACATACAATTACCTGGCTGGGAGTATATCAATTTGCATCAGGCCTAACTTGACATTGACTGTCAATTCCCAATCTAGTGTGTCTAAAATACGCTACATATAAATGGTCCACAAAGTACTGGCCAACACAGTGACACACTTACATTAATAATTCTCAACTAACAACCTTTTTCTGCATTTTAGATTTCAACTTTAAAAAGAAAAGAAAAGAAAAGGAGTCCCAAAGGAACAACTGGGAAAAATGTGACCATAAACCCGAAATTGAGACCTGGCTGGCTGGTTACAGTTGCCACAGTAACCACACACACCTCCCCTTCTCAACACTCAGCTTTCACACTCTCTCTTTCCTTCTACTCTCTTGTCTGCCAAAAGCTCCGAGCCTCTCGCCTAAGGGCCCCTCCACTTTTGGAGGACACATATGCGCCCGCGTTCACATGCCTACGTACCAGAGGAACTGAGCAGTTCAATCAGCCAGCTCATTGGCTAATTACCAAGGTCAGATACGCGTCCAGCACTGCTCAGACCAGTGGGTTTGTGCCGAGGCGACAGCTGATGCTCACTGTTGGTTTCCTCTCCTCAAAACATTCTTTTTTTTTTTTTTTTTTTTTTTGAGTGGACAGTGAGAGAGAGAGACAGAGAGAAAGGTCTTCCTTTTGCCGTTGGTTCACCCTCCAATGGCCGCCACGGCTGGCGCGCTGCGGCCAGCGCACCACGCTGATCCGATGGCAGGAGCCAGGTGCTTCTCCTGGTCTCCCATGCGGGTGCAGGGCCCAAGCACTTGGGCCATCCTCCACTGCACTCCCTGGCCACAGCAGAGAGCTGGCCTGGAAGAGGGGCAACCGGGACAGAATCCAGCGCCCCAACCGGGACTAGAACCCGGTATGCCGGCACCACAAGGCAGAGGATTAGCCTAGCAAGCCGCGGCGCCGGCCCTCACCACATTCTAACCTGCGATTAGGGAAGAGGTTCCTTTTCTCTGGTACTCTGCTGTCTTTGACCTCACCATTCAAACTTCTCAACCACACACATAGTTGAAAAATCCAAGTGTCTTGCACAGCTAAGGCACGGGCTGCTTAGAGGGACTTGGCCAATGAAAAGCAGGACTCCTGTACATCTTCTCGAAACAAGTTACACTGCAAACTTCTCCAAGGGTTCCCTAATAGCTCCCAGCCCTATAGTTCTAGGCTGGCATGGTCTCTCCAGACTTAAAGTGCAGAAAATGGTTCCAGCTTCCATAAATTAGGTAAGAACCTAGTAACTGGGCAGCAGGTGTTTAAGCCAAGTGGTGAAGACCTTCATCCCACATCAGACAGCCTGTGCTCTGAGCCTAGCTCCGGCTCCTGACTCCAGCTTCCCACCAAAGCAGTCTCTAAGAGGCAGCAGCGTGCTAAAGGAATTGGGTTTCTGCCACTCATGTGGGAGACCTGGATTGAGTTCCTGGCTCCTGGCTGTGTCCCTGACACAGCTCCAGCCGCTGCAGGCATTTGAGGAGCGAACAAGCAAATAGGTACTCTCTTGTCTCTCCTCCTCTCTCATAAACGAAAATTTCCAAATTAGTAGCTGAATGCAGAGACAGAGTGGGGCTGCGGGATGTGGGGCAGGCATTTGGCCCAGTGGTTAAGACGTCAGTACTGGAGTCCCTGCAGTGGAGCCCTGGCTCCACCCTGCATTCCGGCTTCCTGCTAGTGTGCACTCTGGGAAGCAGCAGGTGAGGGTTCAAGCGGTTGGGTCTCTGCACCACATGGGAGACCTGGACTGACTTCCTGGATCCTGGCTTCAACCTGGCCCAGCCCTGACTGTTGTAGGCATTTAGGGAGTGAACTAGTAGATGGAAGATGGGTCTGTCTCTTGGTGCCTTTCAAATAAATTAATGAACTTTTAAAAAAGATTTTATTTATTTGAGAGGTTGAGTTACAGAAAGAGTCACTGGTTCAACTCCCCAAACAGCTGCAAAAGCCAGAGCTAGGCTGATCGGAAGCCAGGAGCTTCTGCCAGGTCTCCCATGTGGGTGCAGGGGCCCAAGAACTTGAGCCAAGATCTTCTCTTGCTTTCCCAGGCCATAGCAGAGAGCTGCATCAGAAGAGGAGCAGCCGGGACTTGAACCGGTGCCCACATGAGATGCGGGTACCACAAGTGGAGGCTTAACCTATTACACCACAGTGCCAGCCCCTTAATAAAAACTTGTTAAAAGAGGATTTGTACAAGTTGGATTTATATGAAAAGTTTGCTTGTTTTTTCATGAAGTCTCAAGTTATCTTCAGCCAAGGAGAGAATGTTGAAGAATTTCAAGACCAGCATTTAGAACTTTTCCACTTCTCCCATCTTCTACCAAGAACTTTCCAGGTTGGGATCTTAAGGCTCCAATTCTTATTTTCCCATCTTTATGTGTTCCATATTCTCCAAAGATATCTAACGTCGGACATTCATGCTTTTTCCCACACAAAATCCTGGGAAAGTGTCGCGTGGGGGGGGGAGCAGGGAAATCTCTCTGAGATTTCAGATAAGAGTACCGGCTGTTTGTAACCGGAAATCACGTGATCAGCAAAGGAAGGAAAGACACAGAGATGACCAGAAGAAAGCCGACCAGCTGACACAACTGAAATCAGGCACAGGGGTGCACAGCCCTGGCCTCTCCCCCCACTCCCTGCCACCGAGAACACTTTGCACATTCCTGATGTCACTTAATCCTAAAAATTAGGATAACCATGTTCACCTTTTTATACTTGACTCTGGAGTTCAAGGGCAAAAAAGCATGCTCAAGATCCCATGGAAAGTTTCGGAACCAGTATCAAACCCAGCTCTCAAACGCAACCCTCCTGCCGTTGCCAATACCCAATGCCACCTTTCATTATTACTCCACTTCAATATTCTGACTGCTCTAGGCTTCTGGGACATCGCCAGCTTTGACGGCCAAAAGTATCCCTGCTCTCCTTGGAACCTCAGCAGTTACACATCTGAAAGGCGGGCTACGCCCTCTGGTAATCAGTGCCCCCACGGCCCAGCCCCAACGCCTCAGGAGCAGAGATGAGGTTAGGGAAACAGGGCAGCGCATCAAGTGTGGAAGTCAAGTCGCAGGCAACCCCGACGAACAATCAGGCGAGTCTGCCACTGACAACATCAGCTCCCCTGGTGCTCCAGCTGCTCCCCAGAAGTCTCACCCGGCAACAAGATCAAAGTCCCAACACTGCTAGTATCCACCTGCAAGAGCGCAGGGAGGTCGCAGCGGCGCCTGCCACCGGCAATTCTGAGCCAACCTCGCAGACCCGCTAGAGGGCAGGAACGCAGGTGTGGACGCCCGGCCTGAGCAAGCAAAGTCCAGGGCGCTGCCCGTCGGAAGCCACCTTCCGCGCGAGCCCCTACCGGCAAGGAGCCGCGGGGGAAGGGCGCGGCAAACAACCCTGCGCTGGTTTGCGAGACTGGACCCAAAGCACGCACGCCAGGAAACTTCTGGGGCGCGGCCCCAGCTCCTCGCAAGTCTGAGTTCCCACGGCGACAAGGAGTTCTCCGCAGGAACTCTTACCCTGCGCGAGCGGCCACCGAGGGCCTGAGGAAGTGGCCCATCCTCGGGCGGGAGGCCCGAGACGCCAGGAAGTGGAAGCCGAGGCCATTTGTGGGAAAACAGAAGGGGCTGGGGCACCGCCCCCACTTTCTCAGCGCCAGGCCGGACTGGGAGGTCCGAGGCTTTCCCCAGGGGACCTCCCGGGGGCCCAGCGCGCCGCCGCCCGGGAGGCGGCCCCCGCCGGCCTCAGGGTACGCTGTGCCCAGCGCGGACACCGCAGGCCGCCGAGCACCGGGGGGTGCGCCCGCTCCGCCCCGAGGGACCCAGCCCGAGAGCGACTCCCTTACCTGGGACCCGTCCCGCTCCGCCTCGGCCGTCCACACCCAGCCCCAGGCTCTTAAGTGCGCCCCGCCCCCTCCCGGGGCCGGACCCCAGCCGTCCCCAGCCGATTTGTCATTGAGCAGCCCGGGCTTGCGTCCCCACCCCACCCCCGAGCGCGCGCCCGGCGTCGTCCAGGCAACCCCGCCTCTCGAGAGCGCGCCCTCCTTTCCGGCCTCGCCCCGCCCCCGGAGGCCACGCCCATCGCGGCCCTACCAGTCAATCTGATGAGTAGCTTTCAGTCCGCGGCGGGGGCTTGGAAGAATGCTTAGCCAATGAGAAGCAGCCTCCGGCAGAAGGGGCGGTCCCGGAACGCCTGCCCCGCCCACCTCCAGTTCCGTCTTTCCCGGGCCGGACGGGCTGCACGTGACCGCTGCTGCTGCAGTGGAAGCGCTGCGAGCCGGTCTGGGGACGCTGGGCGTGGGCGGGCGGAGTGGAGCTCGGGCTGTGGGAGTCAGGCCAGGGTGAGTGCAAGGAAAAGCAAAAGTAAGGACAGGGCCAGCCAAGGAAGTCAATGAGGCGATGAAATATGTGCGCGGGCCGGAGCAGAGACATCCCTGCGGCAGTATGCAATTACTTTCCGGACGCGGGGACCCAGGACCCTGTTCGCGCCGGAGCCTCGAGCCGCGAGCCGGCTACGGCCACAGGCTTTCTCCCACTCATTGCACCCGCCAGGCAGAGCCCCGCAGCTGGTAATTTTCTGTGCAAACAGAGCTTCGCCTCCTGTGGCCCTGTGGCCTCTCCTACCTCACCGCCCTACTCCGAATCTTAGCCATTTCCGCCCCACAGGCCTGCGTCCGCACCGACCCCTACATAAACCTCAGGGCCCTCATACTGGGTCGAAATTCATGGTTAAAACGCCAGTCTCTCTCCTCTGTCCTGTTCACTGTGATACCCACAGAGGCTAGCAACAGGGAGATTAATTCTTGCCTTCGGGGTGAGAGGATACAAGTGTGTAATGTTGGCGACTTTGTGGCTTGATTAGATTTGCTGTGTATCAGCCACTAACCCATCCAGCCCCTCGCTCAACGTTTGCCTCAGATGTACTTAGTCTTAACCTGCAGCCAGGGACTCCTGGTGTCGTCCGCTGTCTGAAGTATTGTCGTCACCCTTCTTACCCTTTAAGGACTGTCACTGAGCGCGGCTGATGCGGTAGGAACTCCGGAAGGGGCTGTGAGGGAGTCTGATGCGACTCAAAGAGGAAGCTCTCTGCTGTGCACAGCCCAGAGGGGAATCGGGCCCAAGCCTCTTCCTGCGCAACAATGGTGAAGTTCAGTTTGCAGTCAAGAGGCACAGGCCCAGAGGAGGGCTCTACCATACACCCAGCAGCGAATTAGGAGGTTGCTTAACCTCTGTGGGCCTCAGTTTCCCCACTGTCCACTAGGAACAGCACCTCCACCCTGTAGGTGTAAGAGATTCCAGGTAAAGCCCTCGGTTCAGGGCCAGCAACCCGGCGAGCTGCCATCCTGATTGTCACTGGGGGCCATAGGGCCAGCCAAGCATGATACAACCAACCTGGCACAGCCTGTCCTCCAGAGGCCCATCTGTATCTAAGTGGGATACCTATGTGCAGCCTGCTGGACAGGACTCTTATCAGATCTGAGTGTAGACAGGACAGTGCCTGCAGCAGTCTACGCAGATGAACTGAGTGGTTCGGGGAACAGGGTCAGAAATCAGATCCAGGTCAGGGTTCTCCTGCCTCTCCCCACACCCAGCACCTACGGCAGCCCCTGGAGGCTTACCCACCGTGCCTGGGGTGAGTACCTGCCATTCCTCTGTGTTAGCTAACAAGATGCAGGGTTTTCTGAGAAACGCCCGCTCATTCTCTGCCTACCCCTCACCCCTAGAACTCTTGGGGTTCCTGCTGGGACTCTACCGGCAGCTTCATGACACTCTTCGGGGCAGCCAGGAGGGGGCCAGCGCGGTGGTGCAGCAGGTAAAGCCACTGCTGGCTACGGCAACATCCCATATGGGCACCAGTTCAAGTCCCAGCTGCTCTACTTCTGCTCCAGCTCACTGCTAGTGCACCTGGGAAAGCAGAAGATGGCCCAAGTCCTCGGGCCCCTGCACCTGCTTGGGAGACCCAGAGGAAGCTCCTGGCTCCTGGCTTTGGATTGGTCCAGTTCCGGCTGTTTCGGCATTTTGGAGAGTGAGCCAGTGGATGGAGGACCTTTCTGTCTCTCCCTCTCTCTGTCTGTAATTCTGACTCTCAAATAAATAAATCTTTTAAACACACACAGCCAGGAGGCCTGGAGCCATACCAGGCTGGAGAAGGAGGCAGGTGTCCCTCATGCAGGGGCTTCTGGGATGGAACTGACTCCTACTGTGATGGAAGCTACAGAGGCCATGTAAGCCAGAGAGCCGACATGCTTCATTTAGGTTTTAGAAATAGCTGGCTGTTGTGGGGCAGATGGGCTGTGGGGGAAGCTGTGGCAATGCGGGTTAGGAGAGCATTCCTGTGGGACCCACAGAGTCAGAGCTGGAGTCCGCACCACAGGCGTCTCCTGGCCAACCCGAGGCCCTAGAGGCCAGGCCTACCGTCCAGATGCCCAGAGGTGGGCTGTGTGCTCAACAGCCAGGCAGGAACCGGGGCAGCCGTGCAGACGGATGGCTGCCGCTTTCCTCGAGCGCCCGCCACCGTGAGCTGGCAGGGTTATATAAATAGCCAGTATTATTAGAAAGAGTCCAGACAAGCGCCGGCAGCCCTGTGGGCATTGGGACTTGGTGGCTGCCTCAATTAGATGAGAAAGGAGGTGGCCCATCTACAGCTGGGGGGTAGGGGAGGGGAAGGCTGTTCTCACCTGTCTGGGAAGAGCCGCTCTGCCCCGCCCAAGTCTCTCTGCCCCGCCCAAGTCTCTCTGCCCCGCCCAAGTCGGTGGTGTTGTTTCTGTTGTCTCAGATGGCCTCGCCCTGCTTCCTGCTATGTAATCCTGCTCTCAGGAACGGGTTTCGCAGGCTCCTTCACCAGCAGGAACCACTGACTAATGGCAGCCCAACACATGGACCCTCCTCCCCGGACATGGGCGTCATTCCGCTGACCACCACCCGCGTCCTGGGCCAGGCGCAGCAGTCAGCGGGAGGCCCTGCGATGACTGTTCGTTTGTTTCATTTCTTTGAAAGGCAGAGTTACAGAAATCTTCCACCTGCTGGCTCACTCCCCAGATGCTGGCAACAGCCAGGACTGGACCAGTCTGAAGCTAGGAACTGGGAATTCCATCTGGGTCTCCCACGTGGGTGGCAGGGACCCAGGGCTGCTGCCCACCAGGGAGCGCATTAGCAGGAAGTTGGAAAGGGGAATCAGGACTTGAATCTAGAGACTCCAATATGGGGTGTGAGCGCCCCAAGTGACAACTTAGGCACTGCGCCAAGTGCCCACCCTGGGCCCGAGATCTTTAATTCATGCTACTAGGATGGAATGACTCATTCTTCCTCTGGGAAAGGCTCCAACTCCTGGGCCCTCACCCAGCGTCCCAGATAAGGGCGCTGTGGCGTTGGACTCCTCCCCAGCCTGGGCAATACCCCTGTGCTTCCTGTACTGGTAGCCTTTTGCCAGCAGTTACAAAGACAAGCTCCTGGCATTCACTTATTCCCAACACAGAAAATCTGGGCTTCAGAAGTGGGTGTCGCGGTACAGCACGTTAGACTGATGCTTTCAACGCAGGTATCCCAAATCGGAACGCCGGTTCAGTCCCGGTTGCTCCACTTCTGATCCAGCTCCCTGCTGATGGCATCCGGGAAGGCAGAGGAGGATGGCCCAGGTATGTGGGCCCCCTGCCACCCATATGGGAGACCTGGATGAAGCTCCTGACTTCAGCCTGGCCCAACCCTGGCTGTTGAGGCCATTTGGGGAGTGAACCAGCAGATAGAAGATCTCTCTGTGTTGCTCTGCCTTTCAAATAAATAAAATTAATTTTTTAAAAAAGTAAAATCTCGACTTTGTTGCCTGGTTCACAACTGTCACCATAACAGACTTACTGGGGGTGGGGGTGGGGGTCTTAAATGCCACTTTTCCGAAGTGCCTTATTGAGAGTTTGCTTTCCTCCATCGTGGCCTTTCCCCAAGGCCCCTGAGTCCCCGCCAGCCAGCAGGAACCAGCCAGATGCTCCTGGGAATTGTGCCCCTGGAAGGTCAGAGGCCTGGGTAATTAGCTGGAGGGTGCGTTTTCATCTTCCAGCAGAAATGAATCTACTTGCGCAGCACCTCGGAAAGGAAAAACTGCCATTCATTCCTCCTTTCACGTATTGAATTAGCTAGACTCATCGTTCTGCCGTCCTCACGTGCAGAGTGTGTCTCCCAGAAATGAGGTGCAGTCTGCCTTAGGATGGAATCCTAAGAGCTGATCCCCACCCCTGGCCGGCCTGCTCCGGGGCTCCCCGCCCATCAGCATGGAGACCCCTGCTCTGTGCTCCCCGAAATCCACACCTCCTTGAGCAGCTGCGCAGATCTGCTACTGACCCCCAGGGGACCAGGAAGGAGCTGCTGCAGACGGACCGAGAGAAAAGTCTGGATCCTGTGTGGAGCTCTCTCCAAAGTGAGATGGGATGTGCAATCTCCCAGGAAGTCCATCTGGTGGGTGAGCCTGAACACAGCCCTCGGGAGGTCAAGGGGATGTGACTTGCTCTGCCCTGGTCCTTATCACAGCAGCCAGAGACAGCCCAGGTGGCCCAGGGCTCCCCAGGCCCTTCACATGGGACCCACAGCTCAAGGCTGATTCTGGCACCAAGGGGGCCGGGTGTGGCTGCCTCTCAGAGGCAAAGTGCTCTCCTAGCCCGGACCCCGGCTGCCTGGGGATTGCTCCCTGCCTCCCCCCACCACCCCACTCCATCCCCATGTCCCCAGATCATCCCCCCTACCCCAGCCCTGGCCCAGCAGCTGGGAGGGAGCAGCGCCACCTGCCACTCCTGGGATGTGGGCTGGCCCCTCAGCCCATGCCGGGCAGGTGGCCTCGGTCACTTTGTCCCTCTCACCCATGAGTACCAGACCCCTCCTTGGAAAAGTCTCCATAGCTCTGTGTGTGTGTGTGTGTGTGAATGTGGCTTTTTTTTTTTTTTTTCCCCTGGATAGCCTCTTTCCATCCCTGTATGTGTTCCAGGCCAAGGATCAGAGATCGGAGGAAGGCAGGGTGGCTCTCGGGAATGAGGGAAGCCCTAAGCCAGGGGTACCCTGCTAGGCAAAGTAGGCAGGGGCCAGCACTGTGGCGTAATGGGTAAAGACACTGGCAGTGCTATATGGGCGCTTGTTCAAGACCCGGCTGCTCTGCTTCTGATCCAGCTCTCAGCTATGGCCTGGGAAAGCAGGAGAAGATGGCCCACGTCCTTGGGCCCCTGCACCCACGTGGGAGACCAGGAAGAAACTCCCGGCTCCTGGCGTCGGATCGATGCAGCTCCGGCTGTTGCAGCCAATTGGGGAGTAAAGACCTCTCTCTCTCTCTCTCTCTCTCTCTCTCTCTCTCTCTCTCTGCCTCTCCTCTTTCTGTATAACTCCGACTTTCAAATAAATAAATAAGTCTTAAAAAAAAAAAAGTAGGCGTAACTGTTATTGTGCAAAACTACACGAGGCTGCACATGGGGCGGGGTGGGGGGGCTCAGTGTTGACCTGCGGCCCTTCCCTCCAGTCTCTTTTTCCATGAGGTCTAATTCTTTGGCCAAGAAAAAACTTAGGGTCAGGAATAAAATTAAGGCAGCAGCAATGGGGTCTGTGCAGCCTCTGGGTGGGAGAGCACTGAGGATCCTCCGCAGGCCCCCCCGGGGAGAGCTCCAGCAGGTCAGTGCTCGGGGGTGCCTCCTGGCTGCACTCCTGCACCAGGGGAGGGACGTGCGGGAGGTCTCCTGATGCAGCTGTGCAGGCCGCAAATCCAGCGTGGACACTCAGGGCCAGGAATCACAGAGAGGGCTGTGTAGCACAGAGCTGTGATGTGGAGGCAGCGCTGCCCCAGCCCTGCAGGAGGAAGGGACAGCCAGCCGGAGCCACATTCCTCTGTCTGCACCTTGAGGTCCCTGGACAGGTAGGAGGAGAGGGGCAGAGCAGAGGGCCCAAGTCACATGTTTGGAGCAGGCGAGGTGGTGGGGACCCTCGCCCCTCCCCACAGCAGCTCAGGCCCCTGCCAGGCCAGGTTCTGTGCCTGGTGCTTTGTAGCACCCTTTCACACTCAGCCTAAGAGGAAGGCGGGACTTCCTGCTCCCAGTGCAGGCCGGTGTGGAGGAGAGAAGTGAAGGCTCCTTCCAGAGTCATCCAGCCTCCAACCACGCAGGCCTGCTGACAGACTCCGGGCTCTTTATCTGTCTCCACCATCTTTCCCACCACAGCCACCAGGCTGTGGGACCTCGGACGGCTCACTTCCCCTCTCTGGGCCTCGGCTTCTCGTCTGCAAGTCCTGAGCACCTGCTGTGGGCTGCCCCAGAAGAGGGCTCTGAAGGTCCCCAGGCTGTCGCCCCCCCCCCCCTGGTGGACACTGGGCACCAGGCCCCAGGACAAGATGGAGGAAGCACCACACACATCTTTGGCAGGGCCCCCTCAGCTCCCTGAGAGTGGAGGCCTCTGGGGACCACAGTGTCCATGTCTCCATCTTAATCGTGGTCTGTAGCCATCGCCAGGAATTTTCTCGGACAAGTGGCCATGTCTTCCAGGTCACCCGCAGCTTCCGCGTGGGGAGGCTGGGCCCTTCGGGCAACCAGCGGCCACAGCTGCTGCTGTCCTCACTTCAACATGGATCCCTTTAATTCCCTTGGCAGCCAGGATGCTGTGCAGTTAGTTGTATGAATGAATGAGTGGATGGATGGGAGGGTGAACGAATGTTCTCCGCCGCTGTAGCAGAAAACTCCAGGCTGGGCAAATGGTCACAGAAACCATTCGGCTCACAGGTCCGGAGGCTGGGACGTATAAGGGAGTCTTCTTGCTGTGTAAAAACATGGGGAGGGGCTGTTGCCTTTTTTAACTCACCCATCCCTGCAGTAACAGCCTTAACCCACTCGTGAGGCTGGGCCCTGTGACCTAATCCCCTCCTCAAACCCTCACATTGGCCGTCAAGGTTCAGCCTGGGCTTTGGAGGAGACAGACCACAGCGGGAACGGCTCGGAGGAAGAGTGATGGGGGGGCTCAAGGACTAGGGGTGCCACTCGTGAGCTGGGGGCCGTGGTGGGGCTGGCCTGAGGTGGCGGACAGAGGTGTGGGCAGGAGGTGGGACAGGCACACGGAGAGGAGCATGCCGAATCTGGGACACATGCCTACCTTGGTGGCAGTGCCCGTCTCCCACGGCAAGGAGCCAGGTCATTATAAGCCCCTTGCTGTCTGCCTGGGCAGCTCAGCTCACACCAACTAGTGGCTCAATTCCAGGCTGCCCTGGGTGTTGGTGGACATGGGAAGGGGGCTGGGGCAGGACTTTGATGGCAGCGTCTGTGGAGGGCCCTGGCTCTGTGGCCTGGAGCACCCAGAGCGTCTACCCACACGCTCCTCCTCTCGCTGGACACGCCCCAAGTCTGCAGCCACCTCCTAAGCAGTCTCGGGGACCTGCTTATACTAAAAATGCAAACACAACTGGGCATCTTGTATTTGGTTTTGCAAAATCTGACAGTCCTCCCTAAGGCTCCAGGGGCGCAAAGGTCAACGCCCACCCACCATCGTTATCATAGCATCCAGCTGCAGGGGCCGCCACGAGGGGAGGCCAGAGTGGCAGGCACAAGACAGGAAATGTCCATCCCCGGGGACAGCTGGGGACTCAGATGAAAAGACATGGGGCAGTGCTCCCCAGGCCCACCCCTCCTCTCCATGTCCTTCTGCAAAATCCCACCAAAGCCTGTGCCCACTCAGCACAGGGCGCTGAGCACCTGCCAGGGGCCGAGGAGACCATGATGGGTCAACAGCGGCCTCCATCCCTACCCAGTGCCTCCTCCTCCTCCAGGAAGCCTTCCCCTGACTCAGGCCTCTCTGATCTGCCCATGGATTGTCACAACTCTATGCATCCCTGTGTTGTGTGTCTGACGGCCCCGGCTGACGTGGGAAGACCCTAGTGATCTAAGTGCTGGATGCTGTCACCCAGCGAGACACAGAAGGACCCGCTCTCGCTAAGACGCAAGGCCCACGGAAATCCCAGCCCTGCCACCTCCTAGCTGCAGGGCCTTGAGCAAGCCACGCCATGCCTCTGAGCCTGTTGCTTGTCTGCCAGCAGAAAGCTCTCTCAGGATAAAATAGCACAATGCAAAGACTGGTCTGTAGGAGCCACTTGGTTCAAATCCATTCCACTTATTTTTTTTTCTTTGAGTTAATTTTTTTAAAGAGTTTATTTATTTACTTGAGAGGTAGAGTTGCAGAGAGAGAGAGGGAGAGAAAGGTCTTCCCTTCTCTGGTTCACTCCCCAAATGGCTGCAATAGCCAGAGGTGGGCCAATCCAAAGCCAGGAGCCAGGAGCCTCTTCCCAGTCTCCCATGCAGGTGCAGGGGCCAAGCACTTGGCACTTGGGCCATCTTCTACTGCTTTTCCAGGCCACAGCAGAGAGTTGGATTGGAAGAAAAGCAGCTGGAACTAGAACTGGCCCCCACATGGGATGCTGGCACTGCAGGTGGAAGATTAACCTACTGCGCCACAGCACCAGTCCCTAATTTTATTATTTTCAAAAAGTTGTGCTAAAAATACATGACATAAAATTCACCATCTTAACTTTTTTTTCCTAAATATTTCTTTTATTTATTTGAAAAACAGAGTTACAGAGAGAGAGAGAGAGAGACCTTCCATCTGCTGGTTCACTTCTCAAATGGCTGCAATGGCCAGGGCTGGGCCAGGCTGCTGCTGCCAGGAGCCAGGAGCTTCCTCTGGGTCTCCCACATAAATGTAGGGGCCCAAGCACTTGGGCCATCCTCTGATGCTTTCCCAGGTGCATTAGCAGGGAGCTGGATCAGAAGTGAAGCAGCCAAGATTCAAGCCTGCACCCATACGGGATGCTGGTGTCGCAGGAAACAGGTTTACCCACCATGCCACAATGCTGGCCCCATCTTAACTAATTTTTTAAAGATTTTATTTATTTATTTGCGAGGTAGAGTTTCAGATACTGAGAGGGAGAGACAGAGAAAGGTCTTCCCTCCACTGGTTCACCCCCCAAATGGCCGCAACGGGCGGAGCTGTGCCGATCCAAAGCCAGGAGCCAGGAGCCTCTTCCAGGTCTCCCACGTGGGCGCAAGGGCCCAAGCACTTGGGCCATCTTCTACTAGCAGAGAGCTGGATTAGAAGAGGAGCAGCTGGGACTAGAACTGGCACCCCTATGGGATGCCGGCGCCACAGGCGGAGGATTAACCTACCACGCCATCACGCCAGCCCCAATCTTATCTATTTTTAAGTGTACAATTCAGTGGCATTAAGTATATTCACACTGTTGTGTAACCATCACCACCATCTAATCCAGATCCCAATTCTGCACCCATTAAACACTAACACCCTCCCCCTGCCCCGCCCCCAACACTCATTCTTTCCATCTGTAAGAACCTGACTATTCCGGGTACCTCCTATTGGTGGAATCACACAGTGTCTGTTTTCTTTGTGACTGGCGTATTCCAACTTAGCATAATGTCCTCACGGTGCCTGCACGTGGTGGCCTGTGTCAGAACGCCCTTCCTGGGCTGGTACTATGATGCTGGCATCTCATCTCGGAATGAAGGTTTGAGTCCTGGCTGCCCCACTCCCAACCCAGCTTCCTGCTAATCTGCCTGGGAAGGCAGAAGAAGATGGCCCAGGTACCTGGGCCTGCATCCACATGGGAGACCTGGGTGGAGTTCCCGGTTCCTGGCTTCAACCTGGCTAAACCCAGGCAGTTGCAGCCATCTGGGGAGTGAACCAGTGGGTGGAAGATCTGTCTGTTGCTCTGCCTTTCAAATAAATAACTAAATCTGTTTTAGAAAGGACACTCTTGCTTTGTAAAGCTGAATGCCCAGGCTGGCGCCGCGGCTCACTAGGCTAATCCTCCACCTTGCGGCGCCAGCACACCGGGTTCTAGTCCTGGTCGGGGCGCCGGATTCTGTCCCGGTTGCCCCTCTTCCAGGCCAGCTCTCTGCTGTGGCCCGGGAAGGCAGTGGAGGATGGCCCAAGTCCTTGGGTCCTGCACCCCATGGGAGACCAGGATAAGCCCCTGGCTCCTGCCATCGGATCAGCGCGGTGCGCCGGCCACAGCGCGCCAACCGCAGTGGCCATTGGAGGGTGAACTAACGGCAAAAGGAAGACCTTTCTCTCTGTCTCTCTCTCTCACTGTCCACTCTGCCTGTCAAAAAAAAAAAAAAAAAAAAAGCTGAATGCCCTTCTTTCCTAGGTGTGCCCCAAATCTCGCTTACCCATTCACGCACTGATGCACCCTTGGGCAGCTTCCCCCTGCTGGCTACTGTGGCTCTTGCTACCGTGAGCCTGCCTGCAAATCCCTCTTGGAGATGCGCACACCCGGCAGTGGGACTGCTGGGCCAGGTTTTCTGTGGATTGCTGTTCTCCATAGCAGCTGCAACATTTTACATTCCCCATAGCCCACCCACTCACACACCCGGTGCCACTCCCGCTGCCTCAGCAGCAAACGTGGGGGCAGCACGGCTGGTTGGACAGCAGGAGGTCATGGACATGGTAAGCTCTTTGTGTGTTTGGGGAGGGAGGCATGGAATGATCTAGAACAAGTCTGCGGATGGAGGCTTGCTCTTCATCCCCCAGAGGGGGTGTGCTACCTTGGGAGCCCAGGTTCCAATAGCAGCTCTGCCAGCACATGCCAGGGACCCCCGGGGCAAGGGCCTCCATGTCGCTGGGCTTCCTCTGACACATGAGGACCACACCTGAGTCACAGCTTTGCCAAGTGGCTTCGCAGTCTGGGTGCCCCTCCCACCTGGCCGCGGCCGTGGGACCTTCCTCCTCCCACTGCACAGATCCTACACACATCCAGACCCGCAGCTGGAGGGGAGGGCGATGGCCTTCCAGTCTCTGCCCCGAGCCCCACCCCAGCGGCACCTCCACTCCTGCCCTCCTTTGTGTTCTGGCTGCTGGGGAAACAACAGATCCCACTGTGGCTTCCTTCCAGGCGCCCGCCCTCCCCTCCAGAAGTTCCTCCAACGGCTGCCAAGCCCACTGATAAGGAAAGGGAACCAATTCCAGAGAAAGGACCCCGCCTCTCAGAGACAGCCCGGCCAGGCCCGTGGCCCCACCCATGCACGCAGAGTCCAGGGAGCCCTCTCAGTGGCAGGTGGCCTGTGGGGGTGTGGCTTGGGGGGCGTGGTCTGTGGGGGCAGGGACACTCAGCTGAGGGCTGTGCTCCAAGCTACTCCAGCCCCTGCCCCATGTCCTGGGCCTTAAGACTAAGGCCCCAGGCGGGGGCCATAAAGGGGCGGGGCCAGTAAAGGGGGAGATGTGTGCTGTGCCCCCCACCATACACCTGTAGCTCAGAGACACCAGGACTTCGGCAGGCAGTGGTGATCTGTCAACGGTTCTTCAGTGACAGTGCAGGGGCCACCTGATGTGGTGCTGGGTACATCGGGACCCAACAGTGAACAGAGCAGACCCCCACGGGGTGCAGGACAGGAGCCCTGAGGAGGGCGTGGATGCCCCCCAGTCCTCCCTGACCCCCTGGGCACAGTGCTGACCAACTCAGAAACTGAATCGGGGTCCTGAGTCCCATGGGGACAGCTGCCTGACACAGGGCACATGGGCTGTGGGGCAGAACAGGGAACCAAGAGTGGGCAGTCCCAGGGAAGGACCCACCCATCCGCCTCCTCCAGGCCAAGTTCCACGTCACCCTGAGCGGCAAGCTCATATTTTCCACCTGTTATTACAGGAAGGGTGATGGGGCTGCAGGGAGTGGGGTGCCCAGAACCAGGGTCTGTGGCTGAGTCTAACTCAGAGTCGCCACCCATAGCCTGCACCTGTACTCACCGGCTCTGAGCCAGCCCCTCCCGGGGTTGGTTTCTCCTAACCTGCTCCACACAGGAACAAGCCCAGGTCCAGCCCTCCCCCATCCCCCGCCCTCATGTCCAGACTCAGCCTGGCCTTGGAGCCAGCTACAGGCCACCCTCCCTCATGCTCCCCAGGCAGCGCCCTCCTGCTTCCCTATTCCTACCCCTCCGGCACCCATGACCCTCTGTACCTGTTCTCCAAATGCAGCCAAGTATCAGAGGTCTTCAAAAAGTTCACAGAAATGCCTGCTATTTAAAAACTACATCTGAATTTTACAAACTTTGCTCTCACACATCTTTTAATTCTATTTTTCATGATTTTTAAAAAGATTTATTTATTTATTTATTTGAAAGTCAGAGTTACACAGAGAGGCAGAGAGAGAGAGAGAGAGAGAGAGAGAGAGAGGTCTTCCATCTGCTGGTTCACTCCCCAGATGACCACAATGGCTGGAGCTGCGCCTATCCGAAGCCAGGAGCTTCTTCCGGGTCTCCCATGCAGGTGCAGGGGCCCCAGGACTTGGGCCATCTTCTACTGCTTTCCCAATACATAGCAGAGAGCTGGATTGGAAGAGGAGCAGCCAGGACTCGAACTGGCACCCATATGGGATGCTGGCACTGCGGGCGGAAGCTTTACTCCCTACGCCACAGCGCCAGCCCCTCCATGATTTTGTGTGTGTGTGTTTTTTTTTTGTTGTTGTTGAGAAACAGAGAGCCCCATCTTCCGCTTCTCTCCCCAAATGCTGGCAATGGCTGGGCCTGGAATAAAGTCTCTGGGAACTAGGGACCCTCTCCAGATCTCCCACAGGGGTGCTAGGAACCCAGTGAGTGGAGCCATCACCACTTCCTCTCAGGACCTGCATCTGGAGTTAGGAGGCACAACTGAGGCTCAAACCCAGGTACTCTGTAGGGGCTCATCCATAAAATGGGATTGTCCCATTATACAGGTAAGGAAATTGAGGCATCAGCAGAACAGAGGATTGTGGAGGATTTGCGAACCAAGAGTAATCCCAATAGGGCTACATAGGCAACCAGATGTTTCCGAGAGGTGGAGTTTGAATTTGAATTGAGCTTTAAAAAAATGTAAAGAATCCTGACCTCCATAAAAGAGAAAGACAGGAGTGAGTGTTTGACACAGCAACTAAGTTGCTATTTGGGAGTTCCTGCACCACACATCAAAGTTCATGGTTCAAGCCCCAGGTGCTCCACTTCTGATCCAGCTCCCTGCTGGTGTGCACCCTGGGTAGGCGGCAAGTGATGGCTCAAGTACTTGGGTTCCTGCCACCCCCGTGGGGACCTGGATGGAAGATCCAGACTCCTAACTTCAGCCTGGTCCAGCCTCATCTGTGGCGGGCATTTGGGAAGTGAACAGCAGATGGAAAATTGCTATCTGTCTCTCTGCCTCCCTGCTTTTCAGAGGAACAAAACTAAATAAATAAGTAAACATTTGAATTCTCTTCATTAACACAGCAATAAAGCATTGAGTAAATACAAAACAAAAGAAAAAAAATAAGAGGAAGACAGAGCAAAGGAGGGCGCGCAAGGCTGTGGGACTGAGCTAAGCCAAAGGTCAGGGGCGGGGACTCCCAGGGAGCAATGGGCGAGGTTCACCAGGGCTGAGTAACAGGGAACCTGGGGCAGATTAGGAAAAATCCACCAGGAGCAGAAAGCCTGGGACCACAGGACAAACACCTGCGGGGGGAGCAGGGAGGTCTAAGCAGGAGGGGCAGAGTGTTTCAGGGAGGGAAGCCCCTGTGGACATCAGTGGAAAGCCCTGTGCAGGAGGCCATGGGCTCCAGCGTTGGCTCTCAGGCAAACGCCCCTGCCACCGGGCAGTGGCTCACTCTTCCCTCCCAAGGCTGAGCGCCCCCTCACCCCCTCACTTGGGCTCCTGAGGTGCTCTCCCTGCTGCCAGGATCAGTGCTGCTCCGTGGAGTGTGTGCGCACCCAGGGGCTCCCATGCACCTGCCAGTGCACACCACAGTCAGGACCTCTTGGGCTCTTGTCGCAGAGGCCTCCCGCCAGGTGAACACAGCTCAGGCCCCCAGTGAGCTCGGCTGCTTGACTGGCTGTGTCCAAACGCACCTGGAGCTCCGTGGTCAGATTCAGAGAACTGGATTCAGAGGAGCACCAGGGAGCCTAGCGACGGGCGAGGGGCACCCGGCTCACATCGGCTGCCAAAGCAACCCCCAAGGAAAGACAAGAGACACAGGAAGACCTCGAGGGTTAGGATTTGGAGCACACTCCCAACTCCAGCTCACTGCACTTATTCCACAGTGATTAGAGAGATCTGAGTCATGCTCTGGCTGCCTTGGCTCCCAGGTGGGCCCCAGGGACTCCTGTGCTTCCCACATTCTTGATCTGTGAAGAAGACCAAGGCAGGGGGCCAGCGCTGTGGCACAGGGGTACAGCCGCCGCCTGCCGTGCCGGCATCCCATATAGGTGCTGGTTCGAATCTTGGCTGCTCCACTTCCGATCCAGCTCTCTGCGATGCCTCTCTACTGCCAGGGAAAGCAGCAGAAGATGGCCCAAGTCCTTGGGCCCCTGCACCTGCATGGGAGACTTGGAAGAGGCTCTTGGCTCCTGGCTTCAGATCGGCCCAGCTCCAGCTGTTGTGGCCATTTAGGGAGCAAACTAGCAGATGGAAGATCTCTCTCTTTTTCTCTGCCTCTGGCTCTCTGTAACCCTGCCTTTCAAATAAGTAAATAAATCTCAGAGAGAAAGAGAAATACCACCAAGGCAGGAGGCTCACCACTGCCTCCTCCCCCAAGGCTCTGCAGGTGCCCAGTTCTGCCCCTTAGAAGTGATGAGGGGGCTCAATGGAGATGTTGCATGATGTCTGAGGTATCAGGCCTGGGGGGTCGGGGGACCTATGGAGGAGGTGGAGCTTCCCCGAGGGCGCCTTGATCTAAAACAGATCCCTCCGCTCTGGGGAGGGAGGACACAGCTGAGAAGGCCAGAGGCCCCTGTATGCCGGCCACGGCGCGGCATACAACCTGGATCTTTCGTCTGACCAGTGATTGAGGGTTTGGCGTCAGGTGGATTTCTCACCCTCCCCCGCCCCCGCGAGCCTCACATTAATTGGTTTTTGGAATCTACAAACTGCTGAGCTCCAGCTCCCAGGTGTCCTAGGAGCTGAGATACGGAGACTCTGACCTTGAAGTGGAAGCTGACAGACACCTGGGCCGCACCTGCCTGTGCGAAGAGCCTGGGAAGCAGCTCTGGGGCTGTGCCCGCGGGGCGGGGCTGGCGAGCTGCTGAGCTCACGGAGCCCGGCAGGGCGGGCGGGCGCTCTGCCAGTCACTGGGGGAGGCCGCTAATGAGCGGATGTGTTCCAGGTTGTCTGCCCTGGGGGCCAGCTGCACCTGGGCCGGGAGCGCCCTCAGTGAGTGGTGAGCGGTGAGAGGCTGTAGAGTCGGCTCCAAGCCGGGCTGCCTGGGAACCCCGGCTCCCCACTGTGCCAGCTGCCCTAGCCTCAGGGTCCTTGTGTGCAAACACGTGGGTGACAACCGAACTCATCTTGTAGCCTGCAACAGCGCCTGGTGCACAGTGTAGACCATGTGAGTGCTCGACAGTATTGCTTTTAACTGTTTTTTATAAACTTTTTATAAACTTTTAAACTGTTTTTTATAAAGAATCAGAGTTACAGGGGGTGGAGAGAGGGGGAGAGAGAGGAGTCTTCCTCTACTTGTCCATTTCCCAGATGGCTGCAATGCAACCACAGGAACTGGGCCAGGAATCTAGGACCCCATCCAGGTCTCCCACAGGAGTGCAGGGGCCAGAGCACTTTCCCAGGCCACAGCAGAGAGCTGGATCAGAAGTGCAGCAGCCGGGACTCGAACCAGTGACCATATGGGATGCCAGCACTTCAGGTGGTGGCTTTACCCACTATGCCACAGCACCGCCCCACATATCTCTCATTTTTTAAAATTTTTTAGTGAGACAGACAGAATGCCCCAGTGCAGCCATAGCCATTGTGGGCTTTTGGAGAGTCAACCAGCATATGGGAGTTCTCGCTCTCATATTAAAAAAAAAAAAAAATAGCACCAGTTTAAATATAACAAATTAACCTTGAATTACCTACTATTCGTTGAACAATATTCTATAACTCAGGACACTTCCAGCCTCACTCCACAAAGATAATTTGTTTTAATAGTATTTAATTAAGTGTGGATGCCCCAAATTTCCCCAGAGGCTCACTCAGCCAGTTCATATCATGTGGAGGTTGGGATCCAGCCCCAAATAAGCCACTAACTCTACGTGTACACAACTCACGGGAAGTTCAACCTGGCCCTACTTTTGTTTTCTTTTTAATTAATTAATTACTCGGTTTACTATGAATGGCAGAGACAGAGTGATGGATTTCTTTTCTTTTCTTTTTTGACAGGCAGAGTGGATAGTGAGAGAGAGAGACAGAGAGAAAGGTCTTCCTTTTTTTGCCATTGGTTCACCCTCCAATGGCCGCTGTGGCCGGTGCATCGCGCTGATCCAAAGCTTGGAGCCAGGTGCTTCTCCTGGTCTCCTATGGGGTGCAGGGCCCAAGCACTTGGGCCATCCTCCACTGCCTTCCCGGGCCATAGCAGAGAGCTGGCCTGGAAGAGGGGCAACCAGGATAGAATCTGGTGCCCCAACCAGGGCTAGAACCCGGTGTGCTGGCGCCGCAAGGCGGAGGATTAGCCTGTTGAGCCACGGCACCAGCCAGTGTTGGATTTCTATCCAAGGTTCACTCTCCAGAGTAAGCAACAGCCAGGGCTGGGGCAGGCTGAAGCCGGCAGCCAGGAACCCCACCTGGGCTTCTCACACAGTGGCAGGGGCCTCCGTATTTAAACCACCACCTGCTAACCCCCTAGGGTGTGCACTGGCACTGGCACCCAGGCTCTCTGACGCAGGTTGTGGCATCCCAGACAGCTGCTGCATCCCCAACTGTTAGCCGACTTCGACACTCACAGCCCCGCACGCAAGCCTGTCTTTGACTTCGGTCTGTTCACCTTGTTCATTTTAATTCTTCACCCCATGGAGTTTTCCAGACCAAATGAGCTCTACCAGCTGCTGTCACTAGAGGCAGATTTCCACCCAGACTTGGGGTCCATCCACTCTGTCACTGCCAGCACAGGGCAAATCAACCTACGGGAGCACTAGGCTGTGTGACTCCACCATCCTTCAGGAGGACAACTCCTTCCCGAGCCTCTGAATGCCAAGGAACTATGCCCCTTTGCAACAGCAGAGTCTCCTTATCTCAGAGAACAGAAAGAACCCACAAACACAGCAGGCGGATGGGTGAAGACCACTTGGGACAACCCTGTGATGTGCTAGGGGGTGACCGTGAGAAAGATGCTCCCACGTCTGTGTGTTTCTACCTATGCTGTTCCATCGCAGGTAAGACAGAGTGGGTGATAAGCCTCACCCCTATTTTAGTGCTACAAAGGCAGGCAAGCTGGGTTATCCAGTGAGGCACCTACGTAGAACTGGACCCCAGAGGGCTACGTCTTTGATGCAGAACGTCAGCAAGGAAGGGGCCATGTCACCACCTGTGATGCCGGCATCCCCTAAGAGCGCTGGTTTTGAGTCCCATCTGGTCCAAGTCCCTGCTACCACACTTGAGAAGGTGGTAGAAGATGGCCCCTGGAATTCCTGGCTCCCAGCTTCGGCCTGGCCCAGCCCTGGCTGTTGTGTCCATTTGGGGAGTGAACCAGCAGATGGAAGATTCTCTTTCTCTTTCTCTCTAACTTGGCCTTTCAACTGAACAAGTAACTCTTGAGAGAAAGAAAAAGGGAGGAGGGGAGGGGAAAGAAAGTGGAGGGGGCAGGGAGGGGGGAAAAGAAAGTCAGCAAGGGAATCTACTGCCTTGACCCTGACCTTGGACGCACACAGTGGCGCCTGAGACTGTGAGCGCGCCAGGACTCCCATGGGGCTGAGTCCGACTTCGCACTAAGAGCTGGTCTGCAAACTCCTGCAGCAAAAGGCTGCACCCGGCTGTCAGTCTGACTCAAAGCGCTCCCAGCTGGTGGTGCCCTTGGTGACTGCCAGAGCCAGTGCAGCCCCTTCCCACAGGGCCGAGGTTCAACGCCGGGACACAGCACCAGCTAACCACGCGGTGCAAGATGTGGCGGGCTTTACCGAAACGGGAAAATAAGCGAGGTGGGAAAATCAGTGTGAAACTAAAAAGCAGAGTCGAGGGGGCACCAGGGCGAGGAGAGCTCTTTGCAGAGTGGCCAACCGGAAGGAAAATCGCAGTGAGTTTTCTTGATGTGGAGAGAACAGCGCTTTCCTTTCTTTAAGTGGCTCTGCCCTTTCAAGTGACCTTGTGCTTAGTGACTACACAGGAAACAAAACAGCGTGATGTAAGCAGCCAGCAGTGATCAGGGAGGGCATCTTGGAGGAGGTGATGGCTGAGCTGAGAAGGGGCCCGCAGAGAAGAAGCCATGGACACAGCTCACTGTTGCTGCGTCAATGTCCAGCGCAGGGCCCAGGTCACAGGCCAGATGCTGGACACATATTTGTTAAATTAACACATGAGCTAAGGAATGAATGCTACTTAAAAAAAAAAAAAAAAAAAAAAAGCCTGGGGCCAGTGTTGTGGTGCAGTGGGTTAAGCCACCGCTTGCAATGCCGGCACCCCGTATCAGAGCACCAGTTCTGCATCCGATCCAGCTTCCTGCTATTGTGCCTGGGAAAACAGCCTGGGCCCCTGCCACCCACGTGGGAGATGAGGATGGAGTTCCTGGCTCCTGGCTTCAGCCGGGCCCAGACCAGGCCGTTGCAGTCACTTAGGGAGTGAAGCAGCAGACAGATGATCTCTGTGTCTCTCCCTCTCTCTCTGTCACTCTCCCTTTCAGGTAAAGAAATCTTTTTTAAAAAAAAGCAAGCCTAAGTCTTAAAGGACCCCAGCTAGTCTGGTTCTTCCTGGGGCCATTCTCAGCCTATCTCAGACCTCTGTTTCCTCGTCTACAAAAGTCGAGGCCTTCGCCACCACCGCCTCTGGACGTTAGCTCCAGATGGCACGGCTCTGAACCCTGACCCCAGCACGGGCACAAGGGACTGTCACACTCCCGGAGGCCATCCTCACGTAACTCCAGGCCTGGGAGCTTTGGCCAAGCTGCTACGTCTCAGGAAGCAGCTGCCTGACTGCTCAGCCTGGGGGTGGGGATGGAGCCACAGAGCCTGCGAATTTCCTGTCCACCTGCACCTTCCGGATACAGATACGTGTATTATGCACAGGTCAGTGCTGGAAGCTGTGGATGCAGGGAGGAGAGATGGGTCCCAAACAGGATGACAGCCCCCTGTGGGGTGAGCCGGGGGTCTCAGGACCCCTCCCCTGGGCCCTCTGCTAAGGGAGGGACACCAAATTGCTCCCCAGAGGACAAGCACTTCTACAGGACATTCCATGTATTCCTACATTGTTTCATTTTGCCAGCACACTTTGGGGAGTTTATGGCCCTTATCAAGTGGGAACAGGAGGCTCAGCTACTGGCCAAGGTCATGCAGCTGGGTTCACGCATTGGCCTGGGCTGCCCAGAGTCCATACCTGGAGTGTGTAAGCCATGGGGGAAGCAGGGAGCTGGGAGGGGGGGGGGGGCGGTGGTTGTTGCAGGGAGAGGTGGGAGTATGTTGCATTTAGGAACTGGGCGCTGAGGCTGACACAAACAGCCAGGAGTCCATGGCTTCCTTGTGAAGAAGCTGATGGGAGCCAAGTCTGCAAGTTCCTGGGCTTCCTGCACAGTCACTCCCTGTCCCCAAGCCAGCCCCATGCAGGACCTGCGGCAAGGGGACCCGGTCTCCTGCGGTCAGGGGCCACTGGAGGAATTCTGCCTCCCGCCCCATTCCAGTGCAAGCCTTGGAGTCTCCCAGGGCAACTTGGGGATCCAGCACCATCACCCTGGTCTGTGCTGGGGGGCGGGCACCAACCAAGGGCTCCCCCCAGAGCCGCGCCCTCCCAGCTCTGAGCTGGAGCAGTGGGACTCTGAGGATCCCGCAGATGGAGTCAAGGTTACTGATGTGCTGCCCTTCGCTGGGAGACAGGACCCCAGGTTATCTGGGTGGGCCTAGGTGAGCCCTGAAACGGGGGCAAGCAGGAGAGAGCTCCCAAGCCAGGACATCCGGGGGGCGGAGAAGGAACCACAGCTGACAGACACAGAACTCGGATGCAGCACCCCCACAGCGCCGCCTGACCTTGGCCTCTGAGACTCGAGCAGCGCTCCAGTGGGGAGACCCTCACAGAAACCAGGCAGACAGACAACGGGCAGGCCTGGGCTGAAACCCACTAAGCCTTCTGGGACACCTGCAGCTTCCAGAGTTGGCTGAATCCGCCAGGGACTTCGGGAAGTGCCTCACTGTTGCCGATGCATACTGGGTAACTTACCATGCTTGCCCTCATCATGGAGACTGTTTTGTTTGTTTGTTTTTTCTTGTCCTCATTCCCTGAACACAGAGTGGCTATCTACACAGCACTGACCTTGCCTAAGGCATGAGATGTAATCTAGAGGGACTTAAACAGGAGAATGCGTATTATGTCACAGTTTATAGATGGCACTGCAGCACCCATAGATTCTGGCATCCACGTGGGGTCCTGGAAGCCATCTCTGGCAGATCCCGATGGAGAGCCATAACTGGAAGCGAACAAGGGGCCTCCTCGGGTTATGCGAAGACAAAGCCGTCTGGGCAGTCTGGGCGCCTACTGTTGGCCCCACACTGCCCCACAGGAGCATGGGAGGAATAGGGCTCCCAGATTTGGCACAGTCACCGGCGGGGGTCAAACTCTGATTCTGTCATTCAACCAACATTTGTCAAACATTAGTTATGATGTTAAGTGTTAGCTGAGTGTCTGGAACTCGGATCTCACGGAGTGACAGATGGCCACGCTGACTCAGATCCAGGGACAGGAAGTAAGTCACTGATGCTGGGGGCGGGGGAGGCGGAGAGGCAGAGAAGGGTCCCTGGTCCAGCCAGGGTCGAGGTTTCCCAGGCACTGCAGCCCTGTGCTGGCTCTTGTGATCTGGAAAGGAGGGAGGGACGAGGTGGATGCCCCTTCGGGGAAGGGCAGGGACACGGCATGCTGTAGGGGTGGGGACATCATTGGCCTGGCCTGCCAAGGCAGCTGTGGGTTGGACTTGAAACTAAACCATAGCCGGCTGACTTTTAAGTTGATGATCAGTGTGGAGCCACACGGATGATGTGATAAAGATCCAAATGCCCCTGCGCAGAAAGAAGGTCCCCAGCCCTGGCACAGGGAGACCACGCGTGGCAGGGTCGGGGAAAGGACAGCTGACCAGCTGGGCCAGCACGCAGACCCCAACAAAGGGCAATGGCCAGCAGGGCGGGGGCCTCCATGAGCCCAGGACAGCCTCCCGGGTCTGACAGGGAGGCAGGTTGAGGGTGCCAGGCAGGGGAGAGTGTGAGGGGTGGGGACATCTTAGGACTTCCCCATCCCTCAGGCCACGCCAGCCCGTCCTCTGGGTCCCCACTGGTGGCGGGAAGCACCGCACCCTCGCACCTGGGCTTGGGTACCAGTGTCAGGTGACGCTGTGCTGTCCGGCACCTGGCACAAAGCAAACAATCCATGTTAGCTTTCAGGGTAAACAGAAAGACCAGGGCAGGTAGGCAGGCCTGCTGGGGGAGGGACAGCACTGGCCGGCTCCACCTTGCCCTCTGACTTCTGACTGCCCCACCAGGTTCCTGGCAGTTCTGCCGCAGGCCCCTCCCCTCCCCAGGCTCCAGGGTCCCCAGCGGGCTAAAACTCCAGATGCAAAGTGGCACGCACGCACATATCCACCCCCAAAGCTATCCTACAAGCTTTTGCTGGCCCATTTCACAGATGAAGAGCAAGTGCGACTGATCCACCGGTTTTTAATTGTCAACTTTTTTTTTTTTTTTTTTTTTTGTCAGCACATCCTTCTAGAAAGGAAATAGTGCCCACAAGACCAATATGCAAAACAGCCAGATTAGCCCTAAGGACGTGGGCTGGGGGAGCAGGGGTGAGCGAGAAAGCCCAGCTCTCCACGCAGCCCACGCCTTCCCCACAGGGACTGCCAAGGGGCTCCTCCAACTCAAGCAGCCTGAAGCCACGAATGAACTCGGGGCTGAACCCCAAGCACTCACTGGTGACTCGTTCGGCTGGAGTCCCTCCTCCGGGGTCACCGACTGCTGTGGCTCAGGTGGGCACAGGAGAGTCTGTGGGGAGACCTCTGAGGGGCTGTGACCGTGCACCCCACACCGTGGCGGGGTGACGCCGGCTCCTGGGTCAGGGACAGAGCAGGGCTGGGAGGGTGCACTGGTGCATTCCTCTGACTTCTCCCTAACACTGTCCTGTCAGAGTCAGACGGATCAAGCAAGCCAAACAAATCACAGTCTTGGAGTCTGAGTCCCAGCGGGTGACTGTCCCCTTGCCTGGGGCTCTGGGACACCTAACACGTGCCCTGCGAATGAGACCACGGTGGCCCCCTGGGCACTCAGCACGGCCACCACGCAGACAGACCTGGAGGTCAGCCCCGGGAGCTCTCTGTTCCTGCAATGTTCCCCCTGCCCTCCTCCCTGCGTTGAACCCGCACGCGGGTCTCCCTCGCGCTTGCCAGGGCACGGAGACCGCGCCCGCCCACGCGGCACGCCCCACATGTAACACCCGCCCTGACAAGGCCTAGGGTTACCGGCACCTCTTCGCCGGGCCACCCGCCTCCGTTCGTGCGCACTCGGGCTTCCCGCCACGCTCACTCCGCGCGCTCAGGAGCTCCGGCCGCCCGCGGCCCTGCCCGAGAACCCGCGGCGAGCCACGCCCCGGGCACGCCCCCACTCAACCAGCCCCGCCCCATCCCGCTGGGCCACGCCCCGGGCACGCCCCCACCCAGCCCCGCCCCCGCCCCACTGGGCCACGCCCCGGGCCGGCGGAAGGATGTGAGCTCACAGCCGCCTCCATGTTCCGGCCGCCACCAGGAAGCGCCCGCCCGAGGTCGCGGCCCGCTCGCTGCCGACGCGCCGGCCCGGGAGTCAGCCGCGCAGGCCCGGCGCCGCACGCCGCGAGTGCCTCCCCGGCGGACGCGGAATGAAGGCGGGCCACGCGGGCCCCCAGCCTGGTGGCGGCGGCGGCGGCAAGAGACCCAGCACAGCCCCTCCGTAGAAGCCACGTCGCCCCCGAGCCTGCGCACTCGGCGCCCTGCGCGCTTCCGGCCGGGCCACGTGACCGCGCGCGCACGTGTTCCGGCCTCTGCGCGCCGCAGCTCGGCGCCTCCGGGCCCCATCGATGTCCACCTAGAGCGGGCGCGGGCCGGGCCGGGCTGGGGGGCTGCGCCATGAACCCCAGGGGTCTGTTCCAGGACTTCAACCCCAGTAAGTTCCTCATCTATGCCTGCCTGTTGCTCTTCTCCGTGCTGCTGCCCCTGCGCCTGGACGGCATCCTGCAGTGGAGCTACTGGGCGGTCTTTGCGCCCATATGGCTGTGGAAGCTCCTGGTCATGGCGGGCGCTGCGGTGGGCGCGGGTGTGTGGGCGCGCAACCCCCGCTACCGCACGGAGGGCGAGGCCTGCGTGGAGTTCAAAGCCATGCTGATCGCCGTGGGCATCCACCTGCTGCTGCTCATGTTCGAGGTGCTGGTCTGCGACCGGCTGCAGAGGGGCACCCACTTCTGGCTGCTGGTCTTCATGCCCCTCTTCTTCGTGTCGCCCGTGTCGGTGGCCGCCTGCGTGTGGGGCTTCCGGCACGACCGCTCGCTGGAGCTGGAGCTGCTGTGCTCCGTCAACATCCTGCAGTTCATCTTCATCGCCCTGAGGCTGGACCGCATTATCCACTGGCCGTGGCTGGTGGTGTTCGTGCCCCTGTGGATCCTCATGTCCTTCCTGTGCCTGGTCGTGCTCTACTACGTCGTGTGGTCGCTGCTCTTCCTGCGCTCGCTGGACGTGGCGGCCGAGCAGCGGCGGACGCACGTGACCATGGCGGTCAGCTGGATCACCATCGTCGTGCCCTTGCTCATCTTCGAGGTACTGCTGGTTCACAGGCTGGACGGCCACAACACGTCCTCCTACGTCTCCATCTTCAGCCCGGTCTGGCTGTCCCTGCTGACCTTGATGGCCACCACGTTCCGGCGGAAGGGAGGCAACCACTGGTGGTTTGGCATTCGCCGCGATTTCTGCCAGTTCCTGCTGGAGATCTTCCCGTGTCTGCGGGAGTACGGGAACATTTCCTACGACCTCCATCACGAGGATAGCGAGGACCCCGAAGACGCGGCCGTTCCAGAAGCCCCAAAGATTGCGCCCGTATTCGGGAAGACCAGGGTGGTCACCCAGAGCCCCGGGAAGTTCGTGCCGCCGCCTCCCAAGTTAAATATTGACATGCCGGATTAAGCGCCACTGCCGGGCCGAGTGGGGATTGCACACGCCCGCTTGCTTTGCCTCGCTAGGCCTCCCCGGACCCTGGAAGTAGAAACGGGCTGCAGACGTGGCCGGCCCTCGCCCTGTGTCGCACGGAGGCCCGCCAGTGACTCTGTGCATGGCGGAAAGAGGAGCTTATTTTCATATGTGGTTGTGGTGTGTGTGTGTGTGTGTGACCGTGACCTTGCTTTCCAGGTTGCTGCTCTTAAGAGCTCGCGGGGCATCTGTTGAATTGTTTCAGTAGGTCCTCACAAGGAATAACTACGCAGCCTTTTTTTTTTTTTTTTAGTGCTATTCTACCTATCAAAAGTATTGGTTTAAAAAGAAGTATTTTTATACACTGCTATTCCCAGATACTGTTTCCGACTATGCCCAGTGTGAAGTGACGGCAGCTGCGACAACGTCTCCTCCCACATTTTGTAAACCTCACCGTTGTGATTTCCAGTGTTGCTACTGTTAAACTGGTTTTTCTCTGGGCTTTGCTGGTGGTGGTCTTTGATACTCCAGTAGGTGAATGTTTCTAGTGGAGTGCGCCCATGCCTAGAGTATTTATATGAACATTGCACAGTGTAATACATGATGTTGAATTCCGGTTCTCTGAGGTACTATGTACCATCGGAATGGGTTTTTTAAGGCTTCCTGTGTGCGTGGCGTGGGACCTGAGCAGTAGGCGTGGCTCTGACTCTTCCACTGTTAGCTGAGGCCTGTGCCACTAACGACTGCAGAAGCCACCACTCTTTGGGGACAGGGGACACGCTGCCGTGTGCTTGGTGCCGGGCCATCCAGCAGCACGCTCACTGAGCACCTTGAATTACCCAGACAGCTGGGAGCAGCACGCGGCTTCTCCATTTCCAAGGCTCTTAGACCGCCGTGTCAGAGAAAGCGTGACTTGCCGTTGGGGAGCTGAGAGTGGCTTTAACCAAAAACGGCTGAGAGAATCAGCAAAAAGCCCAGACTTTGGTGTGTGGCAGCCGTGGGGAGACAGGTGGGCGGATTTTTTTAGACGCGTGCACTTTGGGCAGAAGGGCCTCCTTGTGTGCCAGGGAATCCGAGCAAAAGCCAAGCCCAGCAACAAGGAGGTGCCGAGCGCTGAGGCTGTGGCTGGGAGGAGACGGCTGGAACCTGCTTGTAATCTTAGCAGCTTACTCAAAACCATTGAACTTGGGCTCCACGTGAATTACCTGAGCAACTATACTCTTTGCCCTGGCCATGAGGCAAACCTGTTCAGTTTAGAGCAAAAGAAAAAGCTAAGCCTAACTGTACTATTTGTGTCCCATTTAGAACATGGTACAAAAGCAGGCTTGGTACAAGTGCTAGCAACAGGTGGCAGTAACTGGAGCCAGCCAGGACTGGGCTGAAGGGTAGGAGGGTAGATGTTAGTGTCTCTCCCTCTCTCCTCTCTCTCTCTCTCTCCTCTCTCTCTCTCTCTCTCTCTCTCTCTCTCTCTCTCTCACACACACACACACACGCACACACGCGCGCTGTCAACTTATCACAGCTGGCAGAGTGTGGGAAGCAGCCTCAAGCAGCAGCAGGTGGAACATTTCATAAACAAGGATTCGTTCATTTTCTCAACAAATAATTTTTTTGAGGCTCTGCCCGAGCCAGGCACGGTGTGGGGCAGCAGGGACACGGCGGGGAGCAATTCCAGTGGACTTCCTGCCCTTGTAGAGTCTGCCGTGGAAACAGCCACGCCTCCCCGGCGCTGGTCCCACCCATGCACCTGCAGCTCATGGGAACCGTGAGGAAGGGTGCTGCCGGCCTTGGGCTGGCCTGTGCCTGGACCTGCGCGAGCCTGGTGCCTGCTCCCATGCCCCTCCACAAAGACCCGGGTTCACACTTCAGGGGTGGAGGAGTGGGCGTTGCTGGAGCCGGGAGGCAGGTTGGGGTCTCTGGTGGGACTGCTGGCCCTCATGGCTGCTGTTCTAGACCAGGGGCTCCTTGGCATCAGCACAGCTTCCTGAACCTTGGCGGGTCCCACCCAACCGTCTTCCTCCCTCCCAACGTAGCTGTGCTGGAGAGCCTGGGTGACACTTCCTCACCCAGGTAGGCTGTTCGCGGTGGGGCCTCACGGGCCCCAAGTCCTTCAGATTGTAGACATTTGATCTGTGACGTTGATTCAATCTCAGTTGTACCTGGAGATTCACCTACATTGCCTTGCAATACGGGTCCGCAGTTTTAGCCTGGAGCTGTGATTGTGTCATTCCTCCTATAAAGAGATGCACCAGGCAGCCTCTGCTGCGAGACCACCCCAGAGGTCCCCGTGGCTACAGCTACAGCTTCTCGTCCTTGGATCTACAAATAGCCTCGGGTTCCACTGCACTCCAGGCCGGGCTCTGGCCCAGTCAGCGCCGTAAAGTGGCCCCAATTCTGGTTCCCAGGCGGAGGAGCAGCGTTGCAGGGGCCATGTTCTGGAAGCACAAGAGCCCCGCACTGAGCCCCGCACGCACACAGACAGCCCCTGCCCATGCGCGCTATGTGCGAAGCCTGCACGTGTTGCAGGCCAGAGCATGCGGCTGAGTCTGGCCTCCCTGGGGTGGCACAGGCAGTTGGTCCTTTCTGGGGGTTCCACACCTGTGGATTCCACCGACTTCAGGTTGGAATCACGTTGTTTTCAAATTGCATCTCATCATGGACAGACCTCCCTTACTGCTCCCTAGGCAATATTTACGTAGTGTCTATCGTATGAGGTGTGGTAAGTAATTGCTGCAGTTTGAACATGATTTGGCCCTGAACTCGTGTGGGACATTTAGACGCCATCATAAGTGGATGTGCCTGGGGGTGGGATGGAGACGTGGTCCGATTTTCATGTTTTGTGGGGGTGGGTGCTGTGCCCTGGGAAGGTGGTTCTCATGAAGAGGCCGGGCACGCATGCGCGAGTCCATTCTGCTCCCTGTGTGTCCCGTTCCTGGAGCACACTGACCCTTCCTTTCCCCAGGATCAGCCAGGCCCACCCCCACCCTCATCAGATGCCCAACACACTGGTGGATTGTGTTCTTTCTTTTTCTTTTTCTTTTTTTTAAAGATTTATTTATTTGAGAGGCAGAGTCAGAGAGAGAGGGAGAGAGAGAGGTCTTCCATCTACTGCTTCACTCCCCCAATGGCCACAATGGCCAGAGATGGGCCAGTCCAAAGCCAGGAACCAGGAGCTGCTTGCGGGTCTCCCACGTGAGTGCAGAGGGCCCAAGCACTTGGGCCATCTTCTGCTTTTCCAGGCACATTAGCAGGGAGCTGGATCAGAAGTGGAACATCCGGGACTCAAACCGGTGCCCACATGGGATGTCAGCATGGCAGGCAGCGGCTTGATCCTGTACACCACAACGCCGACCCCACATCCTGCACTTTTCAGAAGCTGGTTCCATTGCGAATCTATGGGGAGTTCGAAGGGCATGAGGAAGGCCCCACGTTCAGCCCCGCAGTGCACAGTGGTCAGGCGCAGAGGCTCCACTCAGGTCAGCTCTGTGAAGCAGTCCTGGTTCAGGAGGGTCTGAGGAAGCCACAGTGTCCCTTGTTGAGTGGCAGGAGCCCCATCCCTTGAGCAGTCACTGTTGCCTCCCAGGGTCTACATTAGAGGAAGCTGGAGTCGGGCACCAGAGCTGGGACCTGAACCCAGCAGGCACTCTGATCTGCGGCGTGGACATCGTAAGCAGCGTGTTACCTACCAGGCCGCACACCTGCCCCTCCATCGTGAGAGTCCTGTGACCGCAGACTTTGGAGCTGTGCTCCTAGGAGACAGCATCGTAGCCCAGCAGGCTCAGCTGCCTCCTGGGGCGCCGACGACATCCCATAACAGAGAGCCTGGTTCTGGTACCAGCTTCCCAGCTCTTCCAATCCAGCGTTGTGCTGACGGGCCAGGGTGGCAGTGGACAGTGGCCCAGGTGCTACTTGGGTTCCTGCCCCCAACTCGAGAGATCCGAATGGAGTCCCTGGCTTCTAGCTTTAGCCTAACCTAGCCCGGCTGTTGTGGGCATTTGGGGCGTGAACCAGTGGATGGCAGATTCCTTTCTCTCTGTCTCTCCATCTATCTCTGTCACTCTGCCTTTCAAATGCATATATCTTAAAAGAAAAGAAAAGAACTGTTGCCCTATGTTATAGGGGGGCAAGAGAGAGAACAGACAAGAAAGTGTGGGTGAAACACACACAAGTCGCTGGGCCACCTAGGAAGGGAAAGATTGAGGCCCCTGTCCCCATTATGCAGCAGGTCACAGGCCAGCCAGTGCCTGCTTGGCTGGGCTCTCCCCTCAGCAGGTGACTCACATCTGGGCCCCTTGCTGGTCTTGCTACTGTCTTCGGTTCCATCTCATGTGCAGGTGCTCAGAGCGGCCCACAGCCCCACGTGGTGACAGCAATGCCATTTGCCCTTGGTGGTCCGTCCACAGTCGGGTGGGGGGTGAGGCTGGGCAGTAGGTCTCGGTGGGTGGGGGGCAGCAGGATGGGCTGGGCAGTCACATCTGAAGCTCGCGGCCACCTTCTCTGTTCCAGGACATCCTGTTTGCCTAACAGCTCTGCCGAGGAGGGGAAGTGGGCTTTGAAAACCTTTCCTCTCCCGCGGCAGCTCGGAACTCTGGCTGCTGTCCCGACTGTGGGTCGGCCCCTTGCCCCGCGGTTCTGGAGCCGGCGCTGTGCAGGTGTCCAGGCAGGGCCCTCAAGGCCAGGACCGCATGCTGCTCTCCAGGGACATCAGCGACTCCGTGGTGCAGGACCCGGGCCCACGCATCCCAGCAAATCTGTTGTCCCCTCCCAGCCCTGTCCTGGACGCCGGCCCCCAATTCTCCCTACACCGAGGCCCTGCTCCCCCAGTCCTGAGCAGTGCTCTGGGTCTGACATACAACTGACACTTTCCTGGGCTGGGTCCCCACATGCTGTGTAGTCAGCAGCCAAGGAGAGCGTGGCGGGAGCCCTCCTGCGAAATCGCCCCCAGCGGCTGCCATGGCCACTCAGGCTCTCTGCACCCCACCCCCACTCCCGAGCGTGTTTAACAGCAGGACCCCTGGGTGGGGGGGCCCTGCTGGTGTGAACATCCCTAAGGCCCCTTTCTCTACTCCCGGCCTGCCTTTCTCCTCTCTTGGTTCCAGTTTGGCTCCGCCCCCACCCCGTCCTTGCCTGCTGCTTAGCTCTCAACCCCCAAGGATGGGATGTACGAGCCTGGTCCGCTGCCTGGGCTCTGCTCCAGCCCAGAGTGCCCTCTGGGATCCGCAGGGACTCTGAAAATGTCCGCTGCAGCCCCCCAGCTGGGGAGCTTGCTGAGGTCATCTGGACCCGAGCTGCAGCGGTGGGGTGGAGGCCAGCCTGGACCGGACCCTGGTGGCCATGATCCTGCCAGGAGGTGTCAGGCCAAAGTCCATGTGCCATGCCCGGGACGGCCCAGAACCCTGTTTGAGGACCTTCCGCAGGTGATTGGGTGCATTTCGGAGCAGAGTGTCCCATGTGGGTGGCAGGGACCCAAGTGTTTGGTCCACCATCTGCTGCCTCCTGGGGTGCACATTAGCAGGAAGCTGGGACGGGAGTGGAGACAGAACTCAAACCCAGGCACTCAGGACTGGGAAGCCGGCGTCCTAAGTGGCGTCCTAGTCGCTGCGCCCCCAGATTTATGTTTTGAAAGCTTGTTCTCACATAGCAAAAAACTGCTGGAAAGACCCTAAATGCCAAAGAATTGGAATTAATTAAATACAGTGCAGGCTGGCACCGTGGCTTAACAGGCTAATCCTCCGCCTTGCGGCGCCGGCACACCGGGTTCTAGTCCTGGTTAGGGTGCAGTGGAGGATGGCCCAAGTGCTTGGGCCCTGCACCCGCATGGGAGACCAGGAGAAGCACCTGGCTCCTGCCTTCAGATCAACATGATTCGCCAGCCGCAGCAGCCATTGGAGGGTGAACCAACGGCAAAAGGAAGACTTTTCTCTCTGTCTCTCTCTCTCTGTCCACTCTGCCTGTCAAAAAAAAAAAAAAAAAAAAAAAAAGGTTTCAGCCTAGGGTGGTGGGGGGGCCGGGGCAGGAAGAAGGGGGAGCTGAGGACAAGCCGAGGGTGAGCTGTGGCCGGAGGCATGCAGGAGGGAGGGCAGTTCAGGAGCACTTCCGGGTGGGGGTGCAGAGGGTCCTCCAGCAAGGCCCACCTCGTGGGTCTGTGGCAGGCCTTGTCCCAGGCTCAGACTCCACTCCACCTCCGCCTCCGGCCTCCCCTTCTGCTCCTGGCCGGGCTTTGCTCTCCTCTGGCGGGAGGGATGCTGAGGCCTCTGCCATGTCCCCAGGCCCGCACTCCACAGCTAAGAGAGGGGCTCCCCGTGTCCCATCACCCGCGGTGTGGCCGGGCAGCCATGCACCCTCCCTGCTGGCATCGGTCCCAGCTGCAAGCAGACTGTGCCCGGGTCCCGGAGGCCCAGGATGTGTTGGGCTCGGAGGAAGTGGCCGCCGTGGTTTTCAGCACTTTCTGAGAATCCAGGAGCTGGCTCCTGCCTGATCCCCCGTGCCCATCAACTTGACTCCACCACTCACCTGGGCAATCTGGCATCCAACAGGTGTGGCAGTCAGAACTCAGCGGCACCATGCTAGCGCCTGGTGCCAAACGCCTTGGCAGCAAACGGTCCTGGGAAAGGAGCCTTGAGCAGGGGCAGAGCCTGGTTGAGATGGCCCCATGGGAGCTGGGAGGAGCCGCTGGCCTCTCTCTGAGCCCTGGGGTCACTTGGTCAAATAAGGCAGCATTGACGGCTGGAGGAGCCAGTCCACCTGGAGTTCCCGAGTGGAGTGGTGTGCAAGGCGGCTCCACTCCAGGAGCCACGGGGGTGTCCCCTGTGGCTGTCCAGGCAGCCTGTGACCCCCTGGGGCACAGCATCCTGCAGTGGCCTGGGCCAGGCCCCCCAGGGGCCCCCCTGGCCCGTGGTGTCAGCTGGGCTGTGCTTTTTCATGTTCATGTCTAGAACTCCGTTGTCCCTGGTACCCGGTAGGTAAAGGAGGGAGCGCTGAGCGTGGGCTCTCGCCTTGCCTCCCCAGGTCACTCACCAGCAGACACACCCCAAGCCCTAGGTGCAGGGACAAGGGACAGAGGCAGAGTCAAAGGTGGCTCACCCAGGGACATAACCAGGACACTCGTGGCTGTGACCAAGAAGCACTGACTAGGTGGCTGAAGCCGAGAGTCTGCGGGACCCCAGCCCCTCTGATGCTCCCCGGAGGAGCCTGCATTTTCTCTCTCTCCACTTCTGTGGCCTCTGGTGTCCCTGGCTGTCACTGTGTCACTGCCAGCTGCGCTCAGCCACTGCAGGGATTCTCCCCGTGGCTGCATCTCTGTATCCAAATCTCTATTTCACAGAAACACCACTCACCCGGGCAGGGCCGGCCAGCTGCCAGTAAATCCCAGGCCACCTCCTCCAGGAAGTTTTCCTGGACAACCTCACTCTGTGGGGGATGGGCAAGGGGTGTCTCTGGCTTCTGACTCAGCATTTACTCTGCTGCCTTGACTCACCCTGCTGCTATGTCTCTGACGTCTCGGCAGGACTGTCCCCTTCCTCAAGGGCGGAACCAGGGCTGCTCTCTCCCGGGTTTCACATGGGCCTGCTATATTGCACATTAAAAAAACAAATGGGGGCCAGCACTATGGCGTAGCAGGTAAAGCCACCGCCTGCAGTGCCAGCATCCCATATGGGTGCCAGTTCGAGTCCAGGCTGCTCCACTTCCGATTCAGCTCTCTGCTGTGGCCTGGGAAAGCAGTGGAAGATGGCCCAAGTGCTTGGGCCCCTGCACCCACGTGGGAGACCTGGAAGAAGCTCCTGGTTCCTGGCTTCGGATTGGCTGAGCTCTGGCCGTTGCGGCCATTTGGGGAGTGAACCAATAGATGGAAGACTCTCTCTCTCTCTCTCTCTGCCTCTGCCTCTGCCTCTGCCTCTCTGTAACTCTGCCTGTCAAATAAATAAATCTTTTAAAAAAAAAGAAAAGAAAAAAATGAATGAATGAATGAATGAATGGGAGCCTCTGTACCAGCCCCTGAGTCTGCTCCTCCTGGATTGTCCGAAGGGAATGAGGAGAGCAAAGCTGGGACAGAGGAAAGGGAGGTGGAGGGGAGCAAGGACTGAGGAGCCCCCAGAAGGCCCTGGGCGGGGGCATGGGCTCAGCCAGGGCAGGCAGCGGGGACCAAGGTTCTGAGGCAGGTGAAGGCCGGCCAGGCGCCCTGTGGACAGATCTGTACTGGGGACCCCCCGGGCACCTCACCATGTGTGTAGCACTGCGCTCAGAGGGAACCGAGCTGCAGCAGGTGCAGTTCCGGGCCCCTGGTGTCCACTGCTCCCACCCCCTATGAAGCCCAAAAAGAAAGTGAAAGTGTCAGGCCAGCAGCAGCAGCACAGCTCTGCCCAGTGCCCTCTGGGCGTGCCCTGGACTGTCCGTCTCACTGCGCAGAGCAGCCTCTGCCCGGGGCATCTGGGCCCCATGAGCCAGGGGGAGCTTCCCCCAGGGCCATGGCCTGGGCTGGCCCTCTGAGCAGCCGGCTCCTGTGGGAAGCCTGACCTGGACAAGCACCTGCTGGCGGGGCTGGGGCTGAGACCTCACAGCCTCCTCTTCCCACCCCCACCCCGCCCAGGTGGCACCTGGCTCCGCAGCCTCCCCTAGTGGTGGCTTCTGCTGCCTGCACTCCATCTGGTGCAGCCACAGGTTGTCTCCCGTGCCAGCCTGGTGCTTTGACTCCCCACATGATACCAGGGTCAACAGCCCTCTGTGGATCGCCTAGGCCTCAGTGCAGGGGGCATGGGCACCTGGGCCAATGTCAGCAGCCCCTTCCCATCCCCTGTGCCACCCCAAGAAGACCCGGTGCGCCCCCTTCTGGCTCAGGGACCATCCTGCTCTGTGTGTGTGTGTTGGGGGGGTGGGGCTGGATTGGGCTCAGGTCAAGGGCAAGGGCAGAGCGTGGGAAATGGATGGCCTGGGGACCTTGAGAAGGGGAAGGAGAGGCTGGGTCGGCCTCAGCGGGCACGCCCAGGCAGGAAGTCCTGCCACGCCCGGGACTGACTTCCCTGTCACTGGCAGGTTCTCCGTGGGGCTGTGGGCCCCCAACTCCAGCCGCGGGGAGGGCTGAGCAGTGCACCTGGACCGTGGCTCCCACAGACCTGACAACCAAGAGCGCTCAGAGCCTCTCGGCCCCGTCCCGGTGCCCGGCCAGAAAGGGACAGCTTGACCCCCGCGGTGCCCCGTAGGCCTTTTTCCTGGAACACTCCTCACACTCCCCCCATGCCCGTGGTCCCCACAGGCAGTCTGGGAGGCGGGGACGGCTCTTGGGGAAGATGGGACACTCAGTGAAAAGCCGCCCGGATCAGTGAGCGCACGGAATCCTCCCGGCCGCTTCCTGGCGGAGATTCAGGAAAACACAGTTCACTGCAATGCGCTTGTCTCATTTGGGGATTTTTAATTGGACCTTGCAGGGATCCTCATTTTTTTTCTTGGATCTGCAGCTCTACTGAAGAAGCTAAGGTTTATTGTTTGTTTATTTTATTTCTTTGGGGTTTATTGCTTTGGTGACGATAAGAAAACCAGCATCTTACATACCTGTAGGTCCCAGATAGGACTGGCTTCTTCTGCAGGGGCCCACAGCCTCAGGACTGCACCAGGGACCTGCAGCTCTCCCTCTCTGCTGCCCTCGGGCTGGCGTCGCCCTGGCTCTGGTCAGGAGATGGCTGTGGCTTCCACGTGCCAGCCCCAGAGGTCAGCTCTCGCTGGAGAGGGAATTCTTCCCGGAAGCCCTTCAGTAGGTTTCTCCTCCCGTCTCATGGGCCCGAATCAAGCAGCTGGGTGGGTGTAGTAAAATATTTATATAACATGGAAGTTGCCATATTAACCATTTAAAACTTTTTTTTAACTTTATTTTACTTTTTTTTAGAGGGAGAGGATCAGAGAGAGAGAGAGAAAGAGAGACATTTTCTATCTACCGGCTCACTCCCTATATGTGCACAATGACCACGGCTGGCCAAAGGCAAAGCCAGGAGCCAGGTCTCCCACGTGGAAGGCAGGGACCCTTCCAGCATGTTTATTTAGAATTGGGAGCAGAGCTGGGACTTGAACCCAGGACACTCTGATATGGGACAGGTCGTAGGCTCCACCGCTAGGCCAATTACCCACCTGCTTGCTCCTTTGACAAGTGTGCGATTCAGGGACACTGATTACATCCACATTGCTGTGCCCCGTCATCATCACATCACCCACATCTAACCCCCTCCACCAGCCCAAAGAGAAACCAACAGCCATTGAACAGGAGCTCCCCTGCCTTCCCCACCCCCAGCCACGCCAGGTGCCTGGCAATCTGTACTCTTCGTCCTGCCTCCATGAGCTGAACTGCTGTAGATAGTTCAGAGAAGGGAGACCATACACTATTCCTCCTTCTGTGTCTGGCTCAATGCACTTGGCCCGTCTTCAAGGTTCACGCACACTTCAGCCCTTCCTTGCTTTTGATGGCTGGGTAGTATCGCGAGGCTTGGGCACATCCCATGTGGCTTACCCATTCACCTGCTCGTGGCTACCTGGGTGCCTCCCACCCTTTCATTACTGCAAATGGTGCTGTGATGAACGTGGCCACTGAAGTTCCTGTTTTCTACTCTGTTGAACATACGCCTAGGAGAAGGTTGCTGGGTCAAATGGAAATTCTGTTTGGCTTTTCAAGGACGTGCCGAACTCTTTGCACAAAGGTTGCACAGTCTTGTATTCCTACCAACAATGTGTGAAGTTTCCAATGTTTCTGCAGCCTCATCCATACTTCTTTTTAAGTTCTAGCTTTCCTAATAGACAGGAGTATCTCATTACGGCATTCCTCTGACCCTAATGACCACGATGTTGGCCCTCTTTAAGAGCTTATTGGCCGTGTGCATATGTATTTTTTTTAAGATTTATGTATTTACTTGAAAGTCAGAGTTACACAGAGAGAAGAGGAGAGGCAGAGAGAGAGAGAGAGAGAGAGAGAGAGAGAGAGAGAGAGAGGTCTTCCATCCGCTGGTTCACTCCCCAGATGGCCACAACGGCCAGAGCTGAGCCGATCCGAAGCCAGGAGCCAGGAGCTTCTTCCAGTCTCCCACAAGGGTGCAGAGGCCCAAGGACTTGGGCCATCTTCTACTGCTTTTCCAGGCCACAGCAGAGAGCTGGGTCGGAAGTGGAGCAGCCAGGACTTGAACCAGTGCCCATATGGGATGCTGGCACTGCAGGCGGTGGCTTTACCTGCTGTGCCACAGCGCCAGCCCCACATATAGTCTTTAGAGAAATGTCTGTTTGAGCCTTTTGTGCACGTTTTAATCAAGTTGCTCAGGCTGTTGGGTTTTAGTTCTTCTACATTCTGGATATTAATCCCTTATCAAATACATGCTTTGCCTACACTTTATCCTGTTCTATATGTTCCCTGAAGTTTCTGAAAACGTCCTTTCATGAACAGGCACTTTTAGCTTTGATGAAGTCCAGTTTTTCGTTTGTTACTCAGGCTTTTGAAGCCACATGAGAGAACCCATTGCCACGCCCGGTGATTTAGCCCTGTACTTTCTTCTCCGAGTTTCAGAGTCTGGATCTTACACATACGTCGTTCACCCACTTTGAGTCAACGTTGGTGACTAGCGCAGGGGCGGCTCCGAGTTCATTCTTCGGAAGCAGAAATCCGACTGTCACAGCACCACGCGTCGCAGACTCCTGTTCCCCCTGCCCAGTGGTCTTGGAAGCCCCGTCAACAGTCAGTGGGTACAGGGGTGGGCGTTGGCCTAGCAGTGGAAACACTGCATCTGTCAGAGTGCCTGGGTTTGCTCTCTGGTACCCTTTCCCGTTCGTTAGCTTACAATCAATGTGCACACTTTGACTTCTGATTGTAGTTTTTCATGTCTTGTCATTTTTTCCTTAGTATGACTGAAAGTTTATCAGGCTGGCGCCGTGGCTTAACAGGCTAATCCTCCACCTTGCGGCGCCAGTACACCGGGTTCTAGTCCTGGTCGGGGCGCCGGATTCTATCCCGGTTGCCCCTCTTCCAGGCCAGCTCTCTGCTATGGCCCGGGAAGGCAGTGGAGGACGGCCCAAGTCCTTGGGCCCTGCACCGCATGGGAGACCAGGAGAAGCACCTGGCTCCTGGCTTCGGATCAGCGCGAAGCGCCGGCCACTGCAGCCATTGGAGGGTGAACCAATGGCAAAAAGGAAGACCTTTCTCTCTGTCTCTCTCTCTCACTATCCACTCTGCCTGTCCAAAAAAAAAAAAAAAAAAGAAAGAAAGAAAGTTTATCAATTTGTCGCTAGCTTCAAAGAACCAACTTTCAGTTTTGTTGCTTCTATTGGTTTTCTATTTTCCATTATATTGATCTCTAATCTCTAGCATTTCCTCTGCCCTACAGACTTCGGGTTTACTTTTCTAAGGGATTCTGATTTCCCTGGGGATTTCTTTTCTTTTTTTTTTTTTTTTGACAGGTAGAGTGGACAGTGAGAGAGAGAGAGACAGAAAGGTCTTCCTTCCATTGGTTCACCCCCCAATGGCTGCTGCAGCTGGCGCACCGCACTGATCCGAAGCCAGGAGCTTCTCCTGGTCTCCCAGGGCCCAAGGACCTGGGCCATCCTCCACTGCACTCCCTGGCCACAGCAGAGAGCTGGCCTAGAAGAGGAGCAACCAGGAAAGAATCCGGTGCCCCGACTGGGACTAGAACCCAGGGTGCCGGCGCCACAGGCAGAGGATTAGCCTATTGAGCCACGGCGCCCACCGTGATTTCTTCTTTGACCATTGGTCATTCAAGAATGTTTGTCTAATTCCCACATATTTCTGCATTTTCAGTTTTCCTCTATCACGGATGCTAGGTTCATCCCGTGTGGTCAGAGAATGTGTGATTGGTATGATTTCAGTATTGATTCCCATGTATTGAGGCTTGCTTTGGTGTCTGTCTTGAGCAGTTTGGGCTGCTGTCACAAAGTACTGTAGACTGGGTGGCTTGTTATCAGCAGGAAGGTCTCACAGTTCTGGGTGCTGGGAAGTCCAAGATTGGGGTACAGACATGGTCAGACTCTGGTGTGGGCTCTCTTCCGAGCTGGAGGCTGCTTATAACCTCACATCGTGGGAAACAGGGCTTGTGAGCTCTCTGGTCTCTTCTAACAGGGGCACTAAGCCTATTTTTGAGGGCTCCACCTTCACAACCGAATTACTCCCCAAGGCCCCGCCTCTAAAAGGCCCCCACCTCCCAGAGGCCCCACCTGTGATGGTTCACACTAGAATTAAGGTTTCAACATATGGATCTGGGTGGGGTGCAAACATCGAATGGATTGCATGGCCTGATACCTATGCGGTCCACCCTGGAGAACATTCCATGTGCACGTGCAAAGAGTGTGTGTTCTGCTCTTGTTGAGTGGCATGTTCTGTGGGGGTAAGATCTATCACATTGGCCAGCGCCGCAGCTCACTAGGCTAATCCTCCACCTGCAGCGCCGGTACTCCGGGTTCTAGTTCCGGTTGGGGTGCTGGTTCTGTCCCGGTTGCTCCTCTTCCAGTCCAGCTCTCTGCTGTGGCCCAGGAGTGCAGTGGAGGATGGCCCGAGTGCTTGGGCCCTGCACCCGCATGGGAGACCAGGAGGAAGCACCTGGCTCCTAGCTTCGGATCAGCACAGTGCGCCGGCCATAGCGGCCATTTTGGGGGTGAACCGACGGAAGGAAGACCTTTCTTTCTGTCTCTCTCTCTCTGTCTAACTATGCCTGTCAAAAAAAAAAAAAAAGATCTATCACATTGTTCAAGTGCTCTATTTCCTGCCTGGTGTTCCTACCAGCTAGTCTACCTGTTATTGAAGTATTTAATTCCTCAACTATTATTGTAGAATTCTTCTTCTCTCTTTTAATCTGTCAATTTTTTTCCAAATATTTTGGGGGTTTTGGTACACATGTGTTTATATTTATTACACATTCTTGATGAGTTGACCATTATCATAATACATAATGTGTTTCTTTGTCATGATATTTTTCACTTAAAGTCAATAATTTCTGACCATGGTATGACCTCTCTCACCTCTTCTCTCTTTTGGTTACTATTTGCATGGAATATCCTTTTCGATCATTTCAATTTCAATCTCTTTGTGTCTTTGGATTTAAAGTGGGTTTCTTTCTGACAGCATATGCTTAGATCACATGTATTTTATCCATCCTGCTGATCTCTGCCATGTAATTAGAAAGATTAAGGCATTTACATTTAGAGTAATGACACAGAAGCAGGGATTTCTGCCTTGCTGTCTTCGCAGGGGGATGTCCTACTGTGCTTGCATGCTTCACTCCCTGCACTACTGCCTTCTTTCGTGTTTAGTAGACTACTTGTAGTGGACAATTCAATTCCCTTCTTATTTTCTTTTTGTGCAATTTTCAGATATTTTCTTTGTCATGATCATAAGGGTTACATTTAATATTCTAAATTTATAAAAATATTTTAAAATGGATACCAACTTCACCTAACCAGCATACAGAAAATCACCTTTTACACAACTCTGTCAGGCGGAGGAGCCGAGCCCCAGTCAGGCCCCCTGATGGGGGACGTGGCTGTCTCTAGCAGTCACTTAACAAACTGCTGTGCTGACTGCCCACTCCTTCCCCTTGGCTTTGTTATTGATGGTGCTTATTTAAACCTTGTTAAACTCATGCTCTCATCTCATGGATTTTTTGGTAGATTCCTGGGACTGTCCATCGGTGATCAGGCTGCCCATGAAGGCACACCGCTGTACTTTGCTGCACCTAGCCCGATGGCCTGCAGTGCTGTGAGGAACAGAAGGGGCGGAGCAGATGTTGCTGGTCACTCGGGGAAAGCACTGGGTGCTTCATCCTAAGCATGACTTTCGTTGCCTGTGGGAATGCCGCCAACACCCTATCAGGCTAAGGAAGCTCCTTTCCATTCTGAGTTTCCTGAGAATTTTGCTGCCGAATGGATGCTGAAGTTTGTCTAAAGTGTGTCTTGCTTTTACCAAGATGATCAAGTAATTGGTTTTCCTTTAGTTGATTGGCAAGGGTGAACCATATTGATTGACTTTAAAATGTTAAACAAGACATGCATTCAGGGATAAAGCCAACCTCGTGTCCTTTTAAAGGTATTATTGGATCCAAGTTGCTTCATGTGTGCCAGGAATCTGTGCATCTATGCTTACATTATTTTGTACTTTTTCTTGTAAAATCTTTGTCAAATTTTGGTATCAGGGAAACACTGGCCTCGTAGAATAAGTAGGGTTAAGAAGAATAAGTAGGAATAGTATTCTCTTCTTCATTTTCTTGGGAGAGTTGTGTCAACTGGGAATTACGTCTTTCTTAAGTGCTACTTAAAATCCTCCCACGAGGCCATCTGCACCTGTAGTTTTCTTTCTGGGAAGATACTTAATTATGAATTCATTTTCTTTCATAGCTATTGGAATACTCAAGTTATGTTTTTTCTAGAATGAGCTTTGGTTATTTGTATTTTCAAAGAAGTTGCTACTGTTGTCAAATTTATTGGTATTTAGTTGTTTATAATATTCCTTTATGAGCCTTATAAGATCTGTTGATTCTCAGGACTGACATTGTGAGGTCAAAGGTAAAGCTTCTGTCTGCAATGCTGGCATCCCATATGGGTGCTGGCTGGAGTCCTGGCTGCTCCACTTCTTTTTTAAAAATTTTTAAAATTTATTTGACAGATAGAGTTAGACAGTGAGAGAGAGACAGAGAGACAGAGAGAAAGGTCTTCCTTGCGTTGGTTCACCCCCCGACCCCCAAATGGCCGCTACAGACAGAGCTACGCTGATCTAAAGCCAGGAGCCAGGTGCTTCCTCCTGGTCTCCCATGTGGGTGCAGGTGCCCAAGCACTTGGGCCATCCTCCACTGCCTTCCTGGGCCACAGCAGAGAGCTGGACTGGAAGAGGAGCAACTGGGACTAGAACCTGGTGCCCATATGGTGGAGGATTAACCAAGTGAGCCACGGCACCGGTCCCTGCTCCACTTCTGATCCAGCTCCCTGCTAATGCTCCTGGGAAGGCAGGATAGGACAGCCCAAGTGCTTGGGCCTCTGCGCCCACATGGGAGACCCTGATGAAGCTCCTAGCTCCTGGCTTCGGCCTGGCCCAGCCCCTCGCCGTTGCAGCCATTTGGGGAGTGAACCAGCAGATGGAGGATCAACCTCACTGTTCCTCCCTCCCCCTCTCTCTGTAAACTGTTACACAGAGAGAAGAGAGGCAGAGAGAGAGGTCGAGACAGAGAGAGAGGTCTTGGGCCATCCTCTACTGCTCTCCCAGGCCATAGCAGCGAGCCGGATCGGAAGAGGAGCAGCCAGGTCTTGAACCGGTGCCCATATGGGATGCCAGCACTTCAGGCAAGGACGTTAACCCGCTGTACCACAGCACTGGCCCCAAATACATAAATCTTAAAAAAAAATCTGTTGGTGCTGCTGTGATAGCATCTCTTACTCATGACATTGGTAACTAATTTATTTTCCTTATCTAACTCACGGGGAGTTTACCACTTTCATTGGGTTTCTCAAAGAACTCTCCTGTGGCTACTTTATGAACTTTCTCTTTTCTTTTTCACCGATTCCTGCCCTTCAGTTTGTCTTTCTTCTCCTTCTCTGAGGTCCGATCGCTTTCTCCTCTTGCTGATTTTGAAGGGTGTAAGCGGAGTGCCGAGTTGAGACCTTGTTTTTCTAACCTAAGTGTTTATGCTGCACACTTATTTCCCTGTACTGCTACAGCTACAACGAGCAGTTTGTGAGATGTTGTGTTCCTGTAGTCCTTCAGTTCCAATAGCTAAATGCCCCTCTTGATCTCTTCTTTGATCAGTAAGTCTTTTAGAAGGAGGCATGTAGCTGACAAATACCTGAGGATGTTCCAGATCGCTTCCTGTTGTTGACGTCTAGTTTGATTCCATCATAGGTAATATGCTTTGTACGATCTGAGTCTTTTTAAATTCATTGAGACTTTTCAATGCACAGAATATGATCAGTCCTGGTGAATTTTCAGCGTGTATTTGAAACTCAGTGCGTTCTACTGCTCTTGGATGGAGGATTTTATAAATGTCCCTTAGGTCAGTTTGATTGAGAGTGTTAGTCATGCTATCACATCTTTATAGATTTTCTGTATATTTCTTTTTAAAAAATATTTTATTTATTTGAAAGTCAGAGTTATGAGGCAGGGGAGGAAGAGAGAGAGGGAGAGGGAGAGAGGGAGAGAGAGAGAGAGAGAGGTCTTCCTTCGGCTGGTTCACTCCCCAAATGGCTGCAAGGGTTGGAGCTGGGCTGATCCAAAGCCAGGAACCAGGAGCTTCTTCCAGGTATCCCACGTGGGTGCAGGGGCCCAAGCACTTGGAGCGTCCTCCAATGTTTCCCAGGTGCATTAGCAGAGAGCTGGATCAGAAGTGGAGCAGCTGGGACACTACACTTGTTTGCTTTTGTACCATCGGTGTAAATGTCAACACAGTGACAAGAAATACATTTCAATACTATCTAGGGATAGTTTTGACCTCCCAGACTGCCAGCTTCCCAGGGCTGAACTGAGAAAACCTGTAGACTGGAGCCTCCCAAATCCAGGGACCGAACTGTTCTCTCAATGTCTTCCCAGCGAGTCTCTAGTGGGGGTCTGGGCTCCCGCTAGAAATGCAATCCATGGCTGCTGGCTTAACGGTTGATGTCCTTGTGATGCTACGTTGTAGTGAACAGTACCTGGCTGAAGGCTCTGGCATTTGGGAAGTTCATGGCAACAGCTCAGGAAATGCACATCAAAACCAGAAAAAGATATCACAAGAAAAGAAAACCACAGACAAATATCCCTTATGAATATTGATGCAGGGGCTCGCGCCATGGCGCAGGTTAATCCTCCACCTGCGGCACTGGCATCCCCTATGGGCGCCAGTTCTAGTCCTGGCTGCTCCTCTTCCGATCCAGCTCTCTGCTTTGGCCTGTGAAAGCAGTAGAAGATGGCCCAAGGGCTTGGGCCCCCGCACCTGTGTGGGAGACCCGGAAGAAGCTCCTGGCTCCTGGCTTCTGGCTTCAGATCAGCATAGCTCCAGCTGTTGCGGCCAACTGGGGAGTGAACCAGCGGATGGAAGACTCTCTCTCTCTCTCTCTCCTCTCTCTGTGTAACTCTGACTTTCAAATAAATAAATCTTAAAAAAAAATACATGGCCCTTTACCTACAACAAACACAAAAATTCCCTCAACATGGATCGAAGATCTGAACATAAGCGCTAGTCCCCAAACCCGGAAGCAACCTAACGGAAAGTTCCCTCACACCGGCTTTGGCAATGACTTGGGGGGGGGGGGTGTAGAACTCCAAAAGCACAGGCAAATACATACATTGAGAAAAAATTGGACTTGATCCAAAGTAAAGATTTTACCCCCCAACAGTGTGAAAATGAATCCTATGGAATGGGAGAAAATATTTGCAAGTCACACATCTGAGACGGGATTCATAGCAGGGGTGTAAAGAACTCCTAAAATTCAACCATAACCAAAATAAAGTGTTCCAATGGACATCCATAGTCCCTCAAGGAAAGATGACAAACAGCCAAGTAGCACCCAAGAAGAGGCAGCGCCACCGAGCACAGACAAGTGCTAAGACCAGCCCCGATGAGAGGGCGCCTCTGGGCTTAGGGTGGGCACTGTGGATGCTGGAGCCTCGGCCCTGCTGCCCGTGGGGCGCCCAGCGGTGCAGTGCTGCACAAGGCAGCTTGGTGGTCCCCTCACCCCACCCCAAGTGAAGCAGAGTTAGGATCCCACCCAGCGATGCCAGTTCTGTACCCTCAAGCCCTGGAAGCAGGGTCTTGAAGAGATGTTCGGCTTCCGATGTCCGCAGTGGCATCACTGGCGACAGCCACCCACGCGCCCATCAGCCAGGGAAGGGATCAACCAAATGTCCTCTCCCCAGAGCCTGGAATAGTTTTCAGCCTAAAAAATAAGGAGGCTCTGCCACAGACGATGCCGGGGGGGAACCTTGAAAGCCGAATCCACCAGACATCAGAGAGCAAACAGTGGAAGTCCACGGAGAGGAGGAGCCAGGAGCCAGGGTGAGCAGAAAGGGGGTTCCCCGGGCCCGGGGCGCTGATGCTGAGCGGGTGAAGTTCTGGAGACTGTGGGAGGCACACCTCCGAGCTGGCGCTGGGTGCCACTCCACAGCATCCTTAAAGAGGGCCAAGTCCGTGTCCCGTATATTTTATCACAGCGTTGAAGAGCGCCTGGGAGGCCACAGGACAAGGGCAGACCCGGAACTCCAAGTCCCTTGTGGCTCTTTCCACCTCCTCGTGGCCACAGAAACACCCAGGGGAGGGGCCAGGAGCCTGGGCAGGCGGGGAGTGGGGTAGCACGTGTGCACCACTGCTCTGGGTGCGGCACCCGGGGGAACCGTGGTCATATGGTGATCAGGCCACGGGGGAAAGGCAGGGTCAAAGCGTGGGGGACAGGCCCGGCCGCACTGTCTGGGATACCATCAGAGAGACTGCGTGGAGGCGCCAGAGAGCGGGGCTGCACCTGCCTGCCTCTAGCAAGGGCCCGCCCAGAAGGCTCCACCTCCTCCCACCTCAGCAGCAGGTGCCTGATGCTCCACCCACTGCTCTCCGGGGCTCCAGAGAAGCCCCTCCTCCGCAGGATGTGCCCCAGGACAGGGGCTCCCTCCTGGTGCTCCCCTCCATCCCACAGCTCCGTGGCGCCAGGGCTCAGCCCGGGAGGAGGCCGGCGTGCGCAGCGCCCTCTCCGGCCTTGGGTGGTGGAGGCGGGGCTCCGGGACGCTGCCCGCGACTTTCCTGGGAACAGCGTCACCTCGTGGTGAACGCTCCTCACTGCAAGGCTGGCGCGTCTGTAACATGGGTACCAGGCACCATTCCGGATCGCAGTACCCGCGTTCAATCCCTGCCTCCTGACTCCGGCTTCTTGCCAGTGCAGACCCCGGAGAGGGCGGTTACAGCTCAAGAAGCTGGGGCCCGGTCACCCACGTAGGAGACCTGGGTTGGGTTCCTGGCTCCCGACTTCTCAGTGCAGCCTCTGGAGTGAACCAGATGAGGGCTCTTTTCCTACTTATCCGTCTCAGGCTCTGGCTCGCTGGCTCTCAAAATAAAAAAAGAAAACTTGCGGGAAGCGGAATTAAAATCTAAGTTTGGGGCCAGTGTTGTGGTGCAGTGGCTTAAGCCACTGCCTGCAATGTCCCATCATCCCATGAGCGCTGGGTGGAGTCCTGGGCCCCAGGGACAGGTGGCAGGAAAGGCATTCCACGTGGTGCTTAAGCCTGTGGTGGTTCCCTAACTCAAGAAGGGCAGTGCCCAGAGGAGCAGCCTCGGTGGCCCCTCCGCACCCCATGGCACGGTCCTGAGGGATGCACTCCCCTCCCACGTGTGTGGTTCCTGCGACCAGTACCGCACAGGACGGGGACACACGCTGCAGAGAACTCCTCAATTGAGACCCATGGAAGGGGCACAGTGCCCACCAAAAACCAACTCCTGCGTTTGGCTCAAGGAAAGACCCCAAGGTCCAGCCTGGGACTCCCGCTCCGCAGCCAGGGCTCCCCAAGGTCCAGCCTGGGACTCCCGCTCCACAGCCAGGGCTCCGGCTCATGTCGTGTGTGTACTCGCGCCTTCCACATGCTGGCATGTTAGGTCACCGATCCCGGGCCTGAAGGAGCTTGGTTTTTGCTTCCCTCATGTCCATTCTTCCCCTCCCAGTGCAGGTGGCAGGGGAGAGATGATGCCAGGGGTGGAGCTGGGGATGATACAGCCCATGGTGGAGGTAGGTGGCGCCCATCACACACATAACTGGACACAGAGGGTGTCCAACCGCCAGCTGCTGACTGCACCCACCGCTCAGAGACCCACTGCCCCTTGGGATGCAGAAGGGCTGCAGAACCTCCAAACCGGGTTCATCGCCCATGGTGCAGCCAGTCCATCTCTGACACCGGCGGGGAAGAGAGGTGTTTTTGCAAAGCCCAGCAAGGAAGAGCACGCGTAGCTACCCCCAAGGGTCTCAGACTCCGGGGGTTGGGACCAGGCATCTATCTCACAGACTGCAGCTGGGGTTGACAGGTGCGCGCTCAGTCGACGCTGGCCGCTCTGCTGGGAATTTGATGATGATAAAGGGGCTGTTGGGCTGTTTGCGCTGGCTGGGGGTTTCCATCTTAGCAATACCCTCCAGACAAGAACGTGACATCTAACGTCAAGATATTACCTACGGGTACAGAGGGGATAAATGGCCTCCAGTCTTGTAACCCACAACCCCAGCGGGGCTGGCTGGAAGTAATGCCCCCCCACTCCACCCTGAGTCAGGGGGCTCATTTTTTTTTTTAAAGACTTACTTATCTAAGAGGCAGATTTGAGGGCAGGGGGAGAAATGGAGAGAGATCTTCCACCCACTGGTTCACCTCCTAAATGGCCACACGGCCAGGCCGAAGCCAGGAGCCAGGAGGTTCTTCCAGGTCTCCCACGTGAGTGCAGGGGCCCAAGCACTTGGGCTGTCTTCCACTGCCTTCCCAGGCACATGAGCAGGGAGCTGGATCAGAAGAGGGGCAGCGGGTACTCAAACCAGCGCCCATATGGGATGCCGGCATTGATTGCAGGCAGCAGCTTTACCTGCTACACCATGGCGCCGGTGCCAGGGGCTCATCTCAGTTAACGGGCTGGGTCGCCGGCATCACAGTAAGGGGCAACACTATGCTGAGGGAGGGCAACTGGGAAGGCCCACAGCACAGGCGTTCCGGAGGGCCTCAGTCCCCGAGGCACGGCTCTCCCCATGCACCTGCCTGGCCACACGTTGCCAGCTTCCCTCTGGGGATTGTGGGAGCCCAGGAACCCAGCAAGAAACTCAGGTCGTCTGAGACAGACTTCCTCTAGGTCCCGGGCCTCAACTGCCTCTCCACCCCCGGGACCTGGCCAGGGGCAGAGGCCTTGCCTGATGGAGAGATCTAGAAGGTTCTGCCTGTCACCTCATGCTATCTGGCTTCTGTGTGGGGCAGGTGTCAGCCAGGGAACCCGCAGCTCGGGTCAGACAGGGCAGTAGTGTCACTCTGGCTCTCCAGGGTGCTCCAGGCGCCAGCCCTGCCTGGCATTCAAAGACCTCCTTCCCTGGGCCCGTGCCAACGTCAAGGCCAAGGTGTCTCCAGGGCAGGGAGGCGGTGTACACAACACGCGCCGGTGCAGAGGCCCCGGGGTGGCCGGCCACCAGGGACATGGTCTCCTCCCTCCCTGGGCCCCGCCAGGACAAGACAGAGCTCCAGGGAGTGCAGGCTGTGCCTGCCAGACACGCGGTCCATGCTGTCTCCCTCTGCCTCCCCGCGGGGCCAGAGCAACCCTTCCCCCCTTGCACAAGGAGACGCTCCGCCTAAGCCAGACTGGCGCTCAGTCCTCACTGCCAACACATTCCTTCCAGGAGACGGGTCCTGCTTGGTTTCCAGCCCAGTGCAGCGTCTCCCCCTCTAGGTGGAGGGTGGGAGGGAGAGGGAAGGGGTTTCCCCAGCTGCTGTGCACCTGTGCCAGGCCGGAGTCCTGGGCAGCGCTGTGTGGGGAGCGGGCGCGGAGGCGACCCCTGACTACTCTGTGGGCCACAGCGACACTCACATCTTGCGTTCCCGCAGGCGATGGTCCCGGACACAGGCTGTGGAAGATCACGCAGGTTTCCTAGGTGTGAAGCAGTGGCCCGAGCTGCCTCTACTGCACCCCGCTGATGTGACTGCTGTGCCTTCCGGGGTGACGCTGGGGTGTGACCTCTGTAAACGTCTCCACTCCCACCTGCGCACACGCGGCTTGCAGTGCACTGAGCGCCGCCGCTTCCACCCACGCCCCCACTTGGCCCCACAGGGCCAGCAGGCAGGTGCCACGCATCTGAGAACCACACAGAACCGCTCGTGGGAACAGGAATGTGTCACACGCGGGTTTATTCGAGTGGGGCCACAGCTAGAATTCTCAGTGCACAAACAACTCGTGGTTTCCAGTACAAGCAGTCACACAACAGGGGAGGTGGCGCGCCATCAGTGCACTTGACAGAGAAGTAAATGACACTTTGAAAGTGACTGTGCAGCTCTGCACGTACACAAAGTAAACAGAGCAGTCAGCGAAGTCCCCACGGCAGCCGGGACATGCAAAGCGGGGGGCGGGCTGTGGGGTCTGTGCCACAGAAGCCGCTCAGAGGAGCAGAAACCCTGAGATCACTGCCCTGAGCCACCAACAGGGTGGCGACAGACACACGGGACAGTCTCGAAAGCACAGCTCCTTGCTTCCGAGGCTAACGTGTAGCAAATGTTTCCAGTGTTCTTTTGGTCACTCAAGAAGTGTTTCGATCTTTGAGGGGGGAAAAAGGCCACCTAACCTAGAAATTTCCATCTGTCCACCTGCAGCAGCCTTGGGTTTCTAAGCAGCCACCTTGCTCACTGGACGCTGGGCTCCCAGCTCTGAGGTGACTGCTGTAGCTGCCACCCCTGCAAGCGAGGCCGTGGCACCTCCAATGACAAGGTGACACCTGCCTTCCAACCACTCTGCCCGGCTGGGCTCAGCAGCCGCTGCGTGGAGGCGCCCACGTGTGCATGCCTCTCCGCGCCAGGCTGCAGTCTGCCTCTGGCCTTCTCCAGAACAGGTGTGCAGAGCCTGCTATGTACGGAGCTGAGAACGTACCTTCTCAACACCCTTACTGAGACCACCACAGCACGTTCCCGAGCGAGCCCTCTGCTAGCAGGGGTTTCGAGGGCGCCGCGGAGCGTTCCCTCGGGGACCTTGCTAAGAGACAGAGCTAGGACTGAGGAGTAGAGAAGAACCTGGTTCTAAGCGCCCGTGCCAACCCTTTCCTGGCAGCACTGCAGATCGGACCCATCAGAGCCCCCAGGCCCAGTGCCCCAGCTGCCTGCTCCCCAGCGGCACCCTCACCTGGCCCACTCACAGGCATCGGTTCCCCTCCTCTCCCTGCCGCAGGCACAGGCCGTCTCCCCACCCACTCGGCAGCCCTGGTGACAGTGCCAGCAGCAGCTGGGACAGGCACCGTGCACCTGCCAGGCAGCTCATGTGTCAGGGTGAACTCATCCCTCGAGGATCCCCTTCCACGGTTTCCAGTTCATGCCAGGATGGCAGACAAAATGTCTTTGGCCTGAGATTCAAATGAATTTTAACCCAAGTCCCCGTCGGTAACTGACTGGCAAGAATCCAGGGACCTGAAGACAAAGGTTCCGGAGTATCTTCCACTGCTTCATTCCTAGGTTGTACAAAGTGTGACACAGGCACCGTGCTGCCTCCTAGACCGGATGGCAAACAGCCACCTCCCAGACTGCAGGATACTGGCAACGGGAGGCCCAGCCCCTGGCCCCAGGCATCAGCCTCCGCTGCAAGACAATGTGTTTTACAAATAAGAACTGGCAGTGGCTCCACCACTGAGACCCAGAGGCTGGGCGTGCTGGCGGAGGGCAGCAGCCACCTGCTCTCCTCAGCCTGTTCCGTGCAGGAGCGGCTCCCTGCGCCCTGTGCCCTGTGAGAGACCGGAACTCCTGAGCTCTCCCGGCACGCCCAAGCATGCGATGGCGCGACAGGAGCCCAGGCCACCCCGAACCACACCGTGTCGCAGGTCATCAAGCTGGCGGTGGCACAAGCTTGCACTCGCCCACACACACGGTCCAGTGGCTTCTGCCTAACTGGGGCCCTGGCGTGACTTTACCCCCACGGCTCCAGGCCACCCCTGCTCCCCATGCCCATGGAGGCTTCCCTCGTTCACTGCCAAGTTTGAGCTGAAATCGTGCAGACGCTGCGTGCGACAGCACACACGGACGTCTCTACTCTTTTCTCTAGGAAGAGCACGCACATGAGCATCCGCAGTGTTTCTTTTTGTACTAGCCGACTGCAACAGGACAGGTGTAGAGGGAAGCTTTACACGGACCCAAACGTGCTGCCACAATGCAAGACCCTTCAGTGTGCTGCGTGGACTTGTCCACCTGCCGGGCACCCCCCCCACAATCCTCTCACCCACCGCCACTCCCTGCGTCTGGCCTGTTTCAGTTTTGCTCACTTTTGGTCAGTGTGCAAGCTCTCAATTCACCCAGTTCCTATGGACAGGACATGTGCCTTCGTCCAAACAGGCATGGACTTGGGGCTCTGCAGGGCTGCGCCTTCTTGTTCCCTGTCCCTGGGCGTCCTGTGCTCCCCTGCTGGCTGGGGGATGGTGGGAGCTGCAGGAAACACCCAGATCTGATCAGCGATCCAGCCCTCGGGCCACACAGCCACAGGACCCGCGTGTGGTACACGGGACAGCTCACTGCTCTGTGGTTCCTGTCGGGTGTACCTGACTTTGACGTAAACTGGGAGGATTCAGATAACCAGCCCAGTAAGTTCAAAGTACAAGAGACTGAAAAACAAAAACAAACAAAAGAAAACCCTGTATACTAAACCTTTCTTTAGTAATCACTGGGGAACAAACACAACATCCGGTTTTAAATCTACCTACACAGTATGCACATTAGTTTCCTAATTCCTGACTCCAGGTGATGCATGGAAACAATACAACTTCCCAGCAGGCGTTCAGACCTAGGCCCTGGCCCTGCCACCGCACAGCAAAGCCTCCACGGAGAGACGGCCTCAGGCAGCTGTTGTGAGCAGCTGCAGCCGCTAGAGGGAGCTACGAGGCTGGAGGAAACTGCAGGGAAAGCAGTGTCCCTGTCCCAGTCCCAGGGAGTCGCAACTTTGACAACACTGCATAGTCCAGGACCAGAGGCCCTCACTGGGCGGCTGTGCAGTGTACCCAGCCCTTGCAGTGGGACGGAAAAGGCAGCTCTCTGTTTTCCACGGAGGTGAAGTCAAATCTAGGCAGAGATCCATGTTACAGGTACAGGGTAAGCTCCTGAGTCCAACGGGTTCCAGGACGGAGTGCGGGCAGGGGAGGCTTCCGGTCGCAGCGGGGCGGGCAGTCCTCAGAGCTCCGTGGTCAGTAAACACTTGGGCTTCAAGGCGGCCTCTTCTGCCAGGGAGGGGGCGGAACTGAAAGGAGGAGACGGCGGTTACTGGGCTACCGGGTGCAACCGGGAGCGGGGGTGACGGGGTGGGGTGGCTCATGCCAGAGCATGATGAGTGGGGGTGCAGGAACGAGGCGTTCCATCGGAGGGAACTTTCTGGATGACTGGTGCTTGCTTCACCCTGAAACAGCATGTGAAGCCACCACTCTCACACTTCCTGGGGTGAAATGTGCCACACCTACAGCCCACGGCTTCCAGGGAGGCATGGTCAGGAGCACGGTGCTGGGCAAGTGCTTGGGGAACGCCAGGGGGAGCGAGCAGGGCTGCCCTGGGTCCGCCCACTGCCCCTGGGTTGCCGACAGCCGGCCCGAGCTCCCATACCGGCGAATCCACGCTGCTCCGACTCTGCTGGTGAAGTTCGTGTCCGGGCCCGAGAGATGGCTGCACGGAGGGCAGTCACTCGTCCCACCACTCTCCATTCCTGCTACACAGTCAAACCCTTCCCACGGGTCTGGAGCCCATGCGGGAATTCCCTCCCCCAACAGCTGGACAGCTGGACGGCAGCACCTGCCAGGGCGTCCCGAGGAAGGCTGCCTGGGGAGTATTTCAGAGAAACTGCGGCTCCAAACACCCTCGTTCTCCGCTCATGTGTCCCCAACAGTCCACCTCAATGTCAGGTTCCAGCTGCAAAGTGATCTCCCCGGGGGATTCTGAAGGCACGCCCCTGTCCCCTAGCAGCTGCCCCAGAGTCTGCACCTCTCTCAGCACCAGCCCCGTGTGCACGTGTGTACGTGCACATGTGCGACCTTGTCCCCCCTGGCTGTCACAACGCACCTGCCTCGGGGTGGTCTGGTTACCCTCTCTGCTGGGTGCTCAGCCCCATTACTCCACAAGTGTGAGCTCTGCTCTGGGAACTCCTGACCTGGGGAGTGTCCTTGAATCAGAGTCCCAGACAGGACTGCGAATGCTGATGCTACCTGCCCTCAGGCCCCGGTCTCCCAGCCTCCCTCCCTCAGCAGCTGAATGGAGGGAGTGGCACAGCCGGACCTCCAAGATGCCAATCACCAGACCCATGAGGTAGGTCATTTGCTTCCCCAACAGATCATGCCAGGATTTCTCCTAGGGGAATTCCAGGTCTGGGCAGGGGAATTCCAACTCCCACCTGCATGTGGCTCCCAGGGGCGGAGCCACCTGGCCTTGGTAAAAATCCCCAGAGGACGGCACCACTGCTGTAAGAAGCTCAGACATGGGCTGAATATGTAACAGACACCGACTGTGTCTTCAACCAGCCCCCATGCACGCAGCTCTCCCTGGCCTCTGTTCCCCATTCCTGACTTCCCCTTGCTTGCAGCCTCCTTAGAAACCCCCAGAGTGGGCCGACACTGTGGTGTAGCAGGTAAGGCCGCCACCTGTGATGCAGGCATCCTACAGGTGCCGCTTCAAGACTCAGGCTGCTCCACTTCCCAGCCAGCTCCCTCCTAATGCGCCTGGGAAAAGCAGTGGAGGATGACCCAAGTGCTTGGGCCCTGCCACCCACATGGGAGACCTTGCTGGAGTGCCAGGCTCTGGCTTCAGCCTGGCCCAGCCTTGGGCGTTGCAGCCATTTGGAGAGTGAACCAGTGGATGGAAGCTCTTCCTCTTTGTAACCCTACCTTTCAAAAAGAAATAAACCTTTAAAGAGAGAAACCCCAGAGCAGGCGAAGTTCTTGACCCGGAAAGTGTGCCGTGACCCTCCTCTGTGGATGGGTTACTTTCCTCTGCCCCAAACCTCGTGCCCGTTGTGACTGGCACTGCGGACAGGGACTGAGCTGTCGGTGCCCCCGTCCCCTCCACGGCCTCTGCCCTTCTTTCTGATCTCAGATACCGGACTTCCCAGGCCAATCGTCCAGTTTCCTTATTCTTCTCTCCGTTTTCATCTTTCAGCTCTCCTTTTTGGGAGACCACCTCAACCTTATTTTCCACACATTCTCTGAATATTATTTTTAACACAGTGCATGTTTTTTTTTTCCACTCCCACTTACGGTCTTCACACTTAGACACCATCATCTGATGGAGAGTTCTGCTGCCACGCTGCCTTCGTCTGCTCCTTGTCTCTCATCTCACCCACACGCCTAACCTCTGGCACTTCTCACACTCACCAGAGAAGCGCAGGATGCCACCCGGAAGCTGCAGAGGCAGGGGCCAAACTCTCCCACCACTGGGCCCCTGGGCAGCCAGCAAATTCCCCTGGGGTCCACAGATGCTAGGAGCTGCAAGCCTTCTCCCTGGCTGGCTGGTTCTCCAGAGAAGCAGCCTCCAAGTTGCTCACCGAGCCGTCTGCTTGGCCAGCGGTACTCAGGAAGCGGGGTACACGGAGGAAGGCTGGAAGTCTCAGCCTTCTTTGAGGTAAGCTCCTTGTCAGTTCAGAACCTTACTCCAAGTGGTAACTTCCAAACCCAGCCCTCCCCAGCCTGGCTCCCCCAGAGGGAGACGGGGACTGCAGTAGCGGGGTGGGGGCGGGGCGGCCTGCGGTGAGCCTGGCTTGCTTTGTGTCCACTCCACCCCTTTTCAGGCTTAGCATTTACCTTGCTCCACTCTGCTCAGTCACTCACCACTTGTCATTTAGATGCTTTCAAGACCTGTGGAGGTCTCTCAACTGCTGTTGTCTTGGTTCCTGTTCTTTGTCCTTGGGGATTTTATGCCTTTTTAAAAAATTTTTATTTATTTGAGAGGCAGAGATATAGACAGAGGGAGAGACAAAGAGGTTGGTTTTCCATCATTGGTTCCCTCCCCAAATGGCCACAACAGCTGGAGCTAAGCTGATCCGAAGCCAAGAGCCAGGAGTTTCCTCTGAGTCCCCCACGCAGGTGCAGGGGCCCAAGCACTTGGGCCATCTTCTACTAATTTCCCAGGCCATAGCAGAGAGCTGGATCGGAAGTGGAGTAGCCAAGACTAGAACTGGCACCCATATGGGATGCTAGCCCTGCAAGCAGAGGCTTTACCTGCTATGTCACAGCGCCGGCGATGATTTTATAACTCTAAAGTAAAGCATCAAACAGAACAAGACAAACTAAACCTGAGTCTATGAAAATGATACTGAGTTATCATTTAAAAAATAATAATTGGGGGCTGGCACTGTGGCATAGCAGGAAAAGCCACCGTCTATGGTGCCATCATCCCATATGGGCACCAGTTCAAGTCCTGGCTGCTCCACTCCTGATCCAGTTCCCTGATAATATGCCTGGGAAAGCAGCAGAAGATGGCTCACGTCCTTGGGCCCCTCTCCCACCTAGAAGAAGCTACAGGCTCCTGGCTTTGGCCTGGCCCAGCCCTGGCCATTGCAGCCATTTGAGGAGTGAACCAGTGGATGGAAGACCTCTTTCTCTCTCCTTGTTTCTCTGTAATTCTGCCTGTTAAATACAAAAATAAATCTTTAAATACACACACACACACACACACAAAGCACAAAGTTGAGCTGATGTCTTGCTGACTTCTGCGAACAGCTTTGTCGTCAGCATGCAGAACAGGGAAGAGAACACTAGTCATACTCTGAACGCCTTTGAGTCACTGCCTCCCGTCAAGGGTGACGTCAGAGCTCTGTGCTTCTCTTTGAACTGGATTTTCCCCACCCCTGTTCCTTGAAGATGACCCCAGTGACTCCCACCTCCTGGTGTCCACACTCTGGCCAGATCTCCTCCCCTAGAGTACGGGCAGGACCTGTGACTTGCTTAACCAATACAATACACAAAGGCACAGGAAGTCATTTCTGTGATGAGACTACACAGGACTGTGACCTCTGTCTTGCGAGAAGACTCTACTGCCGTTTCAGTTAGCACACTGGGCAAGGCGAGCCATGAGGCTGCACAGGCCCAGGTGATAAGGACCGAGGGTAACCTCTGTCCCACAGTCCTGGCTAATTCCCAGGCTGGGGCCCAAGCCCTGCCAACAGCCATGACCAGAGACCCTCCCTCCGACTGGGCCTTGAGAACCTGGCCACTGCCCCACCTGACAGAAGCCTGTGAGGACCCTGGCATACAGGACCCCGTCAGCCGCGGCACCGGCCAATAAATAAAATCTTTAAAAATTTTTTTTGCCTATTTCAAGATCACAAGGATGTTCCCCAATACACCCTTCTAAAAGCTTTATTATTAGAGGTCTGATATTTAGACTGCAACCCCCCAGAATGGATTTTTGAAGATGGTATGAGCTTGGGTCAAGATGAATTTTTTCACTGAGTTGTAACAGCATCATTTTTTAAAAATGTAATCTCTGAGTTAAATTAGTATTTCCCCCAAATTGTCTTTTTTTTTTTTTTTTTTAAGGATTTTATTTGAGAGGCAGAGTTACAAACAGAGAGGTCAAGACAGAGAGAAAGGTCTTCCATCCACTGGTTCACTCCCCAAATGGCTGCAATGGCCAGAGCTGGGCTGATCCGAAGCCAGGACCTTCTTCCAAGACTCCTACGTGGGTGCAGGGACCCAAAGACTTGGGCCATCTTCTACTGCTTTCCCAGGCCATAGCAGAGAGCTGGATAGGAAGAGGAGCAGCCGGGACATAAACTGGTGCCCATATGGGATGCCGGCATTGCAAGCGGAGGCTTAGTCTGCTACAGCACAGTGCCAGCCCCAACAGCAGCTTGACAGAATCACTTTTTAGTGTGAGCTGTATCAGAGTTAAGAAGGATGTGTTCAAAACTGCTACAGACTTTACAAATAAATGTTATAATTATTTTTAAAAAGATTAAAATGTTAGGGACTGGCATTGTGGTGCAGTGCGTTAAGCCGCCACCTGTGATACTGGCATCCCATGAATACCAGTTCAAGTCCCCGCTGCTCCACTTCTAATCTACCTCTCCACTGATGAGCATGGGAAAGCAGCAGCAGGTGGCACCTACATGCAAGACTCAGATGTAGTTCCAGGCACCTGGCTTTGGTCTGGCCCAACCTCAGCTATTGCAGCCATTTGGGGAGTAAGCCAATTAGATAGAAAATCTCTCTCTGTCTTTCCCTCTGTCTCTTTAACTCTGCCTTTCAAATAAGTAAATAAATCTTAAAAAAAAAAAAAAAGGAAAATTTGCACATGGACAACTAACTTGCCCAGCTGATTTCCTGAAAGGCCACTGTCTCCTGTTACACTACCACCTTTCCATAAACCAGGTCACTGTACATGTGTGGCTCTGTCTCTGGACTCTGCTCCACTGACTCACTTCACTTTTAACCTCATGAAATCCTTAATATCACTTGTGTGGGTTTGGGGGAGGAAGGGTCACAAGCTCTTTCTGCATCTGTAATTATTAATCTGGAAGTCCTCAAGCGCATGTTGTGTAAATGCAGTCATGCCCTACCTGGTCCTCTACGTGGCAATGACTAAGTACACGCATGCTTAGGAAAAGAACTCATTACATTTGTATGAGGAGCTGTGCGGCCAGTGTGAGCTTCCCACACCTGCCTGGTTCCCTGCTGTCTTCAATGGCAGAAAACAATCCATGCCCAGAACGGAACACACGTTCAGGAAGTGTTGGCTGAGTAAGTAATGATGCGGCTGGAAAGACCGTGGCGATAAGAGGACAGTTCTAAAACCACACTATGAATTTCTTCTACGTTAATCATCTCCGACCATTTTCTTTGTTTCTCATTAGGAAATAATCTACTTCAATTAGCACACATTCTGCACCCCCGGAGGCGGTGAGAACCAGCAATGATCACCAGGAGCAATGTCAAGGGAGTGGTGAGGGCAGCCGCGGGCCTTCCTGAAGCAGGCACCGCTGAGGTCCCAGCCACCAAGAGCTGGAGGACCACAGCTAGCAAAGCTCCTCTGAGGGCCGGATGCTCGGTCTGGAAGTCAGGACGCTGGTTAGGAGCCCTGCCTCCCGCATCAGAGGGCCTGGGTTCAGTCCCCAGCTCTGGCTCCCTGCATCCTGCTGATGCAGACCCTGGAGGCAGCTGGCATGGCTCAAATGACCAGGCCCCTGCTGCCCTCGTGGGAGACCTGGACTGAGGTCCTGGCTCCTGGAACTCCCAAGCATTGCAGGCATCTGGGGAGTGACCCAGGAGATGGGAGCTCGGACTTCAAAATAAATAAATAGTAACTTAAAAAAACACCTTTTGAGTCCAGTTTCTGTGGCAAGAAGTATGTTGAAATGAGCTCGTCACAGGTTTCAGTAAAGTGATCTCAGGGCCGCACCTTTACTCTGTGCCTCTTCACCCATGGGCACCACACTCAGAGGTGTCGCGGAAGCCATGACCCTAACATGGTCCCAGGACGCATACAACACCTTAACACAAGCCTGTTCCTATCTCCACCTGGCAAAGACCTCGCAAACAAACTCCAGCAAGGCCACCAAGGAAAACACCCACCACACCAAATACAAGCACAGGAAGAGTTATGTAATTAAGTTCAATAAGGGAGAACTGACACTGCTGCCTGCGATCCGTTTCCATTCCGTCTCCTCCCCGAAGATGCCCAAGAACTTCCACTGCGCAGCAGCCTCACCTGATGACGGCGTCCACGGAGAACGGCGCTGGGGCAGAGATCAGCGAGAGTCCGTCTTTTTTGCCGGCTCCCTCCTTCCCCGCCAGGGACGCTCCACAGCCCACGAGGCCGTTGGAAATGGCATTGCTCTGCTGGGGACGGGAACACACAGGTCAGCAGTGGGGCTCCAGGTCAGCTTCACTAGTGACCACGCAGGACAGAAGATGGTTTGGAGGGTCAAGGTTGATTTTTATTTTTGGAAATGTTCCTCACTCAGATTTCTGTTTTTGTGGTCAGCATTCTTAAGCATCCAACTGAAAAGTGTGGTCACTAGTGGGAAGCTTGTGTGCTGACAGAGCTTAGATAATCACACCCCTGTTGGAAAGGGGAGCAAGACCTTTGTGATCCATTAGCCCTCACTCTGAAAGGGAAACCGGAAGGAAAAAGATGCCAAGTATCGTGAACTTACAGGGATAATCCACCGGGGGGTGATCGTGGACGCTGAAGATACCTAAAACAAATTGCAGACATGAATTTCCTTTTGGGGGAGCCAGATTTATTTCCACAATTATAACGCTTTCTGCTACAGTGAAACGCACCGTGGGTGCTGATGTCCATTTCTGAATCCTAGACCCTTTCTGGGAAGGCACACTGTGTCTCGGCACAGTAAACCTGTCCTAATTTAAGGGTCTCTTTAATCTGCAAATTCAGTACTCGGAAACGCTATGACTACTTCAGTTTGTTAAACAGGACTTCTCCTTCCCCACACCTCCTAGTCTCACATTTTACTTTCTGAAATTTCAGTTAATTACAAATGATCCTTGCTTCCGGCTGGCATCCTGGAAAATGGGCTGTGATCAATCCAGGGGCACGGCACAAAGACAGGCCCAAGTGCAACACCTGGCCACACCCCGGGCCGTGTGACAGCAGCCAGAGGACACCTCACTGAGCCGGACTCCCAGCCTCTGTAAGCGTCTAGTCTTCTAGACTTCACTTCTATGTGCAGGGTTATGACCTCGTTAGCCTCCTCCCCTTTATGGAAACTGAGGCTAGTCCTTGCACTGGTGGCCTTAGATACTGCTAAAATTTTAAAGAAAAAATTAATATGTCAGGATCTTCCTAAGTTAGATAACCATCCAAAGAATAAAAATATAAAGTATAACGTTCCTTCCAATATTAGGAATATGTGCATTAACGGTAGGAAATAGAGAAGTATGGTAAATAATAAACAAAATGGTTTAGTGGCAGGTGCCGCAGCTCAATAGGCTAATCCTCCGCCTTGTGGTGCCGGCACACCGGGTTCTAGTCCCGGTCGGGGCACCAGATTCTGTCCCGGTTCCCCCTCTTCCAGGCCAGCCCTCTGCTGTGGCCAGGGAGTGCAGTGGAGGATGGCCCAAGTGCTTGGGCCCTGCACCCCATGGGAGACCAGGAGAAGCACCTGGCTCCTGGCTTCGGATCAGCGCGGTGCACCGGCTGCAGCATGCCGGCCGCAGCGGCCATTGGAGAGTGAACCAACGGCAAAAGGAAGACCTTTCTCTCTGTCTCTCTCTCTCTCTCTCACACTAACTCTGCCTGTCAAAAAAATTAAAAAAAAATTTTTTTAAATGGTTTAGCAGAAGTAAATCCTAGAATAACCATAATTACAATAGACATAAATGGGTTGAACTCAGAGGATGGACTCTAAAACATGACTTGTCAAAAGACAGCCTAGCAAGTCATGCTGTAAATTTTTTAAAAAAATCAAATATGCCCTTATTGTCTTAATTCTTTTTTTTTTTTTAAGATTTATTTATTTGAAAGAGTTACAAAGAGAGGTAGAGAGAGAGAGAGAGAGAGAGAGAGGTCTTCCATCCGCTGGTTCACTCCCCAGATGGCCGCAACGGCAGGAGCAGCGCCAATCTGAAGCCAGGAGCCAGGAGCTTCCTCCGGGTCTCCCACATGGGTGCAGGGGCCCAAGGACTTGGGCCATCTTCCACTGTTATCCCAGGCCATAGCAGAGAGCTGGATCGGAAGAGGAGCAGCCAGGACTAGAACCGGCGCCCATATGGGATGCCGGTGCTTCAGGCCAGGGCTTTAACCTGCTGCACCACAGTGGCAGCCCCATGTCTTAATTCTTAAAAGCTGATTTACCGCCATGTTTTCTCTCATTTCATTTAATATGGTATTGCATTACATATAGGCTTACAATGGCATCTTATTTCTATTCAGTGATGTACAAATTCAAAGTGACACAGAAAGGCAACGCTAAGTGGTTACTGAAATATAAATGAGGGGCTGGCGCTGTGGCATAGTGGGCTAAGCCACCTGTAGGGCCGGCATCCCATATGGGCACCAATTCATGTCCTAGCTGCGTCTCTTCGTATCCAGCTCTCTGCTATGGCCTGGGAAAGCAGTGAAGATGGCCCAAGTCCTTGGGCTCCTGCACCCACATAGGAGACCCAGAAGAAGCTCCTGGCTCCTGCCTTCAGATTGGCCCAGCTCTGGCTGTTGCAGCCATTCGGAAGTGAACCAGCAGAAAGCAGACCTTTCTGTCTCTCCCTCTCTCTGTAACTCTGGCTCACAAATAAAATAAATAAAAAATCTTTTAAAAAAAGGAAAGAAAAAAAGGAAAACTCTGGAATGCAGCAGGCGTGTTTTTCAAAACAGAGCTGCATTCCCACTCCGCCGTGCCGAAGCACACTCACCTGCGGTGTGACGGCGCGGTCAGTGAGATTCTCCGTCAGAGACAGGAGCAAGGCGTCCAGCTCGTCTGTGGCCTCCTAGGGAAGTCAAGGCAACTGCATTTAAGTGGCTCGTTTGTCATCACTGAGTTCTCCCCTGTCCTCTCACTGGTCATGTGGACCCGGGCCTTTACACAAGCAGGGAATCCAGGAACCTGGCTGTAAATGATTCCACTTCTGCACAAGGGCACCAAGGTTACCCCTGGGCTCAAACAGGAAGTGGCAGGTGAGTTTTCACACCGCTGGTCCCTTTGCTGAGACAACGCAGGCAGGGGTAAGACTGCCATGGCTCCTAACTTTCAGACTAGAGGAGAGTGCCAAAAGGCTTGGCCCAGGAACTGGCGGATAAAGGAGAAGCCTGAACTCCCAGTGCTTCTCTATCTAGATGGCGGCATCGCCGTTGATATGAACTCTTCCTCAGTAAGTGGCAATTGATAATTTCCGTTTAACTAGTATTTGAAACACCTTACAAAGGGCCCTGGTCTGTACTGCATTGTGAGTGTTTAAAGAAGGAATAGGAAGAATTGAAAAACAACAAGATTCTAATCTAGCAATAAGAAAAAAAAAAAAGGAACTAGGATGCAGTATGTAAGAAAAAAGCCCCTTCATTTGTACATCTTGACTTTGACCTTCAGGCCTTGAGGCCTTGGTGAACCTTCCGTTGGTATTTCAGCATGCAAGTTAATTTTCATCACATCCATGACAGAACGCTCTCTCTCCTCTCCACATCCTCCTCTTTGTCTGCCCCACCCCTCCCACCTTGCTGCCTGGGAGAGCACACGACCACCACAACACACACTACACTTCTGTACCCCACTTTAGACTCATTCTTAGCAGGGGCTCAAGCACTTGAGCCACGATCTGCTGTCTCCCAGAAGTCATTAGCAGGAAGCTGGATCAGAAGCAGAGTAGTCAGGACTTGAACTGGCACTTTGATCTGGGATGTAGGTGTCCTAAGGCCATGGTTAGCCTACTGTGCCACAATACCATGCTATCATGTGGTCTGGGGTGTACCATATATGCAATAAATCTTTGAGCCACATATCCTTCTAAAGACATTTCACATGCACTTGTGACTTCCAATGACTAGTCAAAGATGTCTCTATGCCTCGGATGATCACTGACGTCATAAAAAAAGAGTGTTAATTGTTAAAGGAACAACAGTAGTCACTGTGCACTTGCTCCCCAGGCAGGACCTCTGTCCCTATTGAATTGTAATATGAGAATCAACTGCAAACTCTCTCCCCAAACTGTACTATGTTGTGTGTGGATGTGGGTGAAATTGTTGAAGTCTATGATTAGCATAGAGTTGGTCCTCTGTATATAAAGTCATACTAAAAATGATCCATAATGAAGAAGGAGATGGAAGAGGGAGAGGGAGGTGGAGTGGGAGTGGGGAGGGGCATGGGGGAAACAACAACTATATTCCTAAAGTTGTATCTATATAAAAATACATTCATTAAATAAGAATGAAAAAAAAGCTAAGCTAAGGCCGGCGCCGTGGCTCAACAGGCTAATCCTCCGCCTTGCGGCGCCGGCACACCGGGTTCTAGTCCCGGTCGGGGCACCGATCCTGTCCCGGTTGCCCCTCTTCCAGGCCAGCTCTCTGCTGTGGCCAGGGAGTGCAGTGGAGGATGGCCCAAGTCCTTGGGCTCTGCACCCCATGGGAGACCAGGATAAGCACCTGGCTCCTGCCATCGGAACAGCGTGGTGTGCCGGCCGCAGCGCGCTACCGCGGCGGCCATTGGAGGGTGAACCAACGGCAAAAGGAAGACCTTTCTCTCTGTCTCTCTCTCACTGTCCACTCTGCCTGTCAAAAATTTAAAAAAAAAAAAAAAAAAAAAAAAGCTAAGCTAAAAAAAAGATGTCTCTATATCTTTTTAGAATTTGAATTTGCAGAATATAAGCTTCCAATTAAAGGTAGCTTAGGTTTTTCTTTAAGTCAAAGTCTGAAAGGTAATACACCAAATGAGAACTACACCCTGTCTTTGGGTAGTGAGAATAAAGACAACTTCCAATTTTTCCTTTTTGTGAAATATTTGGTAAATTTTTATAATAAATGTACCTTATGTAATAAAAGAAAAAATGCTTACTTGCAAGGAAAATTTTTAAATTTAATTTGCAAAGTGAAACATTCATGGGGAGTGGACATTTGGCCTACTAGTAGACACCAGTACAGATATGTTTATCAGAGCAGAGAGCCTGGGTTCAAGCCCTGGCTCTGCTTCCTATTCCAGCTTCCTGCTAGAGTGCACCCTGGCAGGTGGCAGTGAGGGCTCAAGGGGTTGGGTCTTTGTCACTCATGCTGGAGACCAGGATGGAGCTCCTGGCTCCCAGCTTCAGCCTGGCCCAGCTCAGCATTTGGAGAGTGAACTGGATAGGAACTCTATTTCTCCAATCATTTTACAAAAAAATTCATGGGCAATGAACTGGGTTTCTATGATTTCTGAGTTGGTATAGATATGACAAGTGAATATAGGAAAGGCAAAAGTTAACTGGTTACATTACAGCACAACCAGCGGTAGGTCTTTCTTATTTCAAAAAGTTTACTGCAATCCACAATTTAGTGCATACAATATGTCATATACTCTTTGAGATACTGCGCATACCGCAATGACTCAAATAGGTCAAGTCTCTCACAAGGCTTACATTCTGTGCAGCCAATCAGACTACAAATTTCAACATCACCCACATGTCAGAGACTAGAGATCTTACGAAGTGCCTATTTACATATAAAACAGTATCTTCTGAAAAGAAAAACCAGTTGAAACACAGCTAGAATCCACAACTACTGCAATAACAAAAATGCGAACATCACAAAGACTGCAGAAACCCTGAGATACTCTTGTGAAGGATGTGGCCATAGGGTTCTCCTTAGGGAGCTGACAGCTCAAGTCCCAGGGCCAATGAGAAGTCACCAGGTGTCCCTGGTCACATGACAGGAGTCTACTCCGCCTTTGCATGAACTTCGGGAGGCGACAGTCGTCTTACCTTCAGGATGGAACTGCTGTCTGCAGGTGCGGCAGGCGGGAGACCAAGAGCGTCTCTGGAGAGGGGCAGGCTACTGTCATTTAACGCAGCACTGGGAAGGGAAAGGCAAACCCACGTCAGGGAGGAACTGTACAGTTATCTGCAGCGTCCTCAAAGAAAGGAACTAACGTAGGAGAGGAAGGAGTAAGAGCTGAGTGGCACACAGCAGGCGGGGCTGCACCCACACCTCTGTGAGCCCCGCCTGCATCCCTGCCCAGCCACCAAGCAACAGCTCTCATGCCCACGTCACTCTCACCCAGGCTGAAACAGCACACTGCCTGGCCTCCCTCCTCAAACCTCATCAGGGCAACAGGAAAGATTTTCTTGAACAACAAGAAAACGGTCATAATAGGTAAAGACCATTAAACAATGGTCCTGTTCCCATCCCCTCCTTGGTAAGCAACTATTTTTTTTTTTTTTTGACAGGCAGAGTTAGACAGTGAGAGAGAGACAGACAGAAAGGTCTTCCTTCCATTGGTTCACCCCCCAAATGGTAGCTATGGCCGCCGCAATGCGCTGATCCAAAGCCAGGAGCCAGGTGCTTCCTTCTGGTCTCCCATGAGGGTGCAGGGCCCAAGCACTTGGGCCATCCTCCACTGCCCTCCCAGGCCATAGCAGAGAGCTGGACTGGAAGAGGAGTGACCAGGATAGGATCTGGCACCCCGACCGGGACTAGAACCCGGTGTGCCGGCGCCGCAGGTGGAGGATTAGCCAAGTGAGCTGTGGCGCCGGCCGGTAAGCAACTATTTTTGATGAGGTTATTCTGCAAGTCTTCAATAACAATAAAAGTACTAAAAATGTCAGTACTCATATTTATTAAAATTAATTTAAAAGGAACTATTCCATTTCACTGTGATCACCGCTGGATTCTTTGCCCCACACTGGCTGTAGCCTGCAGACAACGCACGTTGTGTGCCTGTGCGCCATGTTGAGTATGATGTCTGGAACTGACTATGATTCATCCCAAAGCCCTACCCTGAGTAACTTGTGAATAATGGGAAACGAAACGGCATTCATTCACCAACACTTTATAGCACCAACTAACTACAGGACGAACACTGGATACACAGGAAAGAGCAAAGCAAACTGGCAGAGAGTAGGAATGCAAGCCTAACGAGACAAGTAAAGGGCATAAAACTCATCAAGGAAAACCAAGGCAGAAGGGGCCTGAAGGGAGCAGCAAAGACCGCGAGAGCCCACAGTCAGCAAGCCTGCCAGCTCGGGGCACCGTGACGCCAGGGCGCACAGAAACTAACCACGACTCCCGAGACACGGAGCGTCTGTCCTTGCAGGTAGGTGCCCTGCGAGGCGGAAAATAGCTCTAAAAATGGTGTCTGCGCCACAATCTGAGTCAGCTGAAGACGAAAGGGGATGCAGGGAGACGAGCTAGTATCTTCAGATAACCTGAAGCTAGTACTAAGTAGCTCTACCACGGACAGGAAAGAGCGAATTCAACTGCCTTTCAAACACACGTGGTGGCAGACTGAGGAGCAAGAAAAAAGATCACAAAGGCAGCAGAACAACCAGCACCACGCTCACTCAGTGCAGCCCTGGCTGTACCTGCTTGTGGAAGCATCCTGAACACTGGCGTTTTTATGGCTTAAGGCATCTTCTCTTGAAACCTAAGAAAACGAATTCATAAAAAAGTTAATCTTGTTACTCAAGTAACAAGACTTTCTGGTAAAAACAGAATTATCAGTTTGCTTCTGTTCAAAAGAGAGGTCACTGCACCTTATCAGTACTGCAACCACGAGCCAACGTTAGCGTGTCTGGGATACAAATTCACACGTACCTGTCACACAGTTCTCAATTACGTAAGGCACCAGTCTGTTAACTCCACATATGTAAGGGCACTTCAAGAAGTTCATGGAAGATTAAACTTTGGTGCGAAATTATTTTGAAATCCATGCAGTTTTTTCCTAGTACACCTTTCCATGAACCTTCTGAAGATCTTTTGTATTTATATGTAGTATAATGTATCCATGTTAAATACTGCTTGATGAATTTTGAAAAATATATACGGTATATTTGTAATTTCCCATCTCCCCCTTCCCAAATATTCTTGAGACTTCTCACATAACCCCCTCAAAAGCCCTTAAAGCAACCAATGAACTGTATACTTTCTACAGTTTCATATATTTGGAACCCTGAATCAATACCCCTCTTCTGGGCCTGCCTCTTTAGAGTGGATGATGCTTCTGAAGTTCACCTGTGCTTGCTCCATGTATTACTAATTCACTCTTTTTATTTCCTTTACGGATACGCTACAGTGTGGATCTGCTGATAAGACATCTGAGCTTTGTCTAGATTTCAGTTATTATAAACAACACTGCAAGGTATACTCATTTCCCTTAGGTAAATATCTAAGAACGGAACTGCTGGGTCAGATGGTAAGTATATGTTTAATACAGTGCCACGCTCTTTTCTGAAGTGTTTCTGACTGCATACCCCACCACATATACTGCTGTGTGTACTACTGCACACTGATAGCAGCAATGTACACAAAACCGTGCACTCCATCAATTCCCACATGGGAGACCAGGATGGAGTTTCCGGCTCCTGGCTTTGGCCTGGTCTGGTCCTCACTGCTACAGCCATTTGAGGAGTGAACCAGTGGCTAAAAGACATCTCTCACTCTGTCTTTGCCACTTTATCTTTCAATAAATGAAAACAATCCTTATAAAAATTAAAAATCACTAGGTTTCCTGGCTATAAAAGCAGCCCAAATTAAAGATTCACTTTTACAGGAATTTGGCTTCTTTTTTTAAGCTTTTAAACCTCAGCATCTCTACTTGCTTTTTACCCCATGACTGCCTCGTCTTAATTAGCTTGGTTAGAATCTAGAGCCGAGCAAGGCGTTTTGCCATCCTGAGTGTAATTCTTGGTACTGCACTTGAACCATCCGCCAAGCCCTACACTGTGCACTTCACGAGGACTCTCCCCATTCAAAGCTGCTCACCTTATGCACTGCTTCTACTTGAGCCTTCAAAATGTTACTCTTGAAGTCAGGAGGAACTCTCACGGCATTCAGTCCTGGGCTCTCGATGGCATTATTAAGACATTTCTCAGTCAACTTCACCACCTCCTCCTGCGTGTGAAAAATACGCCGTCACCCGCTCACAGGCCACAGTCACATGGAAACAGGACAGGACTCGATGGAAGCTCATATTCAGGCAACCGAGAATTCCACAGGTCTTAAGCAGCCTACCCCACGCCAGACACAATCAATGCCTTCGATATCTACCTGCAAAGGCTTCAGAATTAAAAGGATACAACTCTGTAGGCACAACCTAAAGCCCAGCTGAAATTAGTTAAGCGGAAGTCGCAATTCTCTGTGTGTGGTCCACTTCAGGCTTCAGTCCCAGATGGTATGGTCATCTGAGAGACCTGGGCTCATTGATTTCTAGAAGTCACTGATTTCTAGAAGTCCCTAACAACTCATTTTTCATGCTGATAACTCTGGAGCCATCACCAAGGAGATGACTGTGGCTGGGATTATGGTGACAAAGCCACGAACAGGTCATCTTCAGACACAGACTTATGAAAAAAGGATAGAAACAACACAACTCCAATCAATGAAGACCACATTTAAAGCAATATAAATGAACTATCACCAAAGTAAAGGAATGGGAAGGAAGAAATTAAGTTTAAAAGAAGGGCAAATCATTTGTACAATGCATACTGTAGTTAACTGAAAATGACTAAGGATTGTTAATAGTAATGATGACCATTATCCGTCACTATGGCTAATTTTTTTTTTTAATTTATTTATTTGAAAGGCAGAGTTACAGAGAAGCAGAGGCAGAGAGAAAGAGAAGTCTTCCATCCTTTGTTTCACTCCCCAGATAGCCACAACGGCCAGAGCTGGGCTCATCCAAAGCCAGGAGCTTCTTCCACATCTCCCACATGGGCGCACAGGCCCAAGGACCTGAGCCATTCTCCACTGCTTTCCCAGGCCATAGCAGAGAGCTGGACTGGAAGTGGAGAAGCTGGAACTCAAACCTGTGGTCATATAGAATGCTGACACTGTAGGCGGTGGCTTTACCTGCTACGCCATAGCACCCACCCCAACTGTGGCTAATTTTTAATGCCGGTCTACATAAGAAACTCTAAATATGTTCTCAGCACCAGATCCCCTGGGCTTTCACCCTGTGAGACAGGCTGGCTGTCAGGCTCAGGACTGCAGACCGTTCCGCCCCTCCAGAGGTGACAAGACGGGATTAACCCACTTGCTCTACCTTGGCATTGCTGCTTCTCAGGGCGTTCTCTGGACACCTGCTTCCGGGTTGGAACCCTCAAATCAGAATCTGTAAGCAGATTCCCCGTGCGGCTGCGGCGCACAGCGCAGCCTGGGAGTCACTACTCTAGACCAGACTCCCCCGGCGCCTGTCTTCAGATGGCTGCCGTCTGCGCAGACAGGCTGGCAGTCCTTTCTCAGTCAGGGCTGCTTCAAATGCTTCGACTTCATCTTCAGAGACCAGTGCACGGCAGACTTAGGACTACCTGCTCATCCCTGATGAGCCACACATGACTGGGTTCTCAGTGACCTGCCTTTGGCGCGGGGAGAGACTGCTCTCTCTGCCTATATTAAAAGTAGAAATGAGAATTCAGCGCACGGGACAGTGGTCAGAGAAGAAGCTGTTACTGTGTCTCTGGAAATCCCAAAAATTTCAGAATGGTGCCTATCCTTAAACCCTCCCCCACTTCCTGGGTATGAACCCAGGGAAATACACATGACTGCAAATATTTAGTTGTAAGAATACTTCTTACAACTTGAATTGGAATTGAATTAAAATCTGTAATATTTTGGGGCCAGTGTGACGTAGTAGGTTAAGCCTCCGCCTATGGTGCTGGCATCCCATGTGAGTGCCAGTTTGAGTCCCGGCTGCTCCTCTTCCGATCCAGCTCCTTGCTAACGGCCTGGGAAAGTAGTGGAGGATGCCTCTGCACCCACATGGGAGACCCGGATGAAGCTTCTGGCTCCTGGCTTTGGTTTGGCCCAGCTCTGGCCATTGTGGGCATTTGGGGAATAAAGCAGTGGATGGAGGACCTCTCTCTCTTTCTTGCCTTCTCTCTGTAACTCTCTCAAATAAATCTTTAAAACATATCTGTAATATTTTAATCTTACAGAAAAAAAGACCACTGGAGTGACTGTTAAGCCGCGCAGTTAGAACACTGGTTAAGACACTCACATTCGCCATCAGAGGGCCTGAGTTCCTCTTCTGGCTCTGGCTCCTGACTCCAGCTTCCTGCCAGTGCAGAACCTGGGAGGCAGCAGTGAGGGCTCAAGTAGTTGGGTCCTTGCCACCCACACAGCAGCCCTAGACTGAGTTCCTATCTCCCAGCTTCAGCCAGGGCCACTGTAGGCAGCTGAGGAGTGAACCAGCAGATGGGAGTGTTCTCTTTGTCTCTCTGCCTTTTAAATAAGTAATTGTTTTTTTTGTTTGTTTGTTTTCGTTTTTAATTTTGGCACAGCATTGATCATGACAGTGAAAATTAGCAACAATCTAAATGACAGGGAACTGAGTAAACACATTGAAGGCGCATTCATGCCATTACTGTCTACAATGTGTTGCTGAAATAAGGGGAGATATTTATAACTTTTTAAATAGCAGGGTTTGAATTTTTTTTTTAATATATCATTTTGGGGCCGGTGCTGTGGTGCAGGGAGTAAAGCCCCTGCGACAGTGCCGGCATCCCATATGGGTGCTGGTTTGAGTCCCGGCTGCTCTAGTTCTGATCCAGCTCTCTGCTACAATCTGGGAAAGCAGTAGAAGGTGGCCTTCTTGGGCCCCTGCACCCACGTGGGAGACCCAGAGGAAGTGCCTGGCTCCTAGCTTTGGATAGGCCCAGCTCTGGCCATTGCGGCCAACTGGGGAGTGAACCAGCAGATGGAAGACCTCTCTCTGTCTCTCCTTCTCTCTCTGTGTAATTCTTTCAAATAAATAAATAAATATTTTTTCTTAAAAAAAGAAATATATATCACTTAAATGTTTGGACGTTATATATCTTTAAAATGTTAAATACGGGGGTGGTGTTGTAGTGCAGAAGGTTAGGCCTACGCCAGCAATGCCAGCATCCCTATGGGCGCTGACTTGAGTCCCGGCTGCTCCACTTCCAATCCAGCTCCCCACTAATGCACCTGGAAAAGCAGCAGAAGATGGCACAAATACCTGGAACCCTGAGACCATGCAGGAGACCTGGATGGTGCTCCAGGTCATCCTGGCTTTCGTCTGGACCAGCCCTAGCAACTGCAGCCACTGGAGGAGTGAAGCAGCAGACGGAAGATCTCTCTGTGTCTCTTCCTCTCTCTTTGTAACTCTGCCTTTTAAATAAATAAATAAATTTTTAAAAAAGTGTTTTGTTGGAAGGCCATTCAAAGACCAACAACTAAAGGTCCCTAAAGTGAAATCTGGAGATCAAGGAAACCCTGGGTTGCGTCAGGTAATGGGGCGGGGAGAGTACAAGCCCCTGAAGGCTCTCGGACTTGGGTCAAGACAAAACTCGGAGACCAGGCCTCAGCTCCAGGAAGGAGGAGGCCCCAGGAAAGAGGGCAGAAGCCCCGCACCGCCTCCTCGAATCCTGCATCTCCAGGGGAGAGACCAGCTGTCATTCAACCTCCGGAGCACTCCCAAAGGTGGCTGCTTTGCAGTCTTAGCTGGAGGAACTGCCAGAGAACCTGTGTCCAGATGGCTGCCAGGAAATGATGACACCAAGGCGTGACTTGCGCAGGAGGCCCCAGCAGACATGTCTGCTGACCCGCACGCCTCTCAGAGGCCATCAGAACACAAGCCACATGACTTCCTCTTTCACACACGGCTGTTCAGATAACCAAATGTGGCCATGGAATTCTCCCCGAGAATTCTGTAGGATGGCCCTTGAGTTAACAATCCCCAGGCGCAGCCCATGTCTCAGCCCCTTCACCAGTGGACCCCTGTCTTCTCCAACTGCTCCCAGTCTCCTGCATCATTTTCAATAAGTGGTATCTGGAAATGAGTCCAGTTCCATGGCTGGTCCCCTTTTGCAGCCCTCCCGATTTACAGAGCTGTCACACAGCGCGACATAAGTTTCTACACATACTCTAGTCTCTCTCCTGATTCTGCGTTTGCGAGCACTCGCCACAGGATCTTTCCTGAAGTCCAGTCCTTCCGTCCAGCCTGTCAAACTCCTCCAGGACCCGACTCTGCCTTGCAAGCACTGTAATTCTCCGCTGTTCTCAGGCGAGCACTCCACCAGCACAAGAGCAGGGTGGGAAGCAGTCACTGAAGACAACCACTTGTGACACTAACTTCTGTGGCGCTTGGTGGGACAAGTCCAAAGTTTCCCGAGGGCCAACAGTCCCTGCCCTCGATGTGGGAGACCCGAATGGAGCTCCGGGCTCCTGGCTTCAGCCTGGCCCAGCCTGGCCTTTGCAGCCATATGGAGAGCGAACCCCAGTGGATGGAAGATCTCTCCCTCTCCTGCTGTCACTCTACTTTGCGAAATCAATGCATCTTTAACAAACAAAAGGCTTACAAGTCCTTCAACAGGACGGACTAAATGACAAGAGCAGGCTTCCAGCAGGATACCTTCCACTGTGGAAGGTCACAAGACGACCTTCCAGTTCTTAACTGTGCTGCACAAGCTTTCTTTTTCCCTCCTAGACAGCCACACATTTCATCTTTTTTATTGAGAAACCAGGTGCATTCAGGTTAAGTATCCCTCATCCAAAATGTTTGGGTTCAAAAGTTGGGTGGGCGTTTGGTTCAAACAGCCAAGACGCCACTTAGGATGCTCACAGCCCAAACTGGAGTGACTGGGTTGAGTCCCAGATCCACTTGCAATGACAGCTCCTACTAACGTGCATGCTTGGAGGCAGCAGTGGCGGCCCAAGGACTTGGGTTCCAGCCGCCCATATGGGAGACCTGGATGGAGTTCCAGGCTCCTGGCTTTGGCTCATACCAGTCTGGCTCTTGCAGGCATTTTTGGATAAATGAGCTCTTGTGTTTCTCTCTCTACCTTTGAAATAAGTTTAAAAAATAAATTTTCAACAATTAAAATATGGCTGGGACCAGAAGCACTTCAGAATTCACACTTTTTCTGCACACAGACAATGAGCCATGTCAGGACTCAAGTCTAAGCACAGAATTCATGACGTCTCACATGCTCCTTACTCACACTGCCTGACAGCAACTCCGTACATTTTTCCAGTGTGCCTACATTTTGCCTGGGACTGTCACATGGAGTCAGGTGCGCCATTTCCCACCCACATCGTGTCCGCGCCCAACGTTTTTCCGATTTTGGAACCTTTTGGATTAGGGAGCTCAGCCTTTTACGAGAGCTCTGATTTCCCAGCAAAAGCAGAGTATTAGCTCTGGAGCTGTGCTACGGTGCACACCGAGGCACTGCACCCCCACCTGGCTGTTGACGTTCACGTTGACGCTGGGCCGCGGGGACAGCTGAGGACTGCTCTCCATCTCCAGCAGTTTGAGCTTCTCTGCAGTTTCTTTCAGAGCTGAAAAGCATGGCAACACAGCCCATTAGTCTGCCAGGCTGTCCCAGCTGTGAGGGCACGGGTTTAAGTTTTGTCTTTTTTACCTCAATACCACTGTCATCTACTAAAATTAATAATCCAAGTAAACACACACAAAAAATGTATTTCCTCTCCATAACTAAATTCTCTTAATTTGATTAAGAGCTAATCCTAAGCAGGAACACTGCCTTCTGTCTGCACCACTCCTAAAAGCCAACTGGATACAGAATCTCAGTGGCATGTGTAGTTAAGATTCACCAAGGGGCTGGCGTGTGGTACAGTGGGGTAAGCCGTTGCCTGCGATGCTGGCATCCTGTATGAGAGCTGGTTCTAGTCCTGGCTGCCCCAGTTCTGATCCAGCTCCCTGGTAATGCACCTGGGAAAGCAACGGATGCTGGCCCCAGTTCTCAGGCCCCTGCCATCCATGTGGGGGACCTGGGTGGATCCTTTTCTTCTCTTGGGACAACCCAAGCTCAGGTCTAATCTTAGTACTTCACCATCTTTCTTCAGTGGCCCTAAGTACACACTGCCTAAAACTAAACTCGTGTGGCGCAAGCTGATGAGGGACACTTCTTCTCAATGCACTGATCCATTATATTATACATTGATGTCATCAGGCAGGTTCTACAAGCATTCCACCTTCATGGTTACCTTTCAAGCTGCAAAATACATTATAAATAAAACCTTGTAACCATTGAAGAAGTAATAATTTTAAACAAAACTCATCTTCAAAAAAAAATCCAAATTAACTACTCTGAAGTACTCTTGTTTTGTAGGGATTAATATGATCTAACTTTGAATTTTTATACTGTTATTTGACAAGAAGTTGCTGAATGCCTAATAATTTCTATATAATCAGGTAGAAGAAAGGAGGGGAGAACTCTGTGTAAAGGATCTTCTAGAAGCATCCATAAATTAATCCAGAGGATTCCCTCCCTGATTGCACGTTAGAGCCACATGGGGAGCTTGCCAGAAATTCTGATCCCAGGACGCACTCCAACCCACTGTCTCAGTCTCTGGAGGTGCAGTTCTGCCCTGGCAGTTCTGAGAATTCTCCAGGTAGCAATGACGAACTGCCAGGGCTAAAAGCAAGTCGCCACCATCTAAGAGCGTCCTGGTTACTGAACTGCCATCTCCTTCCTGGTTTTCCTGTGCTTCCAATTATTTGACACTGTATTTTTAGCATGATGATGCTGGGATCACAATTGCTTGGTTTGCGCTGGTAAATTAACACTTTTTTTTAGTTGAAATAAAACTGCTTTCTCTGCTTCTGTTTAGCTGAGCAATGTTCTGAGACGCAGGATAACCGACTTCCCAAAGTGGTCCTCCGTAACCACTTACCTATGTGAATGAAGAGTTTGACATTACAACTAAAATAAGATCCTCCATACAAAGACTGGTAAGACCTTTCCATAACAATTATTTTCACTGCCTGAGTAAATGTTAGCTCTCTGAAATGAGTTAAATTCACGAAACCCTCACACTACACAAGTATTTCTTCTGCCACAACCGTCACAGCTGGAGTACTTTCTCCAAGGAGGGGTCACTAATACTCAGGTACCTACTTTTATTGCACGGCAGAAACAACTAAAAAACTCTTCCCTACACCCATGCAAATTCCACTGCTCTTTACATGTAAATTGCTCACCAGTACAGTTCCATAAAATAAACTCTTTGATATACCACACTTGAAAATACTTGCAGAGTGATCACATCTCATCTCATTTAATCTTTACTTTCCTAGGCGTCCCTAGTTCATTCGGCCATGCCGTCCTCTGCTAAAACCTATGTGTTCAATAAACGCTTGCTAATGAAACACCATTGTAGTGTTGAAGAAATTAAACTTTAAGAATTTCTAGGCCGGTGCCACAGCTCAATAGGCTAATCCTCCGCCTTGTGGCGCCGGCACACCGGGTTCTAGTCCCAGTCGGGGCACCAGATTCTGTCTTGGTTCCCCCTCTTCCAGGCCAGCCCTCTGCTGTGGCCAGGGAGTGCAGTGGGGGATGGCCCAAGTGCTTGGGCCCTGCACCCCATGGGAGACCAGGAGAAGCACCTGGCTCCTGCCTTCGGATAGGTGCGGTGCGCCGGCCACAGTGCATCGGCCGAGGCGGCCATTGGAGGGTGAACCAATGGCAAAGGAAGACCTTTCTCTCTGTCTCTCTCTCTCACTGTCCACTCTGCCTGTCCAAAAAAAAAAAAAAAAAAAAAAAGAATTTCTATAATGGGAGTTGGCATTGTGGTGCAGCAAGTTAAACTGACACTTGGAATGCCAGCATCCCTTAACAGAGTGAAGGTGTGAGTGCCTGCTACTCCACTCCCGATCCAGCTTCCTGCTCAGGAACCTGGGAAGGCAGCAGATGTAGCCCAACTACTTGGGTCCCTGCACCCATGTGGGAAACCCAGATGGAGTTCTACGCTTCTGGCTGTGGCTCGGCCCAGCCCCAGTTGCTGTGGGCATTTGGGGAGTGAACCAGCAGATGGAAGATCTCTCAATCTCTCGATCCCTCTTTCTTTGTCCCTCCAACTTCTTCACTTCTACTTCTCCTTCTTTCTCTGTCACTCTATACCTTTCAAATAAATAAATCATACATGTCATATAATGGACATAAAAATGGAATGTAAATGAAATCAATACGGTCATCTTTATAAAAGGAGGCTGTTTTTATTTTAACCCTGGAAACATTCTGCATTACCCAGTCCTGCTTCTGGTTGAGTCTAAACCCTGATGTCTTTGGTTCTCTATGCCTGCTATCATTCTAGGGACGAAGAACAAGTATTTGTAACAAGCAGTAGAGCTGAGGACAGGGCTGTCAAAACCAGCCAAACCGAAAGAAACTACCACAGAGAGAGTGCATGAGAAACATTATGGAGGATTTTTAAAAATCTACCTAGTACTACCTTAAAAAATCAAATTCAAGCATTATTCTGAAACTGCCAACACAATAAATAACAAATAAAAAGTTAATTCTTGCTTCTCTAACCTTAGACCAACAAAGAAACCCAATGTAAAGATGGCAGATGCCAACAGCCACAGCAGCCATGACGTATGAGAACACTTGTTTAGCTGTGCGCCCATGGTGGTTACTTGGAGAGCAAAAGAACACGTACGACAGTGCTCAGCACGCTGCTGGCCAGAAGCACCGTGCGACTTCCCATGGACGCTGCCCTCTAACTGCCGACTCCTATCCTCTATTCTGCACCTTCAGGCCCAGCAGTGTACTCGGTGGTGTCTAACTTTCCCCCGGGCAGAGCCATGGAAACGCACGCTGCTTTACAATGTGCACGCTCTGCACCGGCCCCATCAGGAGACTCCTGTTTAAAGTCAGCGCGGGCTCTGACACCCAGCAGGCCCCAGACAGAAGTTCTCCATGAGCAAACTCACTTTCTCCTTTTCCTCTGAGAAAGTTAGAAGAGGCAGCCTTCTTCCTGTATTACTTCTCTTCCTGAGGCTAGGCAACAGTCCTCCTCATTAGGAACAAAATATCAAGTACTTTAAAAAGCTTGTGGAAAATTAAAACATATATTTATTTTGATGCAAAATAATTCAGAACTCCATGAATAGCTTTTTCATAATACACATTTTCTGTGAACTTCTGAAGACACCCTTTCTATGTGTGGCTTTCAATTTTTTGCACCAACACAAGCTTCTCTTCTAATTCCATTTTTCCACAAACCTGAGGGGCCCTCACACCTTCTCGAGGCTCATGGAATGTGCAAACACCCATGAGTTCTATGCCCTGGAAAACCTGCAGGGAAACATTCTTTTCTTTCTCCTTTGCACTTGGGAAGCAAAGTACAAATCAAGTTTGAAACCTTGTAAATGTTTAATGGCTTATAAACAACACACAAGTTTAACGGCCTCAATTATATTACCCTAAATATTTCAATGATCCCTTCAGTCAAAAAAAAGGGAGGGCAAGAAGATATAACTACTCTGAATGAAACTGTAAAACTCAGCTCTTATAAAATACTCCTGGAGGACCCGACTTAAAGATCCCATTTCAAAGGAAGATAAAATTAAAAGCTATTACGGGTATACGACAGAACACTTACTCCCACAGTCGCCCACAGGCTCCTCGGACCCCGTCTGCCTGGTGGTTGTGTTCACTTCACCCGGTGTCTGGGAGGTTTCCATGGTGCCAGAGGTACCACCACCACCACCACCAATGGCCGTTTCCAGCAGGTCTGGGCTTTCTAGTAAATTGATAGTCAGAGGCAAGCTGCAAACATAATAGAAAACTTACTTAGAACAAGAAGGTTATCATGAAAAAAAAAAAAAAGGAAAACAGTAACAAAGCTCTTTGTAGAAAAAAAAGGTGGAGAGTTTATACCCCAACTAGCTTCATTTCTCTCTAAAAACCCTTTCAGGCAAACTCCTTCCAAGCGAGATGGCGTAAAAGGACTGGCTTAGACTCCTACTGCAATAACCCAAGGAGGAAAACACCAAACGAACTTCTAGACACCAGCCACGAAGCAGCAGAAGACAGAGACAACCAACAGCCGGGGGAGCCCTGTGACTGCCCCGAGAGAATTTCCAGGCCACAGTGCAGAGGCGAAGAGTGAGGCGGAACACGGCAGACTCCCGTGCTTCAGAAGACGGGGCTGAGAGCAGAGAGCAGGGCGGCCAGGAGAGCGCCAGAGGGCACGAGCAGCTACCAGGCCTCCTGGAGCTTGGCAGCAGGTCCCACAAGTGCCCGGCAGAGTGCTGACCGGAGCGCGAGTGTGGGGGAACTGCTCAAGGCTCAGGAAGGAACTCGCTGGACAGCTCAGAGGGGACCAGGAGCACTCACCTGGAGCCGGGCTGCAAACACACGGGGCGCAGGGCGCTGAGCGTTCGGGAAGCTCTTGCCTCCACAGCGGAGGGCAATTAACCCAGACTGAGCACTGCAACGCCTGCCTGACGCGCTACGACAGCAAAACCTGGAAAGAGTAAACTGCTTCCAGGCAACTTCATTTTACCCCAAAACGAAGCTCAAGATTCATGGAAACTCAGTACCAACGTGTCTGGCATCCAACAAAGAGAAATCCAGGGTCAAACATCACTGCAGGTCACCAGGCACGCAGAGAGGCAGAAAAGATATCCCCATTTAAGAAAAGAATCAATTAACTGGAAACTGACCTAGAACAAACCACATGTTGGAATGAGCAGATAAAGACATCAGAACTTGTAACTATATTCCATATGTTCTAAATACTAACCAGAGGCATGGAAGATATAAAAAAAGATCCAAAATCCAACTTCTAGAGAAAAAAATACATTACTGAGAAGAAAAACCCATCAGGGTGGGTGTCTGGCACAGCAGTTAAGATGCCACTCAGGACACCTGCTCCCAGGTCTGCTCCCGATTTCATCTTCCTGCTAATGTGCACTAGGGGAGGCAGCAGGTGAGGGCTGACATATCTGGGCCCCTGTCACTCATGTGGGAGATCTGGATGCCGTTCAGGTTCCTGGCTTCGGCTCCTGACCCAGCCCTGGCTGTTGTGGCCATTTGGGGAGTGAACTGGCAGATGGAGATCTCTTTGTCTCTCTAACTTGGCCTTTCAAATAAACAAATATATCTCTAAAAAAGGAAAGAAAGAAAAACACACCGGATGGAATTGATATAGATTAGATGCTAGAAAAAAATACCAAATTCAAAAGTATAGGCAATAGAAACTATTCAAAACAAAACACAAAGATAAAAAATATTCCAGAACATTAAAAGAATATTGGTTAGTTGTGGGATAACTAGAATCTCAAAATAGAGGTAATATAGAACAAATATTTTTTAATAAATAATGGCTCAAGGGGGCTGGCACTGTGACATAGTGGGAAAAGCCACCACCTGCAGTGCCAGCATCCTATATGGGCGCCGGTTCAAGTCCCAGCTGCTCCACTTCTGATCCAACTCCCTGCTAATGTGCCTGGGAAAGCAGTGAAAGATGGCTCAAGTACTTGGGCCCCTGCACCCAGGTGGGAGACCCAGATGAAGCCCCTGGCTTCTGCCTTCTGATTGGCCCAGTTCCAGCCCTTGTAGCCATTTGGGGAGTGAACCAGTGAATGGAAGACCCCCCCACACACACACACACCTTTCCCTCTAACTCTGCCTTTCAAATAAATAAATTTTTTTAAGTGAATAATGTGGTACATGACTTGTATCTTAATAAAGCAGATGAAAGAGGTAAAATAAATACAATGTCACATGTACAAGTCATGACCAAAAAAACTCATTTCAAAAAATATTAATAGAAAACCCTTGCAGAGCAAAATGGCAGCAGATGAATATATGGATCTACACAACGGAAGGCAGAGTATTGGAAAAGGCAGGGATGAAGGTAACACACAGAGGGGTTTCTCCTTAGTGTTTACAATGTCTGAAGACATAAGAGATTGTTTAAACAAAAATAATGACAATGTATTCTGGGCTTATGACATATATACAAGTAAAACCCTTGACAAAAGAGAGCAGAGCTGGGAATAAAGAAATGGAAGAATATTAATATGAGGTTCTTGCAGTAGGCATAAAATGCATGATACGACTTGAGAGTAGACTATGATAAAGATGTACACTCTCAAAAATTACTAATAAGAAAACAGTTACAGCTAAGGAGTGAATAAAGGAAATAAACAGAATATGAAATACTGATTAATGAAAGGGACACACGGCAAGAGGAGATACTGAAACTTAATCATACTGAACAGCAATGGTCGAAATAGTCCACTCTTCGAATGCAGAGACTTGTCAGTTAAGATGCAGAATCCAATTACATACTGCCCACACAAAACACAATTTACACGTAACAGATCAAAAAGATTAAAGGCAAAAGGATAAAGATATACCATGGTAACAGTAGTCAAAGAAAGGTAGAAGAGACATGCTGATAGCAAAGTCAAGGTCACAGCAAAGGGGTGAGTTCAGAGACTGTAACAGCCCGGAACACTTATCACCCCAATGGCAGCACTTCAAATACATGAGCCCAAACTGGTAACACTGCAGACGGAAGTGCACAACTCTATAATCATAGCTGGATATTTCCACACTGCTCTCTTAGTAACTGACAGAACAAGCAGGCAGAAATCAACAATACATAAACTTAGCACTAACAGTCCATAGTGACATATATTTCCACTGGACAGTTACCTGCCAGGCACGCCAGGCCTAGTATGTCCTGGGGATCTTAAGGTGCTGGAGGGATAACTGGCTTTCCTGGAAGCTGAGGACATGCGGGACTATCAGGGAAGTCTGGGAGGAGAGGGAATCCTGGACACAAAGGCCAGAAGCTGGAAAGGGAGCGAGGCACAGGAAGACCAGTGCAACTCTGTGACGCAGATCAGTGGCGGAGCGGGATACCTGCCACCGTGTCACAGGAAGTCCTTCAGCTGGAGACAGTCGTCAGCACATCGGCTTCTAAGATCTGGCCGGGGCTCGACTTGACCTGGTTCCCACGTGCGCCTGGCTTCCAAGGCTTTCTCTCCTGCCCTTGTGCTATCTGGGCCTCTGCTGCCATGCTCGCACCACTCACCACGGCAGGACCCACCGTCTCCCCAGTTCCCCAGCCCCCAGGCCTGGATGCCTCCCTTGCACTGACTGGCAGACTGCTTCAACCAATCCTCAACCAACGCCAGGCCAGGAGCTCTCTGTTGTCCTTTACCTATATCCTTTTTTTTTCTTAAAGATTTTTTATTTGAAAGGCAGAGACAGAGACAGAGACAGAGAGAGAGAGAGAGAAAGAGGGAGAGAGAAAGAGGGAGAGAGGAAAAAAGACATCAATCCTCCATCCACTGGTTCACTCCCCAAATGGCCACAATGGCCAGGGTTGAGCCAGACCAAAGCCAGGAGCTTCTTACGGTTCTCCCACGTGGGTGCAGGGGCCCAAGGACTTGGGCCATCTTCTACTGCTTTCCCAGGCCACAGCGGAGAGCTGGATCAGAAGTGGGGCAGCCAGGACTCTAATCAGGTCCCATATGGAAAGTTGGCATTGTTAAGTGGCAGCTTATGCACACACCACAACACTGGCCCCCTACCTGCAAGCTTACTGAATCCAGTGTTCACGGGTACTGATTATACTTGAGTTCTTTACATTTGAAACACTATTCTCAACCAGGTACAGGAATGACACTGAGGAACATTCCTGTATCCACCCATCCACTCATCCATCACACGTTCATCAGTACGGAGCTGAACAAGCAGGTCGTATTTTCTCTGGCCTGTCAGAATTAACTGCCCCTCAGAGAGACAAATAGGCAATGACAATATTTCAGAGTTACACTGGGAGAAGAAAAGATTTTTGAATTCTTTAAAATATTTTTAAAAACTGATTTTGATTTGCTTATGTACCTTCCTGTCTTCATCTGCTCCAAAAGGCACAATTTTCAAGGTTTTAAAGTGAGGTAAAATGGACATTGAGTAATTTCTTCAAAACAAAATTCTTTTTCTTATATTTTCTGATCATTTCAAACAAAAATATTTCGATCCTAAAAACCAAGACTGAGTCTCAAAGCACTCTGCAGAGACACAGTAGAGATGCGGGAGAGCCGCAGAGCTGGAGGGATCCTGTGAGGGGAAGAAAGCGAGGAAGGGGAAAGGCTCACAGGAAGGAAGCGGGAGAAGATGGGCTCCAGGTTATTTCTGAGTGTCTCTGTGCTGACACACCACCTTCCACAACCCCCTCTCCTGCACACGGCCCCAGGTGCACACCTCAAAAGCTCTCGTGGAATTCTAGGTGGTGTGCCCACATGCGTGTCCTACGTCCACGCCTTTCCCTCTAAGAGGGACCTCACAGGGTTGTTGTGAGGCTCAAACAAGACACGTGCATGTGAAGATGCTGTAAAGACGTGAACAATACCGTGGATCAAACAGGAATTGGAAAGGAAAATATTTTGAACTAAATGGAGGCATAGCATAACCAAATTTGTGAGGTGACACTAAGGCAGTATGTAGATGAGAAGTAAAGCTCGTGACAGGGGCCAGAGGTTAGCCTAGAGGTTAAGATGTTGGCTAAGGCCGGTGCCGTGGTTCACTTGGCTAATCCTCCACCTGCGGCACCGGCACCCAGGGTTCTAGTCCCGGTCAGGGTGCCAGATTCTGTCCCGGGTGCCCCTCTTCCAGTCCTGCTCTCTGCTGTGGCCCGGGAGTGCAGTGGAGGATGGCCCAAGTGCTTGGGCCCTGCACCCGCATGGGAGACCAGGATAAGTACCTGGCTCCTGGCTTCGGATTGGCGCTATGCACCAGCTGTAGCGGCCATTTTGGGGGTGAACCATCGAAAAGGAAGACCTTTCTGTCTAAATCTGCCTGTCCAAAAAAAAAAAAAAAAAAAATGTTGGCTAAGACACCCGGGTTGCACACTGGAATGTCTGCACTTAACTAGTTCCGGCTTCTGACTCCAACCATTTGTAAATGTGGACCATGGGGAGGCAGCACTGGTGGCCCAAGTAAGTGGATTTCTGCCATGCGTGGGGAAAACCTGGATTGTGCTCCTGGCTCCCAGCTTTGGCTTGGTTCAGCCTGCCACTGTGAGATGTGGAGAGTGAACCAGAAGATTATAGAGTTCTAGACCCTCTTGCTCTACTTCTCAAATAAAAATCCTATTAGAAAGAAAGCTCTCTATCAGTGGCCTAAGCTTACACCTTGAAAAACAGGAAAAAGATGAGGAAATTAAAGTCCAAAGTAAGAAGAAAGGAAATAATAAAGATTAAAGGAAAAATAGGTCAAAATCAATTAAACCAAGAGTTAGCTCTTAAGAAGCTCAATAGAAGGATCAGCACTGTGGCATAGTGGGTAAAGCCACCACCTGTGATGCTGCCATCCTATGGGGGGGACAGTTTGTGTCCTGGATGCCCCACTTCTGATCCAGCTCCTTGCTAATGGCCTGGGAAAGCAGCAAAAGATGACCCAAGAGGTTGGGTTCCTGCCACCCACTTGGGAGTCCTGGATAAACCTACTGGCTCCTGGCTCTGACCTGGCCCAGTCCCAGCTATTGTGGCCACTGGGGGAGATGGAAGCAGATGGAAGATCGCTCTCTGTCTCTCCCTCTTTCTCTGTACCACTTTCAAATAAATAAATAAATAAATAAATCTTAAAAAAAAAAAAAGCAGGCCAGCGCCGCAGCTCACTAGGCTAATCCTCCGCCTTGCGGTGCTGGCACCCCGGGTTCTAGTCCCGGTCAGGACACCGATCCTGTCCCGGTTGCCCCTCTTCCAGGCCAGCTCTCTGCTGTGGCCCGGGAGTACAGTGGAGGATGGCCCAAGTGCTTGGGCCCTGCACCCCATGGGAGACCAGGAGAAGCACCTGACTCCTGCCATCGGATCAGCGCGGTGCGCCGGCTGCAGCGCGCCAGCCGCGGCAGCCATTGGAGGGTGAACCAACGGCAAAAAGGAAGACCTTTCTCTCTGTCTCTCTCTCTCACTGTCCACTCTGCCTGTCAAAAATTTAAAAAAAAAAAAAAAGCAGCTCAATATAATTGGTAACTTCTAGGTAGACTAATCATGAAAAAATACATATTTATCAATATCAGGAATGACACCACTATGGGTTCCCATCCATCAGTATCTTGTCCTCCAAAGCTCTACCTACCCGAGGCTCCTGACTGTACATATCCATCGAGAAAGGAAGCAAATGCCAGGAAACCATGTTAAATACAACCTCTTCAGCTCTTCCAGGACCTTGCGGCTTATCTAGCCACACTAGGATCCATTATTTGTAAAACTGCCCATCGCCACAGTTTGAGTGTCAACTTCTTGAAGCCAAGGATAGCACCTGGACTATTTCTTCATCACCAAGTGTGTCGAGACGTTCACTCACTCCATCAGTATAAATGGAGCACGTGTTATGGGAAGAAAGGAAACAAAAGCTCTCCCTACAAGCAAGTAAGCCTGCAACATGCAAGATGAAGTGCCTTGAGGAAAAACATCAAGCAGGTTAAGTGGGCCAGGAACACCAAGGATGGGGGAGGGGAAGCACACCAGTATTTACGAGCAGTTAGAATAGGGCTCTCTCCTCTGCCAAGAATCCCCGATGTGCTGGCTGCACCATATGAGAGCCCAGAGGGGAATCAAATCCAGGCAGCAGTGAAGTACAAAGGTTTTCAGAGGGAACACACAGAAAGTTTGTGGAGTGCCAGGTCAATGTTGTGGTGCAGCAAACTAAGCCACAGCTTGGGATGCCTGCATCCCATACTGGAATCCTGGGTTCCATCTCCCTTCTGCTTTTGATTTATCTTCCAGCCAACATGCACCCTGGGAGGCAGCAGATGATGGCTCAAGTCCTTGGGTCCCTGCCACCTACAATGGAGACCCAGAAGGAGCTCCTGGTTCCTGGCTTTGGCCTGGCCCAGCCCTGGTGGTTGTGGGCATCTGGAGGGTAAAATCAGCTGATAGAAAATGTGTTACTCTGCCTTTCAAATAAATAAATTTTAAAAACAATACTGAAAGCGTGTGCAGGGGTCAGCACTGTGGCGCAGGTTAAGCCACCACCTACCATGCCAGTATTCCATATGAGCAAGGCTTGGACTCCCTGCTGGCATACCTGGGAAAGCAGCAGTTGATGGCTCAATACTTGGGTCCCTGCCACACACGTGGAAGATCCAGATGGAATTTTGGGCTCCTGGCTTCAGCACGGCCCAGCCCCGGCTGTTGTGGCCATTTGAGGGATGAACCAGTGGATGAAGATCTGTGTCTCCCTGTCACTCTTTCAAGTAAATCAATCTTTAATTTTATGTAAAAGTGGAATTAAAAGATAAGTTTGGGAGGCAGATGTTTGGTGTAGCAGTTAGGAAGCTGTTTGAGGTGCCCACATCCCACAACCAAGAGCCTGGCTCGAGTTCCAGCTCCATTTTTTTTTTTTTTAAGATTTATTTATTTGAATGTCAGAATTACACAGAGAGAGAAGAAGAGAGGCGGAGAGGCGGAGAGGCAGAGAGGCAGAGAGAGAGAGAGAGAGAGAGAGAGAGAGAGAGAGAGAGAGGTATTCCATCCGATGGTTCACTCTCCAATTGGCCTCAATGGCTGGAGCTGCGCCGATCCGGAGCCAGGAGCCAGGAGCTTCTTCCAGGTCTCCTACGTGGGTGCAGGGGCCCAAGCACTTGGGCCATCTTCTACTGCTTTCCCAGGCCATAGCAAAGAGCTGGAACGGAAGTGGGGCAGTCGGGTCTCGAACCGGCGCCCATATGGGATGCTGGCGCTTCAGGCCAGGACACTAACCCACTGCACCACAGCGCCGGCCCTCCAGCTCCCTTTATGATCCAGTTTCCTGCTATTGTTGCACCCTGGGATGCAGCTGACAGTGGCTCAAGCAAAAGACCACTACCATGGGAGACCCACAGTGAATTCCTTGCTTCTGGTTTCACCTGGCCCAGTGCTGGCTGCCAAGAGCATTTGGAGAGTAAACCAGCAGATGCAAGAACTCCATTTCTCCACCTTTCTAATAAAAAAAAGAATAAAATATTTAAAAAAAAAAAAGGTAAGCTTAGGGGTGGATGATCAGCTTGGATGCCTGCGCCCCTCATCAGGGTCCCTGGGTTTGAGTTCTGGCTCCATTTCTGACTGCAGCTTCCCACCAATGAATAGCAGCCATGATGGCTGAAGTACTAGGGTCCTTGCTATCCATGCAGGAGACTCGGACTGAGTTCCCAGCTCCCTGTTTCAGTCTGGTCCAGCTCCAGATAGGTTTATTTTGGTGAAAGAAGAAAAAACCACCAACTTGAAATCCATGCATATCCTTTTCATACTGTGCTTTCCATGAACTTTCTGAAGACCCCCTGTTCTTGGCACGTTTGATCAAGCGGTAGCAGAGGGGAATCTGGAGGCAAAGGAGCAGGGTCAGGCATTCTTGGCAATGTGAGATTTGGGGTTTTGGTCTGAGGGAGCCGAGACGATGGGTCTGACAGAGCAGTGACGTGGTCACATCAGACACAGATGAACAAGGGCAATGGCTGGGAGACCCAGGAAAAGGGTTCTGGGAGCAGCAGAGACGGCCACAAGGGGTGGATTCCGGATACATCTAGAAGACAGGGCAGGCGGGACTTACTGACCAATAAGTAGGAGACAAAGAGGAGTCAAGGTGACTACAGGTGCCCCGGGCTAAGTCAGTGCCGCTCAAACTTGAGTATGCACCAGGCCTTCTCGGAGGGCAGCTTGGGCAAGCACAGACCACTGGGCAACACCTCTAGAATTCCTCACCCACCAGGCCTACGGACAGGAAAACCTGCGCAGACTAGAGGCGTCAGCTGTGCCATTCTGAACATGGGAAATCTGAGCGCCCCAACATCACCTCACAGTGTTCTCCCCAAAATGTGTGGCATCCATCTCATCACATGAAAACACGGCACAACCCCAACCTGAGGCGTTCTATGAGGCCTCGAACCAGTGCTCTTAAAACGTCACCAACAACACGCAGTGACGGAGGGCCACATCCTGAATGCAACACAGGACTCTGGGTCAGGGGCTAGGCCATCTGGGGAAAGACTGGAGAAAGCTTAATGGTATTGACCAACGTCAATTTCTTAGTTTGCTAACAGTGCTATCGAACCACTGTAGTATGGGATGTTAACATTAGAGAAAGCTAAGGAGGGGTTGTGGATGCTCTCCACAGTATCCACGTATCTGTTCCATAAACCTACCATTATTTCAGAATAAAAGGGCTACAAAAAATAAGACGCCAGAGAGGGCGCTGTGGCACAGCAGGTCAGGACCCCATACTGGAGTGCTAGCTGGAATCCCTGCTACTGTGCTTCCAATCCAGCTTCCTGTTACTGCGCCCTGGGAGACAGCTGGTGATGGCTCCAATGCTTGGGCCCTGCCAAGCACACAAACTTGGCTGCAGTTCTGGGCTCCTGGCTTCGTCCCAGCCCAGTCCTGGCTTTTCAGGCACTGGGGAATGAACCTGAGGATGGAGCATCTCTTTTTGGCTGTCAAGTAGATGAAAATAAACATTTTTTATTAGATTTATTTGAAAGAGTTACACAGAGAGAGAAGGAGAAGCAGAGAGAGAGAAGGGTCTTCCATCCGCTGATTCACTCTCCAATTGGCCACAATGGCCGGAGCTGCACCGATCCAGAGCCAGGAGCTTCTTTCGGGTCTCCCACACGGGTGCAGGGGCCCAAGGACTTGGGTCATCTGCTGCTTTCCCAGACCATAGCAGAGAGCTGGATGGGAAGTGGAGCAGCTGGGTCTCGAACTGGCGCCCATATGGGATACCGGCACTGCAGGCGGCGGCTTTACCCACTACACCACAGTGCCGGCCCAGAAAATGAACATTTTAAAAGATAAGATGCCTGTATGAACTCCTAGGCTGAGACATCAAGTAGGCAGGCGTATATCCAAGTCTGGAAGTAAAGAAGTCCAGGCTGGTGACATAAACTGAGAAACGGCTGGTGTATCCGTGGTGTTCGTAAACCAGAGAACACTAGCGAGGCCACCAAGGGAATGTATTGTTACAGAAAATGTCCTAAAGACAGAGCTTAGGGATTAGGGAGCTAAGAAGGAACGAAAGAACTAGCAAAGGGAACCAATAAACCATGGCTAGGGCAGTTAGACGCTTACAAGAGAGTGGCGTCCCTAAGTGAAGAGAGCAGTTCACGAGGAAGGAAGTGAGCACCTGCTGTCGGTGCTAACAAAGTGAGACAATGGACTGGATCAGATACGTGGAGGTCACCCGTGACCTAACAAGGGCTGCTTTGGTGGAGCTCGCGGCGTGCCACTGCCACCCCAGGCAGAGCGGTTCTACAGATGTGAACATCCCTCATGAAGACACTCTGCTTCCATCTCTTGCCTAACCGTCATACAGTAACTGATACCAGAACAGACAGTTAGTGCCAACTGCTGAAAACCGCTGCCACACATACGAGAACGCCATTCTTTGGAAGGCGACTCTCAGGCAGCAGGCAGCTTTCACGGCCATGTAGGTGGAGGAAGGAGTTCTCAATGATGTCACAGGACCTGTTTCCAGTACACAGGAAACACGAGCGACACATAACAGAAGGCAGACCGCTGCAAGGACTTTCCTGAGTAATCAAGGGTCAGGATCCAGCAGAGCAGAGGAAAGAGCACGGGTCCATGTGGACGGCAGCCGGGGACGCACAGGAAGCATGCCCAAACACAGACTCCCTCACTGATGACACCATGGGAGAAGACCGCAGATTCTTCTGGACCCTGCTTCCTCAGTAAAACACGAAGCAAGATCAACTTAAGAGTGAAGAATCAGAAAGAGGGGCAGAGGGGATAAAGCCGCAGCCTGTGATGAGTCCCGGCTGCTCCACTTCCAATTCAGCTCCCTGTTAGCAGCCTGGGAAAAGCAGCAGACGATGGTCCAAGTGTCTGGACCCTGCCACCCACATAGGAAACCTGGAGGAAGCTCCTGGCTTTGGCCTGGCCCAGGCTCCACCATTGCAGCCATCTGGGGAGTGGACTAGCAGATGGAATATCTCTGTCTGTCTCTCTCTGTGACTCTTTCAAATAAATAAATAAACCTTTAAAAAAAAAAAAGTGAGAAATGAGGAGCTGGTAATGGTTTGAAAGAAGAGGAAAGCTGGCCACACAATGGGAGAACAGGCTGAGGGGATGGGACAGACACTAGCGGCAGCACTGACAGCCCACTTGAGCCCAATGGTCAAGACTTAAAAGTAGGACCATTCAATAAGGTTGTGTGCATTTCACAGTCACCATCTGCAAGCACAGGACACAGAGTTTAACTAGAATAAATCAGGGATTTAACCAGATGCTCAGAACAGGAGAAGGGTCAAGGAATTGGAAGCACCTGCACAGGGAAGTTAAGGAAGTTAAGGAAGGGAGGAAGGGAGGGAGGGAGGGAAGGACGGACAGATGGACCAGGGAGGTTCTCTGGCAGGTGTTCAACAAAGGAGGTGAATAAAAAAAAAAATTAATACCAGATGCCCTGAATCTTTCACTTAAAACGCAGCAGGGGTTTGGCGCTGTGACACAGCAGGTTAAGGCACTGCCTGCAACACCAGCACCCCATGTGAGTGCCAGGTTTGAGTCCCAGACACTCCAATACTCCTCCAGCTTCCGGCTAGTGCTTCTGGGAAAGCAGAAGATGGCCCAGGTGCTTGGGTTCCTTCTACCCACATGGGAGACCCAGATGGAGTTCTAGGCTCCTGCCTCTGGCCCGGCCCAGGCCCAGCCCCAGCCATGTGGTCATTTGAGTTACACAGCAGATCTCTCCCTCTCTCTAACTCTGCCTTTCAAATAAATAAATAGTTTAAAAAAAAAAAAAAGCAATAAATGCTCCAGGTCTCATTACCAAATCTAGACTCCTTGGTTTGTTTTCAATATTCTAAAATACTTCTCATTATTATTGCCCTAATATGATTGTGAAATTCTGAAATGATAATGTGGATATTCCAGAGTACCCAACTCTTCATGCGTCTTTCTAGAGATTTCCAGAGTTCTGCTGCTGGTGCCCCCAGACAGAACTGAGACAAGTTGTTACACATAGGTCTTAGCTATCTAAACTCCTAGAGAGTTCACAATTACACGATTTCTGAAGCTAATGGCCAGGTCTCTTTGTGGTAAGACACTCCTCTGGGTAGTCATAGTCTGGTGACACTTTACCTCTTGAGATGATTTCTACCATTACTCTGGACCCTCCTCTAACCTAATGCCACAAGCTAAATCAAGCCGACGATCACCCTTCTATCATCTTATTTTTCGTTCTCCCCTTTTACTTTACCTCTAGAAAGGTAAGCGGCTTACACTGAGATGACAAGCTGCATGAAGGATCTGCCATCTCTTGCAAATCCTCACCACACACTGCTCTCAGTTCTTTAATTAAAGTTAGTTAATAACGAAACGAATGAAAACTTCCATGACCAACACAAAAATAAGAGCTACAGCTGCCGAACCTGTTTGGAAGAGGAGCTGCAGGTTTATTGCCCCACTGAGGGAGTCTTCGGTCAGAGTCTCTAGAGAATGTTGTTCTCCAGGTCAGAGCTGCCTTCTGTACGCCAACACTAACAATGCTGGCCAGCTGTCAGGAACAGCGTGGGAAACGCTCACGCCAGTGCCGCACCTCGGGCTGAGGCCACAGCTGCTGGTTAGGAACACAGGGGCTCAGGGAATGCCCTGCTAATAAAAAACCGGTGAGAACAACCCCTTCAGGAAGGACAGAAACATTTGTTTTTCCGCTTCAGTACAAAAATAGAATGCATCAGCTTAAAAAGCCTCAAGAAACTCATTTTCCTTTCACCAATTTCAACAATTTTCTTACTACTTTAGGGAGGCTAGTACGTGTGCCAATCCCCATCAGCTCAAAGAGCTCAAAGCAGCTTGCGTATGACTACACCGGCAATGGTCACGAACTGTGAAGGAAATGCAGTGACTAAGCACTTCTTACACTGAAAGCGACATGGCTCATGTCCCAGTCTGTTTCTTTTTTAAATCAATGTTTTATTTATTTGAAAGGCAGAGAGAAGGGGGTGTATCTTACACCCCTGATTCACTCCCCAAATGCCTGCAACACCTGGGGCTAGGCCATGCCAATGCTGGGAGCTGAGAGCTTCATCCAGGTCTCCCACATCGGTGGCAGGGAGCCAAGTACTTGCTTGAGTCATCTCCTGCTGTCTCCCAAGTGCACATTAGCAGGAAGCTAGGATGTGAAGTAGAGCTGTGACTTGAACCGAGGCACTCCTATATGGGATGCAGGTGTCCCAAGCTGTGTCCCGAACACTGGCCCAAATAATTTCTATTATACCAGGGTAGACGTTAACTGAACAACATTCAATTCTCACAATGATTTCACAAGACTCAGGTAAATATTTACAGTAACAGAATGGTAAGGTTTTTTTGCTCTGCAAAAGAGGGAGCTGAGGAAGAACACGACACCAAAGTCCACAGGATTCACAACCCCTAGAAAAGAGCTCATGTATCATATTGCAGGCGGAGCGGTGCGGAAGAAGAGGCAGGGACAGAGAGCTGTTTCTCCCACTACTGTCAACTCTACTGAAAGCACCTCACCTGCAGGCGTTCACTACAGTTCTGGACACCGGCATTACCGACGGTGGTAAGATTCACCATGAAATAAAGGACGGAAGCGTATGGTGGCAGAGATTCAGTGCTATCGGCACAAGTTGACCTTGATCCATATGATAAGCCCCAACACCAAGGATGAACAATGAACTAATGGAACTCAGCATATTATTATTCTCAAATCCAACAAAGCCTAAACGAGGAAATAATGGCCTTTTAAGCAATGCACTATTGCTTAATAAATGAAGTGTTTGTCCCAATCATGACTGCCAAGCATCACGGTTTAAACAACTACCGCACCCACGGTCACAGCTGCTGTAACCAGTACAGCCACAGTCCCCAGCTCTGTTTCCATCTGTGCACACAAAGGGACCAGGAGACCAACATGTGGGGTTCGTCTTAGGCCTGGAAGCCAGATACCTGCAACGGCCCAGCCCTTCTACTCCCCACCTCCTCCAATTATTTCACTGTTGGGACAAAAGAGGCAAAGGTGAAATGCCTGACACCAGGGCATGCCAAGGCGATCGAGCGAGGCTGGCAAATCCAAGCCGTTATTCACATGTCAGCCAGGTCCTAAGCTACAAGCCACATGAATGCAATTCAGGCCCTGCTCAACCCTTCTATCCTGGGAGACGAGCTGCCTCTTGGTCTCCACTAAGGACAGGTTTCTGTTTCCTGTCTTACCCTGCTGACACCCTGGAAAACTGTCCCCTAAAGAGCCATACAAGTGTTAAAAATAATGTTTCCTGAGGTCAACACTTTAAATAAATCCCACCCCAAATAAAGGCCACTTGAATTATACTGATAGGAAACTTCAGAACGTTTATACTAGAATGCCCAAACTAGTTGCTTTTCAAAATAGACACATGCACAGTCAGGCAAATAAAATGTTTTTCTCTGTGAAGTCATTTAAAAGTGTCTGAGATTCCCCACCTAGGTCAGAAAAGGTTAGATTCGACTCAGAGAGAGGTAATGCCTTTAAAATGTTTCTACCATAAAAAGACGTCATGATGTTAAACAGCTCATTTATCTTTCGTGTGCCAAAGTGTCAAGATCACCAGTCCTGTGGGGTTTCTCTAAGTCTCCTTATGTGCCAAGAGACAGTTTAAACATAAACCTAACCCAAGATGTTGAAGTCGTGCGAAACAAAGCACTCGAGGTTGAATGACACGACCCTGGACCCCGTGCTGCAGATGCTCTGTGGTCAAAAGCAGGGGCTGTCCCAGGAGGATGCTATTTCCCCAACCCAAGACCCAGAATTCTTGAGTTTGGGGCATAATAACGTGCAGGAAGGCTGTGGCAATCCAATGCAGGCGGAGCTAACTGAGTGCCTCACAGCCCTGGGAGCAACATGTATGTGCCGCTCGAAAGTATCAGTAGCAAGAGAAATATTCACAATGCAGGCTGAGTGACCAGAAGTCTTCTGGATTGTAGATTTTTTAAAAATTGTGGAATATTTGCATACACATAATGGGTGATGGGACTTATGTCTAAACAGAATTAATTTATGTTTCCTACACACTTCTATCCACATAGCCTGAAGGTAGTTTTATGCAATGGTTTAGTGTACCTGTGTTTTGGCTGCAACCTGTCGTCACATGGGGTCAGGTATGGAATCTTCCACTCGTAGCCTCCTGTCAATGCTCAAAATGCCTTTGGATTTAAGGCCTCCAGATAGGTGATGCTCCATCTGCATCTGACAGGAGACTTTTACACAGCAATCTGACCTGTACCTCCCTGCTCTTCCTATGCCTGCTCCCTCTGTGGCCTCCCCCAAATTCCTCCAACCAGCTTCTCTCACCAGCAATTCAAATGAATGATTTTATAGCAAGGTTTTCAAAGAAAGAAAAACCATGATGTGATTCTTTAATCATTCAAATCTAAAAAGCACTGATTAACTCACATTCTAATAGTAAAAGGCCACTTTCAACACAAGTGCAAGACCTTAATCCAGGGTTACACTCTGCCCACACACCAGTTTTAGATTCTGCTAAGATATACTGAGGCACTGTAGCAGTGTGTGATGTGCAGATGTCAAGGTTAATTCAGAATTTGAGAAGCCAGACGCTGGGACTCTAGGAGACTGGGAGAGCACCGCTGTCCACCACAGCACTCCGGCTTGTATAGTACACTTATAGAAGTAGCAGGTCTTTCACCATGATCATATCCATGAAGTCTCTTCTAAATGGCACAAACCGCAGAGTTTCTGTGCTTAAAATACTATAATCTAGATTCCCTTTCCTGTTAAAAGAAGAATCACCACAAACAGTGGCAATAATTTGAGATCTTGCTGAACAACCAAAAGCTTGGAGGCCAGGAGCTGGGCTGTGTGAGACGCGAATTTGTTCACACTCAGGAACAACTGCTGAGGAAGATTTTGGGTGTTGTCCCCGTGGGGATGATGGTGGTAAACTCAAGACTTGGCACCCTGCCTACACAGTATTTCATTCTCTACCGTTCAGCTGACCATGTGTCCTACTGACAAGCTGTGTTACGTGTGAGTCCAGCGTGCAAGCCCTCTGCAGCCTTCCCATCTGTCTAGCAGAGCATCCGAAGGATAAAGCCGACCCTGGAGGTGAGCAGGATGGGTTGAACGGGTTAGCTTTTACCCAATGAAGCTCCGTTATCTTAAATCATTATGAATTCTCAGAACATGAAATATCCTCAGATTTCTACACACATAGTTTGAAAGTTTTTAAAATTCTTCTAAAATCTGAAACAACTGTGAAAGAAGAAATACTCCCTTCCATCACCTGCCACTCCATCAGGAGCAGACATTTCAAAGAGCTTGGATCGTGACATTCGGAAGTTCAAAAGGGATCAAAAATTCTGACACACATCCAGTCCTTCTAGAAATGATACGATTTTGGCTTTAGACATTTATTTTAAAGGTTGTACAAGGCTAGAATTTGAGGCTGTTACAAACCTGGGCAATCTGTCAGGTGTGGGAGATGAAAAAGAGAACGAAGTGAAAAGACAAAAGTAAATACATTTTCCATTTCATAGCAACATCCAGTAGTAACGTAAGCATTCAGTTGGCCATTCAAAAGTAACCAGATATACCTCCCCACACATGTGACATTATTGTGATTTTAGTAACTTGAAATATTTGTGTTCATTAAAAAGTAAAAGTGTTTTTAATTAAAATTACATTAATTAGACCCCCAGGCACTGAGCTGGTAGCTCTAAGCACGGGCCGGTTCAGAAAGCCAGGTGGACGCACGGTGTTAAAACATACCACGGGAGGCTGACCGGCCACAGCCAGACGCACTGCCTTTCAGATACGCCTTCAGGCTCTGACTGGTTTAACCTCAGTCTTAACTGAAGGGCACACGGTGGGTGGAGAAGGGAAAGCCTGCTCACCACACACACCTCCTCCTGAGACGTTCCGAGTGAGGCTCCCACAGGCTAGGACCACGAGACCCCTTGCCAGATGGGAGCGGTGCGCATACGTCTCCACCCAGAAACAGAGGGCGTCATGGCTGCTTCAGAGCAGAGCCTTTCCTTTTTCCCAGAGGAATCAAATCACATCAGCACTATAGAACTAGTGACTCAGTTCAAAATAAATTCTCCCAAACACCCCTATTGCGATCCGTCCTTTCCAGACACCAGGAAACGTGTAACCATCAACTTGCACAACAGAGTCCCACGGCTAAGAGGATTATGACTTAGATCTCGGTCATGGCTGTGTGGCCGGGGATATGAGCACCGTGGTGGACTCCTGCATTCTTCACATTGTGCTCATGGACAAAATCAGTGTAGTTTCTATGTGCAGTCTGGGGTGGGGGCAAGGCCCTTGTGTTCCACTGGTTTCCACCACGTTGAAAGCAGTCACTGGCAGCAGAGAGCCTGGATGGTTGGGAGTGGGAGGGGAGCACAGTTAGTCAACAGGAACAGGAGAAAACGGATGTCATAAAGGAGAAAAGCACCGTGATGAACATGCGCACGGCTACGAGCAGTCAGTTATCAGCACCTACCCATGCAAGGAGAGCGACCAAGAGTAACCAAGGGGGAGAGGGTCCATAAAGGTAAACATGATGGAAATACGTGTAAGTAATCAGAAGCAGTTTAGTGAATTAATTAGCGGGGACTTGACAGAGAGCAAAACACTGTATCTGTTCCTGATGCTGCCATAAAAATCACAGGCAGAAATATTGTTCCGGGTTCCAGTGAAAAGAAAAAAATACTCACAACCCACTTAATTCAAATACTTGAAATGAGAATTCTACTTTCAAGCCAAGGCACAGGTGGAGAAGGGCAATGCTGAAAATCATCCCCCCAATTAAGGGATTTCACAAAACTGAAGTCCAGGAAAGGAAATTTAGAGGACATTTTAAAAATCCTCTCCCCTCAACAGGCCACGTCATTTTACATTCACGTTCCCAGTTCACGGAGAATCACTGTGCCTTCTATACTCAAAGTTCACAGCATCTCAAATTGAAATTCAACAGGTACAGGTGTGATGAGGTTCTAAGCTCCCCGAAAGGAACAGGTGAATAGGACATTAGACGCCGTCTGGCACAGCACTACAGAACGAGCCTCTTAGAGCAGCGAGAGCGAAACATGCATCCGTGCAGGCCTTGCTCAGAACCGGCCAGAGTCCTCCGGTAGAAAGAGCAGCAAATCAAAGCTGCGGGACACAGTAAAAGGGGCAGCATGTACTTAAAACAGCTACAAAGGAAGAAAAAAAACCACATACAAAAGATATCTTTAAAAACTGGATTTTTAAAAACAGTTTCTCCCTAATTTAACCAAAATATTATTTACTTTCATCTTTTTTTCCTTGAGCAGACTAAAACAAGTTTTTCAGAATAAACATGGAGGGTTTCTTTTTTTAAATAAAAGCATCTTTCTTCAACTTAAAGACTTATCTGTTCATCAGATCTAACACACAAAATTTGGAACCCTCCACTTTGGGTCTCTAAAAATTTAGAAAATTAAATTAGGCTTATGTTCTCCCCTATAGATGTAAGAGTTCTAAATACTATACCAGCTTTTGTTTCACCATTTATAAACCATCCACATAATTTAATCAAATAAATTATTTCTCCAAAGGTGATACTTTGAACACCTGATAATTATAGGTTACTGTTACACCAAGTCATTTACCCAAATAAGTTGCCATGAAAAGATGGCAGGTGGGGGGGTGGGGGGAGGGGAAGACTTGAACAGGAGGGAGGTTTAGCTTAAACTGGTTATCTGCCAGAATTAGCATGGTCCATTATTCTGCCCAATTGTTCAAATTTAGCGAGCATTTCCAAATGCTATTAACTTATGACTTTCTAAAGGAGGACTGTTTTATATTTTTCCAAGAGTACTAAGAATTAAAGCATGCAGGAACAGAAAGAAAGGCAGACTCCACGGCTCCCACGCATGTCAGCTCCACGTTCAGTTCCATGCCCTTGCCGACAGGCATGCAGTCTCAGCACAACCACTAAAGGAAGGAGGACACACAGCTCCAAATGACCACTTTCCTTGAAATTCAATCAAATTGAATGTTCTCTCTTTTAAAAGGCTTTATCAAAGGAACTGAGCAGTGTGTAACATAGCAAGTTAAACAGACTTAAATGTGTACCCATTAAAATGGAAAAAGTCTAAACAAAGATTTAGTGTTGCCAAACAGGGTACAACCCATCCGGACTCTCAGTCCACATTCACGTACAAGTCCATATATTAACACAGCTCTTTTTCAGCTAAAGTCTCAATACTATGCCTCCTTGTCAAGAGGACCTGGTGGTTAACAAGGAGAGACTGCATCACTGCCTGCTGAAGCCATGCTCTCAGTAAGAAGCTGAGGAAGACTTTTTTAGTGGTGTCAAAAAATAAGACTAAAATTTCACATTTAGAAGCCTCATTATTTACAGTTAAGCGTGTACCCACATGTGCACATACAAGGTACCCCAACACACTCCCAAGTAAAAAAGAATTTTAACAAAGGAGGCAATGGAAAAAGGCAATTTCCTCAATTGTAATTGCAACCCTAATTGCAAGTTACTTGGAACTGAAGTAAAAAGATACCCAACCATCCAAAGCAAAGCACCTTGCAGTTAGTTACACCAAAATAACAGTGAAAAAAATTTCGTAGCAAAGACTGAAAATAATCACCGACCACCACCAGGCAGGAAGAACTGGCTGCACAGAAAGCTGACCAGCCCCTTGAGATCACCACAGAAACTCATTAGATTTCAGGTACTAAACAAACTGAGCAAGAGAAAAAGAAGAAAGGCCTATGATTATCAAAGTTCATTCTAAATACGCATAAAAAAATGAATGGATGGCGCGCCCGATATGACCACTCCACAGAATCACTCCCACGGAGCACCCTCCTCCCCGCACCCAAGTCACACATATTGATTTGGCAAAGAATGAATCCAACTGATTAACTCCAAGAAGTCACAAAGTATTCATATTTGTGTATTTACTGTTCATCTAGGAAAAGACACTGAAAATTTTGCCTCCCAACACATTATCTTTCGATCTCCAAACAACAGAGTATGTCACCCTTTGTTTTATTGAACCTGAATCTTGCCTCCTCTTCGGCTTTATCTCCAGTCTTTAATGAAGAAAACATACCCCAAGTAGTAACACCTTGTTGTGTGGAGTACCATGGAGCACACATATTTTCCTTATCCATCTGGGAGGTTGCCAGTGACTGGCAAAGCAGTCCTTTTCACCAGAGAGCCACCCTCCACTCCCGGGCCAGGCTGATCCAGACAAAGGCAGCTGGCTAGTGCTGTTCCTTGAGACAACTGCGTTCCCCTCCTCATTCCCAGCCCACGTAACTGCTCAGCAACATGCTTCTCTTCAACTCACAAATATGAATAATTTGCCTTCAAGTATAGAAAGTACACTTGAGATTATGGCTCGGAATTTAGAATATGATCAAGCAAGCAATACTTTGGTTTAAGGAGTGAACAAACCATTTCCTGTCGTGCTGCTCTGTCCCAGGACTCCGTGGAAGATTCTCTATCTCCACCAACACAGGCCCGGAGGTCGTGGAAGGAATCACAGGCACAGCAGATCTCGCACTCCAAGCCTTTGCACAGAAATTACAAAAATCATCTACTTTGCCTTAATAACAGCTCCTTACAACACACAGAACACTATAATGAATACTATCACTTAGCAAAACAATACAATGTCAACAAATGCTTGAAGGTTACACATCACTGTAGAGACAGATGCTTTAACCAAATATTAAATTTGATTCATTTTTCTGGGTTGACAGATAGAAATGTATTATAGAACATCTGTTCTGTTTATACCACCTGAGAGAATAAAGCAACAGGGAATTAAGGCATTACTGCACCACTCCAAAGATAAGAAAAAGAGAATTGCACAAAACTTGTACAAGGTCACAGCTCTCTGAAAATCCAGTTAATACTACCACTGTTTGCTGTATTTGACCATGGTGTTCCAGTGGTTGAGAGTATCATACTGTCTTACCTGTTGGGAGCCATTACTCTGTGATGAAACATTATTGTGTACACTGAAAAGGGGAAAAAACAGTGATTAAGAAACTATCTTTAAAATTTCAGGGCTTCACTTCGTAAGAATACCCTAAAGAAAACAGCACTTAAGACATTAATGTTTTATTTCAAATAAAGAAAATGAAGTATGTTATTCAAAACTAAGAATGTCAGAGGCCTAGAAAACATTTATAAGTAAACAACTGCCATTTCCATAAACCTGCTCATTTGATGTTTCTATTCAACTGTTACCTTAATTCTGCTTGAGATGTATACACTACTATTAACCTTGCTTCATCATTGGATGAAGATGGTAAAAGATGGTAAAGAGAGCAGAACAAATCATTTCCTAAATTCAAGGCATCCAACTTAAATGCCCACATACACATCTATCCTTTCTTTTGTACACTACCACCCTCTCAAGAAGCACCAGTGTAGGGGCCGGCATCCCATATGGGCTGCTCCACTTCCAATCCAGCTTTCTGTATGGCCTGGGAAGGCAGCAGAAGATGGCCCAAGCCCTTGGGCCCCTGCACCCATGTGGGAGACCTGGAAGAAGCTCCTGGCTCCTGGCTTCGGATCAGCCTCAGCTCTGGCTGCTGCGGCCATTTGGGAAGTGAACCAGCAGATGGAAGATCTTTCTCTCTCTGTAACTGCCTTTCAAATAAATAAAATAAATAAATCTATATGTAAAAAAAAAAAAAAGCTCCAGTGTCAGCAAGAGCTCAGCACTTCCTATTTCAAAAGGTCTCAACAGAAACTTGAATGTCAGAAATTTTTGTATGTACCTTCTCTTTCAAGTAATTTTAAAACGTCTTCAGATTTTTAGTTTAGGCTGTACCCATCCTCCTGCCCACCCCCACCCAAGGCACTTTAAAACACCTCAACCTGTAATACAGCAGACAGGAACAAACTACGGAACATAGAAATACAGCAAATATTTGATTAAGCAGGCAATCAAAGATGAGATGCTACCACAAGAGAAGAGAAGAGAAAGCTTGCTGACTTCAGACAGTCTCATACACAAATGATTGGTATCTCTGAAGTAAAGAATTCACACGACGTAGAAGGAAACGTATGCGAAGTTAGAAAAGAAAACCCCTTGAAAGAAACAAGCTACAGAGTTAACGACAAACTGTGTTCCAGAAAAATGAGATGCAGAATGAGAGCCGCTCAATTCCTTGTAAGCCACTGGCCTTCCAGAAGCAGGAAAGAGCACCTTAGGTGCGCCAAGGCGACTTCAGAGTAAATCACCCCAGAATCAGGTTAACACAGCTTCTCCACAGCAGACTCAAAAATCCTACACCCAGCGGAGGTGTCACACCAGTACCGGGAAACAAGCAAAGCTCAGACACGGCAAACTGAAGCCGGCACCAGAGGCCTTTCTTACGGGGGTAAGAGCCAAATGAAAACCACCTACTGACGAAAGCCAATCAACGAAGACAGAACGCAGGAATGAAGAGGCCTTGTCGCAAGGCCATGTGACACGCGCAGTGAGCCCACTTTATGTCCTGTTTCACTCCCTTACAAGCTGAGTCACCACAGCTTGCACTACCACTGTGTGGGGTCAACCTGAAGCCGTGCTAATGAACTCTGCTCTCTGCACCTCGGGGTCCCCATCTGTATGAGACATGTAGGAGGATTAAATGAATTAATATTAACAAAGCACCAAGAACAATGATAAGTAAAACCAGCCAACCAAAACCACTTATTGAGGTGAGACCTTGGTACAGCAATTAAGCCCTCATTGCGTATACAATGCCCGAGTTTGAGTCTTGTCTCCACTTCCAATCCAGCTTCCAACTTCTCGGGAGGCAGTAGGTGAAGCACAAGTACTTGGGTTCCTGCCATTCATGTGGTAGACCCAGATTGAGTGCTAGGCTCCTGGCTTCAGCCTAGCCCAGCCCAGGCTATTGTGGGAAGAGAAGCAGCAAACAGAAGATCTTCCCCTCTGCCTTTCTAATAAAATTAAAATAAACTAAAAACTTCAAAAAAAAAATCCACTGAAAAACACCGTTTCGAGGCAGGTGACGTCCTGCAGTTAAGGGTACCAGCTGGGACAGCTGCATTCCCTATCCAAGCGCCTGGGTTCATATTCAGCTGATGTGGAGCCTGCGAGGCAGTGGTGATGGTTCAAGTAACTGGGTTCCTGCCGCCCACATGGCAAACCTGGACTGAGTTCCTAGCCCAGCTGGGGGCCACTGCAGGTATCTGGGAAATGAACCAGCAGATTGGTGTTCTCTCTATATATCTCTCTACCTCTTAAATCAATGAAAAAAAATGTTAAATACTGTTTTACATAGATCCATTGCTACAGCAATTGCAAATTGCATGTGTGAAGGCACAATTTGTTTTACCAGCCATACAGCTCTTGTAGAACACACTACGTTGGGGAACATAACCACTATCCTAAAAATCAATAGACTCTCACCTTGCCTGCATGGTACACAAGTCAGAATCACCAGTCTATAGGATGTTAGTTACTCTCTGAAACTTTTCTTCTAGTGGCACTAACTTCAGCAGGTGATGAATAACATGAAAAAGAAGTGCTTATTGGAGGTGATACTAGCTGGATCACAGCTTCCTGCTTCAAATCACTTGCGATGATGACAGCACTGTTTTCTCACAATTATATGCACTCTTCCAGTTCCCGGAGTGTGAGAACCCCTTGGTATTACCGACCTTGGCCAAGCTTCCCCTTTCTAAGTGATTACATGCAGTAACTCCCTCCCCCCATTCATCTGATTTCTTCTACCTCTCTCCTGTCTTCCAGACTGCCTGCTTAGGCTATATAAAAAATACCAGTAACTGCAATATCAACCGCCCTTGAAAAAGTCCCCTCTTCTTAATATACTCTGTCAGTCAAGACTCACAGGCGAGAAGTTAAGAGAGAAACCATAATAAGGAAAATAACTGACATCAGCCAATTCCAAAGTTTACAAGGTCAAAAGCTCTTTAGGTCAAATAGTTGTTCGTTTTCAAACAGTGCAGTTTTCCATGGTTCACTGGAGCAAAACTGTTCCCACACACAGAAGCGCAGGGCAGGCCTGAGAGGCCCTCAACGCCAGGCCCAGCTCGGGCTCTCTGAAGCACGGGTGTGACTGATGCTCAGGAACCTCCGGGGGAGCCCCTCCTCCCTCTACCCCTCACTGCCACAATAAAAAGGCTCCTTTAGTATCCCACCTTCTGTGCTTTCCAGAGCCAGACGCATCACTAATGAAAGACAGCAACACTTAGCCATTAAAGTTAAATCACTGTTAATCCTAGGAACAAGACTATACCCACTTTTTGATCAGATACGTGAATTTCAGAAGCATGAAAGGCAGCACTCCACGTTTTAACAGCATCCCATTGCCTGAACACTGTTTGCCTCCCCGCTAACTGCACTAGGGGCTCACCCCTTACTGCAGCTCTAACACTCTGTCTCCGCCTCCCTTGGAGGAAAGCAGCCATGACCCATTAAGCAAACAAACAAAAGAGTTTAAGAACACAGAACACCTCTAATACTTCTCTGCCATTTTTCTTAAAAGCATACCTTATAAATAACTCCAAGGAAACAGTGTACAGCCGAGAAAACACATACAATTTTTTTTTTTTTTTTACCAAATTAACAATTCCCCATGGAAAAAATCCCTCACTTCCTTTCTGCTCTATGCCCGTATTTACCTGTAACAGCCAACTGACAGCCACAGCAACCGAGGGGAGCCATTGTTCAAAACCGCAGACAGCTTTTATCGTTTTAAAGCCCTTAAACACAGTCCTCCTTCAATAGCTCTCCAAGAGAAAAAAGCAAACAGCAAAAATCTCAAAGTGAGGCTGATCATACTCAGTATGGAAAAGCAACCAAAAAGCTTTCTGAAGCGGCTTAAGCACACAAATTCACAAAGGCTCTAGATTGTGAGCATCGTCTGAGTCCGGTTCTTTTGTGGGCACTCAGCAGACTCTAATGCAAGCCCACGGCTGACAAACACTACACCACACCATGATTGTTAACTACTCATGTTCACGCAGCCATCAGAAACCAAACCACACAAAGTATGTCCTCTAACCACCAAGGAATAAAATAAGAAAATAATCTACGATATCCACAAACATGTGGAGATTCTCAACACACTCCTAAATAACCGAGATTTCTTCAAAGAAGAAATCACAAGAGATATTAGAAAATAATTTGGCATGAAGAAAAAAAAACACCAAAACTTATGGAATCTAATTAAGCAATACTTAAAATCTACAGTTGTATGGGGCCGGCGCTGCGGCACAGAGGGTAAAGCTGCCACCTGCAGTGTTGGCATCCATATGGGCTGGTTAACGGCCATCTAGGAAGTGAACCAGTGGATGGAAGACCTCTCTCTCTTGGCCTCTGCTTCTCTGTAACTCTGCCTTTTAAATAAATAATACTTTTTTAAAAAAAATCTACAGTTGTAAAAGTTATGTTATAAAATCAAAGGGAGCTAGCACTGTAGTGTATTAGGTTAAGCCACTGCTGTGACACCAGCATCCCACACTGGAGCACTGGTTCATGTCCTTTGCTCTGCTTCCAATCCAATTCCCTGCTAATGCACATGGGAAGGCAGCAGATGATGGCTCAAGTGTTTGGACCCCTGCCACCCATATGGGAGACCAGGATGGAATTCCAGGCTCCTGGCTTCAGCCTGGTCCAGCCCCGGCTGTTGTAGCCGTTTGGGGAGTAAGCCAGCAGATGTTTTTCCCCTCTTCTTTCTTTCAAATAAATAAATCTTTTTTTAAGATTTATTTTATTTATTTGAAGGACAGAGTTACAGAGAGAGGTAGAGCCAGAGAGAGAGAAAGAAGTCTTCCATTCGCTGGTTCACTCCCCAAATGACCGCAATGGCCAGAGCTGAGCTAATCCAAAGCCAGGAGCCAGGATCTTCTTCCAGGTCTCCCACGCAGGCACAGGGGTCCAAGGACTTCGGCCATCTTCTACTGCTTTCCCAGGCCATAGCAGAGAGCTGGATTGCAATTGGAGCAGCTGGGACTTGAACTGGCACCCATATGGGATGCCAGCACTGCAGGCCACGGCTTTAACCCGCTGTGCTACAGCGCTAGCCCCCAAATAAATAAATCTTAAAAAAATAAAATAAAATAAAGGGCTACTATGGGGCTGTTGCACAGTGAGTTAGGCCACAGCTTGGGACTCTTGCATCCCATATGGGAGTGCCAGTTCAAGTTCCAGCTACTCCACTTCCAATCCAGCTTCCTGCTTAATGCACCTGGGAGGCAGCACATGATAGTACAAGTACTTGCATTCTTGCCACCAGGTGGGAGACCCAGATGGAATTCATGTCTCCTGGCCTCACCCCAGCTGTTACATGCATTTAGAGAGTTAAACAGTGGGTGGAAGATTTCTGTCTCTCTCTCCTTCTTTGAAACTCTGCTTTTCAAATAAATCTTACTAAAAAAGAAAAGAAACAAAAGGGGCAGGCATTTGGCATAGTGGTTGAGACACCTGCATCATATACCAGACTGCCTAGATTTAAGTCCTGGCTCTGGACCCCCATTCCAGCTTTCCTGCCAATACACAGCCTGGGAGGCAGCAGGTGACAGCTCAAGTACTGGGGTCCCTACCACCCACGTGGAAAACCAGGACTGAACTCTTGGATCCTGGTTTCAGTCTAGTCCAGACCCAGCTACTGAGTGCATTTGGGAGTGAACCAGCAGATGGGAGATCACTCTGTCTTGGTCTCTTTCAAATAAGATGAGAGAAAAAAAATTTCTAACAAATTACTACCACAGAAAACGCAGCAACATAACATGTAACGTAAAAGAAAATTATATACCACGACCAAGTGGGACTTATCCCAGGAACAAAACTGCTTATTGGCAAATCCACCTCTGCTGTTTGAGCTCCTTGTGCTTAAGCACCACAATTTATTTATCTGCATATCCTCAGTGACCTGTCAATAATATACATACATCATTCACATCATGAACAGCACATATACTCTCAGCTCACAGCTTTATGTTGTCACATCAGAACCGTATCTACCATTATGTACCTATCTGTCCCTTGCTCCATCTCCATGCCTTGGGACAATTTGACACTCTGATCAGTATTCAACAAATACTTGCTTTATTAATGATCACAACTCCATAATTCCAAAACATTCTGTATCAGTTCCTAAGTTACAAGACATTACTCACCTGGGTTCTTCGGATTTTGCTGCATCTGCTGACAGAAGAAAGGTAACATCTCATCAGTCTCATCCTACATGACAAAGTGCTTCACTAGGCATCAAAGCAAACGCTCCATTAGCTGCTTTATAAACTGTTTCCCAAGAGATTTAAAACCTTCATTTTACAACAGTGTTCTGGGGCTCATATCATTAGAGTCAATAATGTCAATTATCATTTTTTAAAAAATAAGGCAACAAGAACATGTTTTCCTTTAAAACAGACCCATCTGCAAGCCTCCTAGCATGAGCTGACTGATTCTGAATCATTGTCAGGGGAAAAGAAACAACTTAATAATTTTAAACCATCACAAATTATAATGGTTTCACTTACACTTACGTATTATTTTAAAGCAACACCAAAAATTCTGAATATAAATCAGCATTTTAAAAATAATCAATACCATGGGGGCCGCCACTGTGGAACAGAGGATTAAGCCACCACCTAGAGCTCCAGCATCCCATATGGGCGCCGGTTCGAGTCCCGCTGTTCCTGGCTTCAGCCTGGCCAGCCCTGGCTGTTGTGGCCATTTGAGGAGTGAACTAGGGGATAGAATCTCTCTCTCTCTCTCTCCCTCCAATTCTTTCAAGTAAATAAATAAATCCTTTTAAAAAATCAATACTGTGAAACATTACATAATAACTGTTTTTGGACACCACTGATGACCCTGACACTGTATATACTTAAAATTCAATTTGTAGTTCAATGCAAATTCAGATTTGAAATCAAACACAAGTTTTAATTTATTTGTAAAAGTAAACCATGCTTTTTCTTACATAATGGAGCTATCTAAAACATTTATGAATTTGGAAATGTGTATGAGTGGTATACACTGATGATTAATTTTTTAAGGCACTAACGAAATTCTTAATTCAAAAAGGGAGAGAAGCTTCCTTATTTGCCATCAGCAGTGGGGCCACCACCAAGATGCAGATTTTTTTAAAACCCATACAGGGAAGACCACCATTCTTGAGGGTAAACCTCTGGATACCCAGCCAAATGCAAAAGCCAGGATCCAGGATAAAGAAGGAATTGCTCCCGATCGGCAGAGACCGATCTTCACTGCAAGAAACCAGAAGGTAGAGGGATGAGCTTTCCCTGACCACAACGTTCAAAACTTCCTGGTGCTGCTAGGAAAAGGAGGAAGCTGACTACACCACTCCCACGAAGAATCAGCAAAAGAGAAAGCAGGTGGCACTGGCTTCCCGGGAGCCCTAAGTTAGCTGCCTGCAGCAGCAACGCCCCTCTGCAGGTAAAGGCGGTGCTGGAGCCCTGCGGGCAGCCGCCTGGACAGACACCACCGTGGCGAATGTTGTCTGACTCACTGGTTCAACAAACCAGGAGACAACTAGCTGTGAACAGGAGTTAATCAAGATGTGAACTTTAACAAAAAGGGAGGAGGGGGAGAGCTGCTAGAAAAACACCAAGATAGTCAATACTTGCTCAAGTAACAACTGAACACAACCTCGGAATACCATCTGAGCTGGGACTAACAACAAGCTGAATCTCCGCTTGTATCTCCTGAGACTGATGATGCGAGAAGGGACCTTTGGATGACGGGAATACCCCTCAGGAGAGTCCCTGCTCTCAAGTCAACAGCAGCAGCCCAGGACCGGCTGTCAGGAAGGACAGGCTTTCAAACAGGCTGCACGACACCTTTCATTTGCAGAGTTCGGCGAGAATATCGTTTGCTGGGCCTTCTTTCAAAGGATGTGGATCTTCTTGCTTTATTGGTTTTTGTGGTCTGGTACTCAGTTTTCCCACTAAAATAAATGAGGTGTAATAACAATAAGTGAGTTTGAGGCGAACATAAATGAGATGAAGTCTGTATGTCGGTTCTCCCTGAAAGACTCACCCTGAACTCCACCCTGAGAAACTCCTCCTACCTTCTGAGGTCTCTGCCACAGCAGATCATCCTCGCTCTCGACTCAGGGAAACATGCAGGAGGTGATACTGGCTTTCCCCTTGCCCATGCCCACCGCACGAGAACCCGGGCGTGTGGGGCTGCTGTGCTTTTATGGACGTCCTCTCCTCCCTGTCCACGCTCTGTGGAACTTGCAGGTGCTTTTCCTAACTGTGCTACACTGTTCAGAATAATTTTGCTGAAATATTTTTTAACAACTATTTTTAAGAAAATGCCTCCCTACTTTTAATACAGGTACAATGGAAGTTCTCTTCCATGAACACCACACGCTATACATGATCCGCCACATTATCGGTTCCATCCAGTCCTTTAAATCATGCTGATTCCCAGGGCCTGCTGAAAACTCACGACCAACAATCCACCATAATGCAAACCAAAATATTTCTGACCCATGACAAACAAACAAGGAGTCCATAAGAACACTATAACTGGGCCAGCATTGTGTCACAGTGAGTTAAGCCACTACCTGCGATGCCAGAGTCCCATGTCAGAGTACCAGTCTGAGCATACCTGCTCCACTTCCAGCTCCCTGCTAATGCACCTGGAGAGGCAGCAAGATGGCCCAGCTGCTTGGGCCCTGCTACCCTTATGGCTAAACACAGGATGGAGTTCCTGGCTCCTGGCTCTGGGCTGGCCCAGACTTGGCTATTATGGCCACTTAGGAGTAAACCAGCAGATGGAAGACTGATATATTCTCTCTCTCTCTCTCTCTCTCTCTCTCTCTCTCTCTCTGGGTCTTTCACTCTCTGTGTGTTATTCTTTCAAATAAATAAATAAATCTTTTAAAGAAATGGAACTTCAGTTTTATAAAGAATCACAAATTTTACTGAGATCAACATCACACTCAGGGCAAGATATTCTCTTTCTACATGGTATGCAGATGTTGGGTGGCAGATGCCTAAGACTCTTGTTAAACATATTTAAATTAGGAGCTTGTCAGTATAAAGTGAATGTCAAGAAGGATAACAAAAATTACACAATTACTGTTTTCCCATCTTTTCAAGAAATTACAACCAATAATAGCACCAGCTAAATCTTTTTTGTCTTGGCCAACTTAAGACATTAGCAAATCACTTATGTCTCCATGTCTTAGTTTCCACATCTGAAAAGCAGAGGACTGGCTTTCTGGGCCTCTATGCAAGAAGGAAATATAGAGAAAGCAACCGTTAAAATTAACTTGTATACAGGGCTGGCACTGTGGCCCCACAGCTTAACGCTGCTGTCTGTGATGCCCACATCGCACCCTGTAACAGCTTCCAATTCAGCCTCCTGTTAATGCACCTGCGAAGGCAGAAGATGTCCCGGACACCCACGTGAGAGTCCCAGTTGGAGTTCTGGGCTCCTGGATTCAACTGCAGCCATTTGGGGAGTGAACTAGCAGACAGAAGATTGATCTTCTCTCTCCCTACCCCTTTCCCTCTCTCTGTCACTCTCCTGTCAAATAAACAAATACATTAAAACACAATAAAAGTAACCTGTATCTAAATCGTGATCCCAGCCGAATGAATCCTGATCGATGAGAACTCTTTTGGACAGGGCCTCGGAGGCGGAAGAAGGCATGATGCTCCACAGCGCATTTCCACAAATGCTTGCATGCTTTGGGATGATCCAGTCTAAAGACAAATGTGTGCTCTTGCTCCTTGCCCTGAGGAGAAGTATGGAAAAGGGAGGGATCATCAGGTCAAACAGTCCTGTCCTATAATTGTAAGATACAAATACAACCACAGCAACATCAAGAAGCAAATAATAAAAGTATCTGTTTTGGCCGGCACCGTGGCTCAACAGGCTAATCCTCCGCCTTGCGGCGCCGGCACACTGGGTTCTAGTCCCGGTCAGGGCGCCGGATTCTGTCCCGGTTGCCCCTCTTCCAGGCCAGCCCTCTGCTATGGCCCGGGAGTGCAGAGGAGGATGGCCCGAGTGCTTGGGCCCTGTACCCCATGGGAGACCAGGAGAAGCACCTGGCTCCTGCCTTCGGATCAGCGCGGTGCGCCAGTCGCAGCACGCCAGCCACGGAGGCCATTGAAGGGTGAACCAACGGCAAAGGAAGACCTTTCTCTCTCTCTCTCTCTCACTGTCCACTCTGCCTGTCCAAAAAAAAAAAAGTATCTGGTTTGCTCCCAGCAATTACACACTTAGCTTCATTAAAAAAAAGCAGAGCTAGGGCTGTTGTGGTGCAGTGGGTTAAGCCACTGCCTATGACGCCAGCATCCTGAGTAGGTTGGTTTGACTCTTGGCTGCCCCACTTACAATCCAACTCCTTGGTAATACACCTGGGAAAGCTGCAGAAGATGGCCTACATGGTTGGGCCCCTGCCACCCACGTGGGAGATCAGGTTGGAACTCCTGGCTCCTGGCTTCAGCCTGGCCCAGCCTTGACCACTGTGGCCATTCGAATAGAAGATCTCTCTGTTTCTCCCTAACTCTTCCTTTCAAATAAATTAGAACAAAACAAACAGAAAAAGAGGCAGAGCTGAAGTCAAGCTGTCTAGCTGCTCAGCCTGTTTGAGATTACTCCAAGAGTGTTCTCTCTCGTTTTACTGATTTAATTTGTCACAGACCAAAGTAAGAATTCATCTGTCACTGCTTGAGATAACTACAGACTTACAATCTAAAGGATCATCTAAGATTTGACAATATGTATCCACAGCCTTAAAACATTCACACTTGTGTCCTAGGAACCATACTCCCAGGAGCCTAATTATAACTAACATTCTGGACACTTTTCTTAAGAATTCCACATGAATCACCCCAATGAACAGAACTATCATTAGCCACATTTCATAAAGACACTAAGGCTCACAGAGAAATCAAGCAAGGTTGAAAAGCTGGTAAGAGAAGACACTGAAATCTGAAACTAGCCCATCTGGCTCAAAACCTATACATGTAACAACTAATTTTTTGCTGCCTCTCTAGGGAAAATGATTCTTTAAACACCATAATTTACACATAATGACTTTCTTCAGTCTCATTTATACTAGGAAAAATGGGCCCTAAATGTCTAAAAAAAGAGAAATGACCAGTAATGGCATATTTAAAAACTATACAGGGGCCGGCGCTGTGCACAGCAGGTTAACCGGCATCCCTTATGGGTGCCGGTTCTAGTCCTGGCTACTCCTCTTCCGACCAGCTCTCTGTTATGGCCTGGGAAAGCAGCAGAAGACGGCCCAAGTCCTTGGGCCTCTGCACCCATGTGGGAGACCCTGAAGAAGCTCCTGGCTTCTGGCTTCAGATCGGCACAGCTCTAGCCGTTTCAGCCATCTGGGGAGTGAACCAGCAGATGGAAGACCTCTCTCTCTCTGTCTCTACCTCTCTTTGTAACTCTTTCAAATAAAAAAAAAAAAAAATCTTAAAAAAAAAAAAAAACTATACAGAGCTATGTGAATAAAAGATGAATGAATGTACTACTGTTTATTTCTATTACTGAATACCATATATGTTAAAATGAATGAACTAGGGGCCGGTGCCATGGTGCAGTAGGTTAATTCTCCGCCTGCAGCACCGGCATCCCATATGGGCACCAGTTCTAGTCCTGGCTGCTCCTCTTCCAATCCAGCTCTCTGCTGTGGCCTGGGAAAGCAGTGGAGGATGGCCCAAGTGCTTGGACCCCTGCACTCACATGGGAGACCTGGAAGAAGCACCTGGCTCCTAGCTTCAGATCTGTGCAGCTCCAGCCGTTGCGGCCATTTGGCGAGTGAACCAATGGACGGAAGACCTTTCTCTCTGTCTCTCCCTCTCATTGTCTGTAACTCTACCTCTCAAATAAATAAAATCTTCCAAAAAGAAAAATGAATGAACTAGATCTGCATGGCTACATACTGAGATAAAACAAACTACAAAATATATGTGTGTATGTATTATATACAATTTATATAAATTTAAAATATTCTACCATGTGTGATGATGTGTTTACATTTGGGGAAAATTATAAAATAGATATAAGAATGATACCCTCCAAATGGTAGTCAGCTATAGGGAAGCGGAAGTGGGGCATTTGATCATAGTTGTTTTATTTGCTCATTCATTCATTCACACACACACACAAACACACACACACAATCTATTTCTAACAGATCTGAAGCAAAATGCTAAATCTTGGTTATGAGTAAAATGGCTGTTGTAAAGCTTTTTGGACTTTTCAGTTTACTTGGATATTTTATAATTTGTCATTTTATTTATTTATTTATTTATTTATTTCTGACAGGCAGAGTGGACAGCGAGAGAGAGAGAGACAGAGAGAAAGGTCTTCCTTTTCTGTTGGTTCACCCTCCAATGGCCGCTGCAGCCGGCGTGCTGCAGCCGGCGCACCGTACTGATCCGAAGCCAGGAGCCAGGTGCTTCTGGTCTCCCATGCGGGTGCAGGGCCCAAGCACTTGGGCCATCCTCCACTGCACTCCCGGGCCATAGCAGAGAGCTGGACTGGAAGAGGAGTGACGGGGACAGAATCCGGCGCGCTGACCGGTGTGCTGGTGCCGCAGGCAGAGGATTAGCCTATTGAGCCGTGGCGCCGGCCTATTTTGTCATTTTAAATACTCTATAATTTCCTTATAACCTTGATATAGGCAAAGCTGCTTCTTTGAAGACGCAAAACATACCAAGAAAAAGGTTTATAACCTGTACTATAAAAAAATTGAGGCCGGCACCACGGCTCACTTGGCTAATCCTCCACCTGCGGCGCCGGCACCCCAGGTTCTAGTCCCGGTCGGGGCGCCGGATTCTGTCCTGGTTGCTCCTCTTCCAGTCCAGCTCTCTGCTGTGGCCTGGGAGTGCAGTGGAGGATGGCCCAAGTGCTTGGGCCCTGCACCCGCATGGGAGACCAGGAGGAAGCGCCTGGCTCCTGGCTTTGGATCGGCGCAGTGTACCAGCCATGGTGGCCATTTGGGGGGGTGAACCAATGGAAAAGGAAGACCTTTCTCTCTGTCTCTAACTCTGTCAAAATTTTTTTTTTAATTTAAAAAATTTAAAAGTTTCTATTTACCCAAAAGGTACTATCAAAGAGAGTCAGGACGCAAGTCAAGGAGAAGACATTCCAACACATGTATCTCACAAAAAAGTATGCCGGAATACAGTTTTCTTTGATGAGAAAAACAAACATGAACTACTTGAAAAACGAATAAAGGATCTGAACAAGTAATTCATAAAACTATCCAAAAACCCAATAAATAAATAAATACTAAAATAGAGTCATTATCCATGAACAACAATGGGAAAGTATATAACTTCAAAGCAGGGGATTCTTTTCTATGAAAAAACAAAAACCAGAAAACATCACAGATAAAAAATGCATCTGCATAAAAACCTGAAGAGATAAGGCAAAAATCATCATAGCAATGTCAAAAGACAAAAACAATCAGACAAAATATTTACCATTGGTATCATAAAGGCCTCAAATCTTTCAAAAAAAAAAAAAAGGCAAACAAGGAAGAAAAATTGGCAAAAGTGGACAGCTTAGAGAAAAGGAAACACAAGTGATTCAAAGGTATGAAAAGATGCCATTACTCACAACACAAAAATAACAATTAAATCTATACTGAAATCCCGTTTTTCACCTTTAAAATAAAAATGTGTGACAGCTCACAAGCCAGCACACTAATGATGGTGTGACTTGATAGGATCTTTCTCTCCCTCCCTCCAGGACAAATGCACAGAAGCACTGCACCAACCAAATCCACCTGCAGGAAATTATCCTATATACTTGCCAGGCCACAGATTGATGCAGACAGAGTGAAGAAATGTCAACTAATTGAGAACTGATTCAATAAATGAGGGCACTTCAATATACTACAATGCTATGTTGCTTTAGTTCTTTTTTATCAAGTACTTTATGTACAATATGGAAAAGATTCCATACTATACAGTTAGAGAAGTGAAGTAGAGAACTGTGTATAATACAGGGATGCTAATCTCTGAGTAAAAGAATCAATATGAGGCTGGCACTGTGGCATAGCAAGGAAAGCCACCTCCTGCAGTGCCATATGGGTGCCAGTTTGTGTCCAAGCTGCTTCTCTTCTGATCCAGCTCTCTGCTATGGCCTGGGAAAGCAGCAGAGCATGGCCCAAGTCCTTGGGCCCCTGTACCCACGTGGGAGACCTGGAAGAAGCTCCTGGCTCCTGGCTTCAGATTGGCCCAGCTCCAGCCATTGCAACCACATGTGTCCAGCCGATGTGGCCATCTGGCGAGTAAACCAATGGATGGAAGACCTCTCTCTCTCTGTGCCTCTGTAACTCTGTCTTTCAAATAAATTAAAAAAAAAAAAAAAAAAAAAACAAAACTATATTCTTGCCTATATGTGTAAAATACCACAGAAAAGATCCAGAAAGCAAATACTATATTTGATCAAATCTACAATACCATCAATGATGAGACACTATTAGCTTATGCCCCAATAAGGACAAATGTCACAATGAGATTATGACCATTTTTTTTTAAGATTTTATTTTATTTATTTAAGAGGAAGAGTTACAGACAGTGAGAGGGAGAAGACAGAGAACCACCATGCAGTGGTTCACTCCCCAAATGGCCGCAACAGCCAGAGCTGAGATGATTTGATGCCAGGAGCTTCTTCCAGGTCTCCCATGCAGGTGCAGGGGCCCAAGTGCTTGGGCCATCTTCTACTGGTCTCCCACGCCATAGCAGAGAGCTGGATTGGAAGAGGGGCAGCTGGGACTAGAACCGGTGCCCATATGGGATGCTGGCACAAAGGTGAAGGATTAACCTGCGCCACAGCACCAGTCCCCCATTATTTTAACCTACAAGCATTTTGTTTTTGAAAGATCACATTTAGATTTATATACATTTAATGATACATAAGATTATATAAAAAAGGAAAATATTAGTAAAATAATCTCATTCTTGTCATTTTGAGTATTTTCACATTCAAACTGTGAGTCATTTTCAACCCATTTGCTGATGACACAATGATCATCCTGTGCTAGCAATGGATTTCTCCTTAAAATACCCATGACTGTCTCTGTGATTTCCTTCTAAGCAATCCAAAAGGGCAATTCTTAGGATGTGTTTAGTAGTAACTTCAAACTTCCAAAGCTTATCACTGTTTCCCCTACTTTCCAAAATTTTCTTTCTCAAGTTCTGCAAAATAGTGTTTCTTGCCCGTCAGCATGCACACATTTTGATGATGGTTTACTGTACTCTTTTTTGACTAAATAGGGCGGAGGGTGGAGTAAAGGAGATCAAATACCTAATGGCAAAGGAAATAGAAATTCTAGGTGATTCTCAATAACATATGACAAATTCACAGGCCACACTCAGCACTCAGAGCAGCTGCTCACTCCAGTGCTGAATCATTGTGCCAACTTTCTGAAGCCATTCTATTCGGAACGGAGCACCTGCAGCACTAACAATGACTGCAACCCAGCAGAACTAGCTAAGGCAACTTCCCACACATGCAGGCAATGAGGAGTATGTCACAACAGCTACTTGGTTAACAATGATTTTAGGGCAACACCTATGTCCAACAGATCCCAACTTTCTCAGCAATGGAGAAGTTACATATACATAGGGCTTCGAATTGTTCAAAACATGACGCTGGTAACTTGCAGAAAAGGAAATAAAAGGTGTGGCTGGGAGAGAAGGAATATTTTTTCTCCCGTATGACTTTCTGTGTTTTCTGTTACTAGATCTGTTAAAAAATGTGAATGTAAGGTTATTAAAACCTATGCAGAAATATCAGTTGATTCAGTCCAGCTGATTTTAGGCTTTTATATAAAAAAAAATACACAGCTGACACTTATATGCTAGCCCATGACAGGCATTTTTCAAAGTCTGAAATGAGGAGAGCTCAAATTACACATTAAATATATTCTTGGCTTTTGACACCAACACTCAATGTCAATGATCTCCACGAGGACAGAGATCAAAAAGTCTTCTCTACATGTCCCTCTGCAGCACGCAGGGAGGAAAGCAACGAGGGAGCTTCCACTAGAAAAAGCTCAGACCCTCGCCCAGAGACACAAAGAATTCTGAAAATTCTAGATATCTAAGCAAACTATGTATCTCAAACGGAACCTAACGATCAGTACCAACGGTCTTCTTATCTCCCATTCCCTGCCCTTTACTTTGTGAGAAATAAATATTTAGGAAAACATAAAACAAGAATGAAAATCATGCAAAGTGGCAAACACTCTGTGATAGCAATCAGCAGTTTGAAATCTCTGCAAACTTTTCTCTAAGTTAAGTACGTAAAATACTACTACACGAAACATTCACTCACTACACCCATTTTCTTCTTCCGAGTTTTCCTGGCTACACGGTGTGCGAATGTGCGGCTGTGTCTTCCTCTTGTGACTGTGAGCTCTATGCCCACACAGCCTGGCACATGGTTTGTGTGTTCCCACTTTACCGCTGACCACACCCAGCTATCACAAGAACAGGAATATTTCTCATTCATCCGACAAGTCACATGCCTTGCACTCCACCTAGCACACGAGCATGCAGCATCTCTTCAGAGCCCAGACAGACCAAATGCAAAGCACTGCCTCCGTCAGGCAGCAGTAAGCTGACCCACGCAGGCTTCCGATACACTACTGCTTCTTTTATTTCACTAACATGGACCTAAATGTGAACTCAAAGAACACTTACCAACAGCAGTGGTCTTACTTGAGAAAAGTGACCGATCTAATATCAATATTCAAAAATTTGGAAAAAAATTATACCAAGTATCGAGGGAATATTTAACTTAATTTCCAGTTATTACATATTTTTCATATATCTGTCATAAATTTTCCCAGTTATTATACTTTTTTTTTAAAGATTTATTTTATTTATTTGAAAGACAGAGAGAGAGGTCTTCCATCTGCTGGTACACTTCCCAGGATGGCCATGATGGCCGGAACTGCGTCAATCCAAAGCCAGGAGCCAGGAGCTTCTTCCAGGTCTCCCATGTGGGTGCAGGGGCCCAAGCACTTGGGCCATCTTCTACTGCTTTCCCAGGCCATAGCAGAGAGCTGGATCAGAAGAGGAGCTACCGAGACTAGAATCAGCGCCCATATGGGATACTGGCCAGGGCATTAACCCACTGCGCCACAGCATTATAATATATAGTATTATATATATTATAATATATAATTATTATACTTAATTAGATCCTCATATATCCACAATAATCATGGCAAATCATTAGAGGGCTACTATCTGGAAGCAGAGTGACGCTTAACTGATCTCAGCTTTTTATCTGCTAATATTTATATTGGAATTTACACTGATATTTCATATAACTCCTTTATCAGACCAACAGAAAAGAACATGAACTACCCAAAGGAAATGCAAGAACAAACATGACCAAATGTTAACATCTATAACTCTTAGAAAAGCCAATTTAAAACAGTAAGATATCATCGTTATAAGCCTTTTTTTTTTTTTTAAAGGAACAGAATCCAATCCTGGTAAAGTTTCAGCAAAAGTAACTCACTTCTCTTACTGCTTACCACACTTTACACTGGAACAGCAAAAATGCATTAATATTACCACTGGCATCCCACAACAAAGTCCTAGCTACTCTGCTTCTGATACAGCTTCCTGCTAACATTGTCTGGGAAGGCAGCAGAAGATGGCTCAGGTGCTTGGTCCCCTGTCACCCATGTGGGAGACCTGGATGGAGTTCCTGGCATCTGGCTTTGGCCTGATCCAGACCTGGCCATTGTGGTCCCTTGTCTTTAATCTTAATGGCAGAAAATCGTATGTTTTAGGATGGTGTGCTCTGAGTCAGGGGTGGTCACTTGGTGAGCAGTGAAAACACCCACGAGACACCCCCATCCCCTACCAGAGTTTCTGGGCTCCAGTTCCAGCTCTGCTTCCGATTCCAGCTTCCTGCAGGCAGCAACTACCTAGGTTCCTGCCGCCCACACAGGAAACCAGAATTGGGTTCTGGGCTCCTGGCTCCTATTCCAGCTATTGAGGACATTGGGTTCTGGGCTCCTGGCTCCAACCCCAACTGTTGAGGGCATTGGGGGAGTGAACCAGCAGACAGAAGATCTCTGTCCCTGTCTCTTTCTCGGTCTGTCTTTCAAATTAATAAACATTAATTAATGAAAAATTAAAAAATAATAAAGTATAATACAGTAAGTTTTTGTCCCAGGGCTCTCCAAAACAACAAGACACATTCCCTCGTAAGTTACCACACGACATAGCTGCTGTTAAATTAGTAACACAACACAATTCCTACCTGGTCATCATCTTCTACAACCACCAACGTTAACTTATTCTTCTTAAAATCCAATCTGGTTATTTTGGGCCTATAACAACATGAGACCAACAGTCAGATTAAAAATAAATTTTCTCTAAATTAAAAAACAATTATTTTTACTTCAAGCACATTTTTAATCATCTAACTCCTGACTCAGCCTGGCCCAGCCCAGGTCCTTAGCAGCCATTTGCAAAATGAACCAGCAACGACGGAAGACCTCTCTCTCTCTCTCTCTCGTTCCCCCAATTCAACTTTGTCTTTCAAATAAATACACCCATTTTTTAAAAAAAAGAAGGAAAACAACAGCTAAGTACCATCTCCAACATTTAACTCTGCTTACCAAAAAAACAAACCAATTTTGGTCTCTCCTTCAAAAACAAGGACTCCTGTGGGGGTTAGTCCCAAACTGTAGTCATTCCCGTCTCTAGCCTGAGTTAAGGAGTGAAAAACAAGTTAGCTTTATTTACATAAGACAGGTTTCTTATTTTCACAACACAACTGAAAATTTTCACACTGAGTTATAGTAACATATCCACAAAGCTAACATTAATAGGAAAGATGTTTCAACAATTAGTGTATCCAAAACATTTTCAAGAAAATTCATGCATGGATTTTTATTTGTAGTCAGTGAAAAGCCACAGGGGACCCAGAACAAGACCCCAGGGGATTTCTGAAACTACAGAGGTGAGTCCTGTAAACAGCGTTTTCATACATTCCCACCTGCACGTGGACGTGCCGCAAGCCGAATCCATGCATCAGGCACAATAGCACAACGGAGTCATTCTAACAATACACTGTAATCAAAGCCATGTGAATACAGTCTCTGCCTCTGGAGACACTTGGTTTCTGGAATTTTCTGTGTAATATTTTCGGACCACAGTTGACCACAGGTAACTGAGAGCGCAGGAAGCAGAGCCACGGACAAGGGAAGACTACTGTGTCTCAGGGAGCGCCTTCGCTCAAGGCACCTCCTGATCCTCTCACTACACATGAGACGCTTCAGACTCTCCCTACATGCTCTTAAACATTTTTTTTGAAGATGCATTTATTTTATTTGAAAGGCAGAATAACAGAGAGAGAGAGGGAGAGACAAAAAGAGGGAGAGAGAATCTGCTGGTTCACTCTCTAAATGGCTGCAATGGCCGGGGCTGGGCCAGGCTGAAGCCAGGAGACAGGAGCTTCATCTGGTTTTTCCCAGGTGGGTGCAGGGGCCGAAGGACCTGGGCCACCATTCTGCCCTTTTCTGAAGTGCGTTAGCAGGGAGCTGGACTGGGAGTGGAGCAGCTGGGACTCAAACCTGCGCCCATGTGGGATGCCAGCACCCCAGGCAGCAGTTTAACCCACTGCACCACAGCACCAGCCCTCCCCCATATTTTCTTAAATCACAAGTTTTGAAAACGATCAACTTTCTGGGAAAACGCTGCTAGTTCAACTAGAAATAACTCAGATCACTACACGAGCTATACATTTTCAACTCTGCCTCCTGAATTATTTTAATTTTCAAAGAGCCTACTCAAGGGCCAGTGTTGTGGTGAAGCAAGTGAAGCCTCCTCCCGCGACACCAGCACCCCATGTCTCCCATATCTGAGCGCTGGTTCGAGTCCTTTATTCCATGTCCCAGCTGCTCTGCTTCAGAAGATGACTCAAGTACGTGGCCCGGCCACCCATGTGGGAGACCTGGGTGGAGTTTCTAGCTCCTGGTTTTGGCCTACCCAGCCCCAGGTATTTGAGCAGTGAATCAGCAGACAGAAGATCTCTTTCTCTCTCTCTGTCATTCTACTTTCCAAATAAATAAATCTTAATAAATAAATCAGCAAAAGATCCCATTCGGCTTAAGGAGTTCCCGACGGCATGAAGTGGAAATACAAAGTAGTCCGAAGGGCAAAAGCTGTTCAAAAGCCCTGTGTGCCTTTGGGACTCTGGTTGTGTCTCTTCCTTCCCACAACGAACTGATCTGTTAGTTTTTAAAGGCACTGCACACAGCGCTTACCTTGACCACGTGCATGTCAACCCCATACATCTCCAGCCACTTGGCTTTATTCAAATAATTGGTTTCAGCCTGTGCTGGTGTCTGACCTCTGAAAGGCAAAACATGAGAGTTTTCAAAAGTAATAGTAAATATAAAATGAATTCTGCCAACAGAGAGAGAAACAAAAGAAAAATATGAAAATAACCGTGGTAGTAATGTTAAAAAACAAATGCTAAATACCTGTATTCTTTCCATTTCTCAAAAATAGCCAGTTCCATCTCTTCAGTCTGAATGGGCACAAACCTGAACTCAGAGACAAGTTCAGGGCTATGCTCAGCAAGATCGTAGTCACCAAGTTCAGCTACAAACAAAGTGACATTGTGTTAATACTTATTCTCTGTAGAATACTACTTCAAAAATCCAATGTATTTTTGCTTCTTGGCCTTTTGGCTAGGATCAAGTGTAAAAACGCAATTTATTGGTAAAAAGCATTAAGCAGCTTAAAAAGATTCTTTCTTACACAACTAAGAATTGGTAACACACATGATTCCCAAAAATAAATCCAGCTTCCATTACAATGTGTCAGCTAACACTCATAAAGTACATGTGTACGTTTAGCTAAATGCCCTTCTCTTAATTTACTCACACCTTGGTGGGTAGCTTTTGAAAACCACTTTGTAGATTTCCACTGAGAAATATCTGTTAACCTTATAATGAACAAATGAAAAATTCAGCAATTCTTAAAGCACAGTTAGCTAGTCTCCATAAAGAATCTAATTTGCTCACAACATGATGCCTGAAATTTAAAGTTATTAATCCCAAATAACTGAAAATTACTGAAAAAAATGGGAGGACAAGGCAGCAGGGAAGGACCTGGACAGCACACAAGCATGTGCACGCTCATCGGCCATCATCCTTTCACTGCGGTTTGGAGAAAACCGCACCCCCAATTGTCAGTATCTTAAACATTATTTCCTTTAAAAGAGTGTATTACTCTTTTAAGAAAATCAAATTATTTTCATTTTGATAAAGCTGGGGAGAGAAATAATACTTGAGGCAACAAGTCATACTATAGTATTCTTCTATTTATTAAGTACTTACTCTATTAAGTACTTAATCTATCCATAAAGACATAACAGAGTTCTTCAAAAGGCTGGGGGTGGGCCTTTGGCCTGTTGGTCAAGACGCTGAGTAAGACGGCCACATTCCATACTGGAAAGCCTGGGTTAAACACCTGGCTCTGGCTCCTGACTCTAGCTTCAATCTGCTGCAGGACCTTAGAGGCAGCAATGCATGCTCCAGTAAGTGGGTTCCTGCCACCAGCCACTTGGGAAATCTGGATTTTCCCATTCAGCCCAGCCCAACCCCACCACCGCAGGCCTTCTGGGGAGTGAACCAGTAGATGGGGGGCAATACTTGCACACTCTCTTTCTCTCCCCCAGCCCTGCCCCATCCTTTGTCTCTGCCCCTCTGCTCTCAAATAGTTTCTAAAGTTAGAACAGGCCTGCACTGTGGCATAGCAGGTAAAGCCATCACCTGCACTGCTGACATCCCACATAGGCACCAGTTCAAGTCCTGGCTACTCCTCTTATGATCAGCTCTCTGCTATGGCCTGGGAAAGCAGTAGAAGATGGCCTAAGTCCTTGGATCGCTGCACCCACCTGGGAGACCCAGAAGAAGCTCCTGGCTCCTGGCTTTGGATAGGCCCAGCTCCAGCCGTTGGGGCCATTTGAGGAGTGAACCAGCAGATGGAAGACCTCTCTTTCTCTCTCTGACTCTGCCTCTCTATAACTCTGACTTTCAAATAAATAAATAAATATTTATAAAAGAAACTAAAACAAAAGTTTGCAGACATGGAATTTTAAAATGTTTATTTTGGTACAAAAACTTTGAAAAACATGCATACATTAACATTTAACTTCACAATAACCTTGGGAAATATATATTTTTATGCCAACTTTATTACTAAAGAAATTGCTCTTTGGTCTGTAACACAAATCTGCTACATAATGTATTAAGACGTGATGGTGAGGGGTAGGCATTTGGAGCAGCCAATCAGATGCCACCTGGGACACCTGCATCCCATACTGGGAGCACCTGAGTTCATGTCAAAGCTCCACTACCGACTCCAGCTTCCTGCCATGACCCATGTTCCTGCTGGGTTCCTGCCACCACATCAAAGACCTGGCTGGGTTCTCAGATCCTGGCTGTGGCCCAGCCAGTCCCAGCTGTTGTGGACATTTGCAGAGTAAATCGCCATATGGGAGATCACTTTGTGTTTCTCTCTCTCTCTCTTTTCATGTAAATTTTTAATTCAACTTGAAAGTATGAAAAATTAAAAGTTATTCTGGTAAAATATAAAATCATAAGTGAGAAAACAGGGAGTTTCTTTTATGAGGACTGGAATGATTATCTAGCAAATTTATTAAGAATCTTAAGAATAAGCAGGATTTAGTATACTATCACAGACATGGGAAAGAGATGAAAACAAAATGAAGAGGAACAGCCAGAGACTGAAGAGAAATTAGGACAGAGATTTTATTCAGAAAAATAATGTGGTAAGAACCACATGAATGAATCAGAGTAAGAAGTTACTGAGCACTAGGTAAGTTAAACTTCTGTTAAAATATTAAAAATTACAGGAACCCTGTTTTCAAGAAGAACGCACTTTTGGCTGTGATGAAACTTTAACAATGGGACACAAACAGATGTTATGAGGCAGCACATGCTGTGACAGAGCTCTTAAAAACCGCTGGGGTGGGCATGCGGTGCAGAGGTTAAGTCACCACTAGAGCCAGCTGCTTCCTATACTGCAGGGCCTGGTTCCAGCTCTGGCTCCTATGCTTCTGATCCAGCTTCCTGCTAATAATGCGCCTGGCTCTGGCCTGGCACGGCCCAGCCCAGCCTTGCTGATGCAGGCATCTAGGAGTGCATCAGCTGACAGAAGATCTCCCTCTATCTGTATCTCTGCCTTTCAAATAAAACGGAAATAAATCAAACTTGTAAAAAATTAGCAACAGTGTAGGAGGTGGGGAGCAATGGTTAAGCTGCCCAGCCCACGTTTCAGTGCCTGGGTTTAGTGCCTGGCTGGACTTCCAACTCTGGCTTCCTGCTAATGCGGGCCCTAGGGAGCAGCGGTGATGGCTCAAGTGGTTGGGCTCCTCCCACCTACCTGCAAGACCTGAATTGTGTTACCAGATTCCAGCTTCAGCCCAACCCACTTCTGGTCACTGTGGACACTGGGGAGTGAACAAACACATGGAGCTCTCTCTGCTTCAATCCACCTCTCGTCTCTCAAATAAAGAAGTAATTTTTAAGACAGCTTTACAGTAGAGAATTCTTAGAATAATCTCATACCCTCCCTCTCTTTTTCCACTCTTAGATTTAACAGGGATCACTTTTCAGTTAAAATTTAAACACCTGAGAATAATTGTGTGTTAATTACTGAGTTCAACCAATAGTACTAGAACAACAACAACAACAACAAATACTAAAAAGGATAAAGTATTACATTGTACATCTAAAGTCAGGACAGGAGCTGATCAGTTCACATGCTCAATCGGACTGGCCGCAAATGGTGGAGTTAGAAATGTGCAGGGGATTCCAACACAATTCCATCAAGATGGCATGTACCAATGCCATCGCACTAGTCCAAGTGATCAATTTCAGCTCACAATTGATAGCTCTGATAGGTCTAAGAGTCAAAGAGATCACACAAACAAGACAAGTATCTGCTAATACTAACTGATAGAATCAAAAAGGGAGAGAAAGATCCAACATGGGAAGTGGGATACACAGCAGACTCATAGGATGGCAGATGTCCTAAACAACACTCCGGCCTCAGAATCAGCCCTCAAGGCATTCAGATCTGGCTGAAGAGCCCATGAGAGTATAGCAGGCATGGAAAGCCAAGATATCATGGGAAAAAAAAAAAAAAAGACCTAAATGAATGATCTCTGTGAGTGAGATCCCAGTGGAAAGAACGGGGCCATCAAAGAAGGAGGTACCCTTCTCCGAAGGGAGGGGAGAACCTCCACTTTGACTATGACCCTATCGGAATAAGACCAAAGTCAGCGAACTCTAAAGGCTTCCATAGCCCTGGCAACTCATGACTAGAGCCTAGGGAGATTACTGACGCCATGAACAGGAGTGTCAAATTGTTAAGTCAGCAACAGGAGTCACTGTGTACTTACACCCCATGCGGGATCTGTCCCTAATGTGTCGTCTAAAGCCAAGTGATGCTATGACTGGTACTGAAACAGTATTTTTATACTTTGCGTTTCTGTGTGGGCGCAGACTGATGAGGTCTTTGCTAATTATATACTGAAGTGATCTTCTGTATATAAAGAGAATTGGAAATGAAAAAAAAAAAAAAAACAACCTGGTGTTAAAATGGAAATGGCATAGAAAATTAATTATTTTGAAAAAAAAAAATTATGTAGGATCTCTGTCTTTAATGTGCTGTACATTGCTATTTAATGCTATAATTAGTAATCCAATGGTAGTTTTTTCACTCGATGTTGCTATATGGGCAAAATGTTGAAACCTTTACCTAATATATACTAAATTGATCTTCTGTATACAAAGAGAATTGAAAATGAATCTTTACATGAATGGAAGGGGAAAGGGAGCGGGAGGGGGGAGGGTTGCGGGCGGGAGGGAAGTTATGGGAGGGGGGAAGCCATTGTAACCCACAAGCTATACTTTGGAAATTTATATTCATTAAATAAAAGTTTAATAAAAAAAAGAAAAAAAAAAAGAATAATCTCATACAAGAAATAATATAAAAAGTGTGCTTTCAAAAAAGAATCTGTGATTACACACTTTTGATCATTACAGTGCTAGAGACACAGCATTCTCAGTAGCTTGTATTCTGCAGCTGAGAAAATGAGTTTTAATCTGGAGACAGACTATGATATTAAATGGAAGTAGGCCCATAAAAATTGACATTAGTAGCAGATTTCTCAAGAAATTTCCTTTAGTTATCAATTTAGTTATCAAAAGAAATTTCCTTTAGTTATCAATCCCTTCAGAGGGTACTTCAGAAAGTTCATGGAGAATGCAAAGTTTGCTTTGATGCAAAAAAATATATGACAGCCATGCAGTTTTTTCATAATTTGCATTTTCCTTGAACTTGCTGAAGACCCCTCACATGCATGGACTTCAAAATGCTTCTGTACTAAAATCAACTTATCAGGACACACTTTTGGCGTAACAGTTTGATGCCGCTTGGGCTGCCCACATCCTACACGGGAGCGCCTGGCTTTAAGTCCTATTCCTGCTTCCTGCTAATGCAAGTCCTGGGAAGCAGCAGGTGACAAGCCAAGTACCTGGGAGACCCAGACCGAGTCCCAGGCTCCTGACTTCAGCCCGGCCCTGGCCCCAGCTATGGCAGGCATCTGGGCAATGAATCAGCAGAAGGAAGATACCTCTGTCTCCGTCTCTTGCTTTTCAAATAAAATAGAAGTAAATAAGTAGACACTTTTTAAAAACTTGTCTTTCAATTCCATTTTAAATGAACTTTTTGGAATATCCACATGTTAACAGGAAAATGTTTTCTTCATTAGTGAACACACAAAATAAGCAAAAATCTCAAGTCTACAATAAAACATAATAAGTTACTCTTAACAATGGCAAATAAGTATTATTGAAGTTCAAGGGACTGGAGGGAAATGCAGAATCACGGAAAAGGTATAAAATTACTAATGTCTTGATAAACACTAAACATTTTTCTTGTACAGATACTGCCATCAGAATATTTTTTCATTTTGCAGCCATGAGTTGGGATAGTTTTCCTTTGAAAGCCAATTTTCACTATAGAATTCCTGAGTTTAGCAGTGGTGCGTCAACATAAGAAGGTACAGAGTGAGTTTTCCGTTCAGCTCACTGACTGGAGACTGCTTTACAGAATGACCATCAGGAACCACACAGTGTTTCCTGTGATCCCCTCCTGGATTCATTTTTAAGATAAGACTAAGAAACCAGGGGCCGGCGCTGTGGTGTAGCGGGTAAAGCCGCTGCCTGCAGCGCCGGCATCCCATATGGGCACCAGTTTGAGTCCCAGCTGCTCCACTTCCAATCCAGCTCTCTGCTGTGGCCTGGGAAAGCAGCAGAAGATGGCCCAAGTCCTTGGTCCCCTGCACTCACGTGAGAGACCCGGAAGAAGCTCCTGGCTCCTGGATTCAGATAGGTGCAGCTCTGGCCGTTTTGGCCATCTGGGGAGTGAACCAGCAGATGGAAGCTCGCTCTCTCTTTACCTATCCTCCTCTCTCTGTGTAACTCTGACTTTCAAATAACATAAATAAATCTTAAAAAAAAAAAAAAAAAAAAGACAGACTAAGAAACCAAGCCATGTCCCCACCACATTAATTTACCCAGAAATCACTGCATTCATTTTAAGGGGAAAAAATGAGCTAAGGGCTTACTCATAACATTTGCTGAATTATCAGAATGGAATTGTAGCCTGAAAACACTGTGGATGTGTCCAAAACATAGCATTCTGAACCAAACCAAAGCAAAAGTCAGAACTGGGCACTGACACAAGTCCACACAAAAACAGCGTTGTTTTTATTGTACATCACTTAACCCCCTGGAATTCTGTAACTAAAAGCAGGAAAAAAATTAGGCTTCAGAATCGGCATAATCACTGCTCACCTTGCAGGTTATACGCTGCCAGCTGCACTGCTGTATCAAAGGGGCATTCCAATCTGAGACCAAAACACAAAGTTGTTAAGTCAATCTCATGACCTGCCATTTAAGATAAATGAAAATGATACATCCTGTATGCTGATCATTTCTGTTCTCATAGCTATGAAGTTATTTTCAAAATTGTTTTTAACCATAAGAAAATATGCATTTATTAAATAGCCAATACTCACTTTCCACTGAGAATATCCTGTTTTAACTGAAGAACAAATAAATACCTAAGAAAAATAAAAGGCATAAATGTAACTAAAGAGAACCATCTAATATTAGTGTAAGAAGAAAATCTTACCTGCTAATCTAAGAATAAACGTTTTTACAGACTTTTATGCACAATGAAGTAAATAGACATCAAGAAGATGGCAGCGGGACCCCAAGATAACAGCGAGGAGCAGTGGCCTCAAAGCAGGATGCAGAAACCACTAGGGAAAACGTTCAAAGCACTTCAATGGGAAAGAGCTCCATGATCTATTCTGACCTTATTCCGACAACACAGCCACCTCTTTCATAAAGAGATAAAGGCACTAACTCTAATTTCATGGTCAAGGTGTTGAAAAGCAAAACAAAGGAAACTCAGCTCTTTTACTTAATAAACAGCGCGTGTACATGGAGCTACAAACTTGCGACACAGAGTCAATGAATAAATATCAAGGAGGCAGATAACAGGAACATAAATACATATAACCTACAGTGTATTCAAACCACACTGGGACCAAACATTTTCCATTAATCAATGGCATTCTGATGAGTAAAGAAAGCGAGGAGCTGACGTGAATGAACTTCAGTGGCCCAGTACTGAGAGATGCTGGCACAGCCCAGCGCTGTGAAAAGCCCATGAGCTGACAGGGACACTTCTGGAAAGAACTCACTAGTCACCTCTGGAAAGTGCCAGGGCGCCAACTGATAAAGGGCAAGAATCCTACACGTACAACACTGCTGTCCCAGAATGAAACTGTTGTGTGAGTTCCTGGTCCCAGCAGCAGGGAGTCCATTTCAGCAGCTGTCTACAACTTGGAAATGATTCTAACACACCCCAAGTCCCTCCACACCACTCTACAGAGCATGGTCTTACCGCGTCAGCTCTTCACGGAGATTATTCGGTTCTGAGGAATAAAACTTAACTCGAAGATGCAGACAGTAAGGTGACCCAACTGCCATTAAAAACAAAAAAGCAGCTTTAACTTTCATTTAACTATTGAAACAGGAACAATCTTCAGCCAGTAAATCTGTCACAACTCCCCTGCGGTGGGATAGATCACAGGTTATCACAGCACTGTTTCAGGTTGGATCAGGGCTTATGCTTGACACAAGAAGATCAATGAGTAGATTTCTAAAAAATGTACTGCCCATGGTGTAATCCTCTCACAATCATCTGTCACCAGCCGGGGCCCGCTGCACGCAACAGGAATCCTGACTGTGCGATGGCACAGCCTGAACACCTGTGGATCCTCACGTCTGGACCACGCTGAGGAATGCCTGTGGTCACTGTTCCCGGCAGCTCCCACACAGCACAGGGAGTTCACCATCGTGCATGTTCCTCCCTGTGGGTCTGTCCCATTACTTGGTAAAGACAAGGGCTGAGCTGCCCAGAAGTTTCAGCCACTCCAGAGGACAAGCGGCATTAGAAGCTGCTATTACATTAGAGACTCGGTATTCCCCTTTACATATCACCGGGAAGAATCCTGACATTTTATGTGAATTGCTTCAGTTCATAATTTTTAACTGGGGCCTGTGCTATAACATAGCGGGTAAAGCCGTCATCTGCAGTGCCAGTTCAAGTCCTGGCTGCTCCACTTTCAATCCAGCTCTCTGCTATGGCCTGGGAAAGCAGTAGAAGATGGCCCAAATCCTTGGGCCCCTGCATCCACATGGGAGACCCAGAGGAAGCTCCTGGCTCCTAGCTTTGGATTGGCACAGCTCTGGCCATTGCGGCCATCTGGGGAGTGAACTAGTGGATAGAAAACCTCTACCTCTCTCTCTCTCTCTCTCTCTCTCTCTCTCTGCCTCTCCTTCTCTCTAACTCTTTTAAATAAATAAATAAATCTTTAAAAAAAATTTTTGAAAGTCAGAGTTGGGGGGGGGTTTTCCATCCACTGGTTTACTCCCCAATTGATCGCAACAGCCAGAGCTGCCGTGATCCAAAGCCAGGAGCTTCTTCCGGTCTCCCACGTGGGTGCAGGGGCCCAAGGACTTGGGCCATCTTCTACTGTTTTCCCAGGCCATAGCAGAAAGCTGTCTCCCTCATCCTGGGAGCTGAAGTCCTGCAGATCCCAGGAGCATCTCTCCTAGCTGATAACCTGGCATCCTGTTCAACGAGCAGGGCTTCCTCTTTGTTGAGAGAAGAATCACCTGTTACTTTTTTCTTTCTTTCTTTTTTTTTTTTAAAGATTCCTTTATTTATTTGAAAGGCAGAGTTGCAGAGAGAGAGAGAGAGAGGGAGGGAGAGAGAGAAAGAGAGAGAAAGAGATGGGTCTTGTAAGGCTACCACAAAACACACCAAACACCAGAGTAAGGGAAAGAGTTTATTGGGGGGAAACCTGACAGACTGGAGGTAAGGGGGAGAAGAAGGAAAAGAGGGAGACGGAGAGCATGGGAGGGGGGAGATCAGAAGATGGAGAGAAACAGAGAGCTAAAAAAATAACTTTTAATTAAAAAATCTCACAGCCTTAAAGTTTTAAGATGTCAAACAAAAGCCACACAGGAAATTTCTAATCCAAGTACTAAACCAAACTGGAGCACTTCTTAGGAAACCAACTCCATTTGCAAGGTGCAAGCCTTTATCCTGGGAACCTTAAATCACAAGGCACTTGGAATTTAGATCAGTATCAAAATATAACTTGAAAAAAATAATCTGAAACATGATTTCTTAAGTTCTTACTATCAGGAATCAAGTTTCTAATATATTTGATTTCCATTTTTTTGCAAGAAATTTTTGCAGTACTTACTTTTGACTTGCTTTTTGATGCTTTTTGTACCATCCAACCAATGCTGAAAACAAAACAAAACAAAACATTCAGTGGTTGCCGATGACAGAACTTTAACATTTCAATTACTAAAAGTTATTTTCATCATTTTTTTTATTGAAAACCACAAAGAAATATTTCACAAAAGAAAAGAAAGTAAGTGTGTGAATGTGAGAGAGAGAGAGAGATACACACAAACACAGAGACACCCAATATCCATAGCAGGCTTCAGACACATGTGAATGAGAAAAACCTAAAACTGATCCATGACTTCTTAAAACACTTTCTCTGCTCTCTCAGTAACAAAGCTCACTCAGTTTGAATTCTGTCCTTGGTTTCCCCAATGTTCCCAAATCAATTACTCTTTCAAACCTATTAAATTAATGAGAAGAATCCTCATATTCTAGTGCCTCATTCATTCTTAGAATAACAATGTAAGATTAACAGATCTCTAAGAAAAATTGTTATGAAATAACAATGTCATTAAATTTTACAGAACAGACACAACTCAGAAATAGTCACTTTCAAAGAGTCTGGGTAAAATTCTTTCCTATAAGCAAGGCCCCTACTAGTGAACCAGGCAGTCTCTGCTCCTTTGCGCTACAAACAACAAATGTTAACATTGTGACCAGCAGACCTCTGCTTGCAAGACCAAGAGCCTTTTGATTTATGTAACCTCTCCACTGTGAAATGCCCATGACACAAACAGACCTAAAAAACAACTCCAGGCCTTCCCACTGATAAAGGGTTCCAGCTCACTTCTCATTAATCCCTTTCCACCACCAAGGCCTAACAGGGACAGGATGCGGCCATGTGTTCTCTCCAGCATGCTTTCGACTCCAAGCACCCTCAACGAAAGAGTGCTCTTGTGCTAACTAGTTCACAGAGCCAAGGAATCCAGTTTCAGAAATCCAGATAGGAAAGAGAGGGTAAACAAGGCTGCATTGTGCATAGACTTGTAACTGTTTGCTTTTCTTGCCAATTGCTCCCCAGCCCTTCCTCTCCACTCTGTCCTGAGGTTCCCAACTGACATGCACAGAAGTGCTGGCCAGTCAGCAGCAGGCCTTTCTGCACTGAGGTGAGATGCCAGTCAACATTTCAAAAGGCAACTGAACTCTGCAATGTTGTCCCCCAATTCCAAGTACAAAGGTTACTTAACCACCTCATCTCCTAACACATTCGGCGGGACATCCACTCTTAAGCATATTTCAGCTAAGCAAATGTTCAGTTTTAAACACCCATCCATCAATAAAACACTAGCCCTGTGGGGAGACATAACACAATTCAGTTCATCAATAGAAAACACTCTTAGCTTACAGCAAACAGTCCACCCATCCCTGCCCAGCCCAGCAACCCAACATCCCAAGCTCCCAGCCTACTCTAGCCTGATGCCAACCCCAGGCGGGGTACAAGGTAAAGGCAGTTTTCCAGCTCAGACTGCCTCCTTCCCAGACCCATGAGCCTATCTTCAGGTTTTGTTTCTTTCACTGCAGTAAGACAAGAAGCCTGTGGCTGCTCCCCTGTGTGAGACCCTCAGTCACCCTAAAGGGTGTAAATGAGCACGGCTCTGCCCGGAGCCCACCTGACCAGACGCTGCTAATGCCTCCAAAGAACTGTGTGGCTCTGCCCCTGCCATGCTGCACTGGAAACCATTATGGCTGTGTGCAGCCTCACCTATAAAGGAGGACATCAGAGAGAGTGAAGACGACTTTGTATATCCAACCGCGAACTGGTTACAATAAAGCATTTTAATATGACAGAGCACCAAACAACAAGGTAGTTGAGCAAATAGTTATGGATCTGGAAGATTATTCACAACACAGAGCTATTACAACATTTTAAAAGGCAAGTTATAAATATTATAGATTGTTTCATCAAAACATACAAATTTATATATGAAAATACGCATTTTCTTTCAGACTGAGATGATCTATAACAAACCAGTAACTGTCTCTCTAGGAGACAGATTGCTTGTGACTGTTCATCTTCGCGTGTTCTTCTATGTTCTGCTTGCTCTATAGTGAACACATTTTACTGAAAACAATCATAGATATGGATCCCCTTATTTTTATGTTTTAATAATAAGTGACATATTATTATGGGTTAATTTTTTGGTAATACTAAAAAGTATATGATCAGCAGTTCTCCTGAAACCCTGCCTCCCATGTGCCACCCCAACACCACACATACCCTACCCCAAGAAGTTGGTTTTTCTTGATTCCTTCCAGAACTTCTTGAAACAAAGAGGAAAAAATTTCAGTATGTGTATATGTGTGTGTGTCTGTGTGTGAGTGAGAGGGAGGGAGGGAGGGAGGGAGGGAGGGAGGGAGGAAGAGAGAGTTGAAACAAATATAATCAGTGGAGTGAAAATCAACAGGCTAATATAAAATTCTGATAGAATGAGGACTATAAAGAGGAAACAGTAATGACACTTAGTATTCTAAGATGTTCATCTTTCTTAGTCATAACTTGAATTCCCCTTTTAGGACTAGTCTAATACATCTTTGTCCTCTAATTCATACCTTACTAACCTACTAAGACAGCACATTACACATAAAATAAACATGAAATCATTCCATGGGAACAAAAGGCCAGGATGTGGCTTCCAAGCAGGCACTCAGTCTCCTTCTACCTGTAACAGCTTCTAAAGTCTGTGCTCCCTAAGACGACCTAAAACTCAGATAATGCATCAAACACATTTTAAAGTGAGATTTAGGAGCTGGGGCGTTCTGGGGGCTGTTCTTCGGGGGAAGGTCTAAGTTCATGTTTGCATATTCTCAAGTCTGTTTTCTTTCATCTCCTCCACATTCCAAGAGCAGGGACTGGAAAGCTCGGAGCCCAGAGACAGGCACTGATAGTGCTTTCCTTGAACCAGAGTCTATAGGAGTGGAGTGTAAATTACACTGGCAGATAAAGGGAGCAGCACGCAGACACGGATCACACAGATCTGGGTGCTTAGTGAGAAACCAGTACGGTTCTCTTCCCTCACTGGGTCATTAAAAGGAAACAAATTCCCCCTAGTTTCCTACTTTTAAAGTTTAGCTGATAAACTTAGATATCAATGGGTACATAAAGCCACATTTTTCCACCCTGTTGAGCTGGGTATCAAAGAACAATTATTTATTGCTGTGTCTTAAAATATAGAATCACAAACACAACAGACTAACCAGACAATCACCAAGGAAGCTTCCAAAACACTACCAAGCATTCACCCTGGTCCCAGGACCTGCAGCCAGTGTGCACACAGCTCTCCAGCGACTCCCACCTGCCACCCCCAACAGGACTCGCCTACAGAAACCCACAGCTGCTCTAGCTCAAGGAGCAAACAGCTCAAAGCAGAGAAATGGGAATCATCTTTCCAAACAATCGCCTCTGCAAGAAATACTTCTGCGAGTGATGGCTTATGCTCTGCATTAAAGAATGACTCTAAAACAGAATTTAACAATTTAAGTAATTTTACAAACGGTTAAAAATCTGTGCTAAGAAACAGAGGACCGCTATGCTGTATTGTTGCAATCTAACTGAAAACTAGTCTAGACTCCATTACAAAGTCTTCTAGAGGGATTATTTCTGCGGGGTTTACTCCCCATTGTTTTTAACAGAACGCTTGGTGGCATCCATTCAATATTTTTGTGGTACTTAAGGTTCATTCTTGGTTTTTGCTGTCAGTCGACAACCAAAACTACTGTAAAGCCTAATTCTCCACAGTAGAAAGAGCACCCTCTCAGAACCAGAACATGGATTCAGGTCTAACCCCGAAACTCCAGAAGTCTCAGACGCTCCTCTGACAAGTGCCACTCCTGCCCTACAACTGTCAAACACAGAAACAACGAACTCTATGTGTATCTTAAGACACAAATTATGGAGAATGTATTTCTAACGTAGCACTTTCTAATACAATAAATATTAGTTGAAACAAAGCATTGTGTAGACAAAAGGAAATGTACTATTATTCTCATTTGCTGATAATGGAATTTCACTTGGCAACAGCATCAAAAAACTTAGGTCTTTCTTCCACCCTGACCTGAAAATGCCATTCCTCAGAGTGTATACCTATTTATTTGAGAGAAAAAGCAAGAGAGCATGCTCCCATCTGTTGCACAGGATCTTACAATTTGAGTTACCACCCCTGCCTCCCAGGATTCACATCAGTAGGAAGCTAGCAGGAGCTAGTGGGAAACTGAACCTTGGTACTCCAATGTGGGATTCCAGCAACCTAACCAGCACTTTAGCCAACAGGCCAAACCCACCTCTCCTTACAACACAGTTTAAGAAAATAAGAGGGACCGGCGCTGTGGCATAGCGGGTTAACGCCCTGGCCTGAAGCACCGGCATCCTATATGGGCACCGGTTCTAGTCCCAGCTGCTCCTCTTCCGATCCAGCTTTTTGCTATGGCCTGGGAAAGCAGTAGAAGATGGCTCAAGTCCTTGGGACCCTGCACCCACATGGGAGACCCGGAAGAAGCTCCTGGCTCCTGGATTGGCACATTTCCGGCCACTGTGACCAATTGGGGAGTGAAGCAGTGGATGGAAAACCTCTCTCTCTCTCTCTCTTTCTGCCTCTCCTCTCTGTGTAACTCTGACTTTCAAATAAATAAATTAAAAAAAAGAAAATAGGAAAAAATCTAAAATACTGACAAAGATTTACAGAAACAACCAACCTCAGACTATTAGCCACAAATTATAAACAATCGTTACTGGGCAACAAGAACACCAGTTTTCCTGGAAAATTCAGCAAGGCATATTTTTAGATTTAATCATTCAACATTTCAGTTTCTTCCTGTTCAGCAAATACATGTGTTATGTACACATATATACAGTTATCATGTTATTTATTTCTACATATTTTTCACTCCCCATTACCACTTTGAACGCTATTGGTTCTGTTAATTCTCAGTTAAACCCCAGTATATATAAAGTCTAATCACCTGCCAACACTGATAAATGTTTCTCCTCTTTTCTAACCTTTCCAACTCTTTCCTCCATAACTGCCTTTGCTGCCCCATCTATTACAAAGCAGTGGGAATAGAGGGCATCATTGTCTCCAGGAGGAATTCTGTACTTTTCTCTCTTACTCTTGGGATGTCTTATTTAAAAAAATTATCATCAGGCCGGCGCTGCGGCTCAACAGGCTAATCCTCCACCTTGCGGCGCCGGCACACCGGGTTCTAGTCCCGGTTGGGGCACCGATCCTGTCCCGGTTGCCCCTCTTCCAGGCCAGCTCTCTGCTGTGGCCAGGGAGTGCAGTGGAAGATGGCCCAAGTGCTTGGGTCCTGCACCCCATGGGAGACCAGGATAAGCACCTGGCTCCTGCCATTGGATCAGCACGGTGTGCCGGCCACAGCGCGCTACCGCGGCGGCCATTGGAGGGTGAACCAACGGCAAAAGGAAGACCTTTCTCTCTGTCTCTCTCTCACTGTCCACTCTGCCTGTCAAAAAAAAAAAATTTTTTTTTTAAAGAAAAAAAAAATTATCATCAGAATTCCATATAGGACAAGAACAGAGCCACTGGGCAACCACCAGGTCTGTTCTCCAGTTTGTCCACCTGTTTACAGAGCACCTTCTGTTCCCCCACCCCCAACCCCAACTGGCCACACCTTCTAAACTTTGGCTAGGCTGCACACACACACACAAAAAAGTCAATTCTATACAAGCCAAAGTCCTCTAGGTTTATTAGGTTTATTTATCCAAGGCATTCTGAAGCTAGACGCTCAAAAGAACACACACACAAAGAAGAAAGAAACACAAGAATTTTAGAATATTACTGGCCTGATCTCCAATGAGTCAAAGTCAGAAAATCAAGCTGACAACTCACCAGGTATTCTCAGAGCACCTGGAATACCTGAATTCTAAAACTAGAACAGCAAAAACTGCCTGTTCTCTTAGCTCAGTGACCCTGGGTTTGCTATGGAGGGGATCTATTATTGCAGCCTCCAGATATGCACTTAGAAAATATTTACCCAACATCACACTGCACAATTAAATCTACTCCAGCCCTCAGTTTTGGATATACCATATCCTTCTCCTATGTGTGTTATCTTTAAACTAAAGGCCATTAGCTTCAACTAATCAACCAACTCATCTTACTTTCTTTTGTGGCAAAGATTTCTATGTCAATCTTTTTTAATTATTATTGCTTTACTTAAGTGTAAGATGAATCAATCACAGCACAAATGAAAGGTTAACCCATTCCGAGTTAGAACATAGCACATCAACCCACATTTCATTATCAACAGCAAGTCACAAGGCAAGCCTATCATGGTAATAAAAAGTACAATTCTATTACAGCAAATGCAAGAAATAATACAATATACCACACATGATGAATTCTATCAACTGGTATTGAACCATCCTTGTATTCTAAAAGTAGACTTTATCTGACCATGATGTATTCTTCATACTTTTAAATTATTTGAGAGGGAGGGAGGGGGAGGGCAAGACAGAGTTTGAGAGCAAGGGCAAGCAAGAGCGAGCTCCCCTCTGCTAGTTTACTCCTTCAAGTGCCCACAACAGCAGAGACTGGGCTGGGCCAAAGCTGTGAGCCAGGAACTCAGTCCAGGTCTCTTACATGGCTTGTTCCCCTCCCAAGGTCCACACCAGCAGGAAGCTGGAGTTTGGGAATCAGAGCCACGTATCAAACCACGGTAGTCTGGTATGTCTGGTACAGGACATGGATGTCAAACCAGAGTCTTAACCACCAGGCTAAACACCCACCCCTCTTTATACTTTTAATAGACTGTTGGATACAGTGTCTTAAAGTTTGTTTTTACTTTCTTTTTAAAGTATTTATTAGAAATACTACTTGTGTTTCCTTTTTTTCTGAAAGAATGATATACAGTGTTATGTTATACAAGACACCTGCTCTCTAGATAACCCACTTTTAAGAACATCACTGGGCCAGCTAACATTCAAAGGCCTAAGCATGACTTTTTCAAGCTTCATCAAAGGTTACAAATATATGGGTCAGAAAGTTGAATTATGTTCTGACAAATGCACTGTTTAGCCCACATTATCTCCTTTTTCTATGTACAGTAAAACGATCACATTCACAGAAAGTCATGAAGACACTAGCAAGAGGTCAGTGACCAGTGACCCCTTTCTCTGCCATCCTCCAGTGCTTGTATCTTTTTTTTTTTTTTTTTTTTTTTTTTGGACAGGCAAAGTGGACTGTGAGAGAGAGACAGAGAGAAAGGTCTTCCTTTTGCCATTGGTTCACCCTCCAATGGCCGCCGCGGTAGGCGCGCTGCGGCCGGCGCACCGTGCTGATCCGATGGCAGGTTTCTGTATGGAAATAAGTCTTGAATCCTCTGGGATAAACGGCCCAGTGTGCAAGTGCTGAGTCATGTACTAAGCAGAGGTTTACTTTATAATAAACTGCCACAGTGCTTTCCAGAGTGGCTGCGCCGTTTTACATCCCCAACAGTGACGTCTGAGAGATCCAGTTTCTCTACATCCTTACCAGAATCTGGAGTTGTCACTACTTTTTATTTTAACTGTGTCAACAGATGCTTAATGAAGATGTATTATCAACATCAAAATTGCATTTCCCTGATGCTAGTGATGTTTACCAGCCTTTAGCATGTTTACTGCCACCTGTGCACCCTCTGGAATGTAATGTCTCCTTGTGTGGTCTTTGTTCACTTCATGATCAGATGGCTTGCTCTCTACCATCTAGGCACATGTGGCTAGGAGTTTATAAACGCTGGGTGTGAGTTCCGGTCAAACAAGCAGGACACACACACTTTCCCCTAATCGGCAGTGTGGCTTCTCATCCCAACAGGGTCTTTCCCATAGTGCAAGTTTTTAATTTTATGGAGTCCATTTGATCAAATTTTTTTTTTTTTTTGACAGGCAGAGTGGACAGTGAGAGAGAGAGAGACACAAAGGTCTTCCTTTTCCATTGGTTCACCCCACAGTGGCCACTGCGGTCGGCCCACCACGCTGTTGATCAATGTTCTTAAAATGGATCTAAGAACTCTTTATGTTTGTGAATGATTCTGAACTGTAGCTCCCACAGATTTTCTGTGCCCTTTTCTCTAAGCCTTACATTTCCTATTTATGCCATTATCCACTATGAGTTCATTAAAATGGTACAAGGTAAAGCCTCAGTTCATTTTTCTGCCTAGAGCTATCCCACTGCTTCAGCTCCATTATTGAGGCTATTCTTCCACTGAGTTACGTGGACACCTTTGTCAAAAATCAGCGGCTATTTCTGAGTTCAGTGCTCCATTCCAGAGACCTGTGTGTCCATTTCTCTGCCAACACCACACAGTCTTGACTAGGGCAGCTATACAGGAAGTCCTGAAAATCAGTGGAACAATTCTTCCCACTTCATTCCTCCTTTTCAAAACAATTTTCTCTATTCTAATTTGTGCCTTCTCATATAAGTTTTAGAATAATGTTACCTGTATCTATACTACAGAAAGTTTTGTGGAATTCGGAGATAAAGTGCATTAAAGCTGCAGCTGGTGTGGGAAAGGCTGTCTCTACTTTGCTCAGAATTCCACTCAACACAGACTCATGTGTCTCCGTGTATTTACATCTTCTTTGAATTCACCTACCAGTCACACTATTTTTTAAAACAAATTTGATGACTTTTTAAAAAGTACAATCCTTAACCTAAAAATCCGGATTTCAGTTTCTCTTGAAACACAAGATAAGCCAGCAGTGGTTGTAACAGCCCTCCTGGACAAGCGCCTGAAGCGTGGTGGCAGCTGCCCCCTCCCTGCTTTGCTGAGAAAGGTGATGTGCCTGTCACAGCACCAGTCCCTCCACTACCCTTCTGCACCTCTGACAGACTGTCACAAGCCCACTACAATCTGTCGTCATGCTTTGTTTCTCCATACCCATCACTACCCAAAAACGGGAAAACAAAACATCGAACACGCAGCATGATTCGAAAGAGAGAGGGAGAGAGAGAGACAGAGAGATTTCTTCTTGGACAAATTTCCTTCCCTCGTTTTGCTCTGTCTGGTCCAGGTAAACAATTTAAAAATTAAAACTCTCCCCTCAAAATGAATCAACCATGTTCTCCAGCAAATCAGTACAGCAAATTCTCCAACTACTCAGCAAAGCTCAAACTACTCAGTATCTAAAGAATTCCTTATTGCCCTACTAGAGATGAGACTACTTCCACACTAGAAAGTTCTGCTGCACAAGAAAACCACCCAGAATTGTTATTTTTAAAAACTACTGATATTAGCAGTGCTGTTGTCACAACACAACCGTATTGTGCATGCTGTTATATTTTTAAAAATTTTTATTTATGGGGCTGGCGCCATAGCATGGTAGGTTAAGCCTCTGCCTGCAACATCAGCATCCCATATGGGTGCTGGTTTGAGTCCCAGCTGCTCCACTTATTTTTGTTTCTTTAAAAATGTGAGGCTTTTTATAAAAAAAAAAAAAATTATTTATCTTGAAGCTACAGAGAGTTACAGACAGAGAAGGGGGAGACAGAGAGAAGGGTCTTCTACCCGCTGGTTCACTACCCAAATGGCCACAGTTGGGCCGGTCCAAAGCCAGGAGCCAGGAGCTTCTTCTGGGTCTCGCATGCGGGTGCAGGGGCTTAAGGACTTAGGCCGTCTTCCAATGCTTTCCCAGGCCATAGCAGAGAGCTGGAATGGAAATGGAGCAGCCAGGACTCGAACCAGCGCCCATATGGGATGGTGACGCCACATGCGGAGGCTTTAACTCATTTTGCGATAACATCAGCCTCTGCTCCACTTCTGATCCAGCTCTTTGCTATGGCCTGGGAAAGCAGTGGAAGATGGCCCAAGTGCTTGGGGCCCTGCACCCACAATGGGAGACTTGAAGAAGCCCTTGGCTCCGGGCTTCAGATTGGCCCAGCTCTGGTCATTGTGGTCGTTTAGGGAGTGAACCAGCAGATAGAATTTCTCTGTATCTCCCTTTCTCTGTAACTCTGTTGAGCAAATCAATAAAAAATTATTTTTCATTTATTTGAAAGGCAAAGCATGGGAGAGAGAGAGACAGACAGACAAAGAGAAATCTTCTGTCTACTGGTGCACTCCTCAAATGCCCACAACAGAAGCTGGACCAGGACGAAGCCAGGAGACCAAGCACCACCCAGGTCTCCCACATAGGCACAAAGACCCAAACACTTGAGCCATCAACTGCTCCCTCACGGGTGTACACTAACAGCAAGCTGGATCGGAAGCACAGCGACCACTCAACACCCAGAATCCAAGTGTGAAGCAAGTGTCCCGAGCAGTGGCTTCACTGCTTTACCACAAGTCCACCCCCGAGTTATTGTTTTTATGACAGAGAAGAATGCCCTACATTCTTAATAAAAAAATTTTATAGTCATGTGAGATTTAATAACAAAGTTGCACCAACAGTATAAAAGATTTGAAAATATTAATTAATGCCATAAAGACTAACAGAGAAAAACAGATAAATTAATACAATTATCAGTTTTCCTTTAAGCTACAGTTATTCACTTGCTGAAGCAGGTGGGCTTCAGCGCTAACTGAAAAATGTAGACCAAGTGTCATTTCCAAGTGCATTTTTCTGGGCGAGAAAGTCCATATGATGATTTCATCATCACAATTCAAGGTTTGAGATCATCACTGGACTACACAAAATGTCATATAGGAGCCAGGGCTGTGGCATAGCAGATTAAGCCGTTGCCAGCAGTGCCAGCATCCCATATGGGCACTGGTTCCAGTCCCAGCTGCTTCACTTCCAATCCAGCTCTTTGCTGTGGCCTGGGAAAGCAGCAGAAGATAGCCTAAGTCCTTGGGCCCCTGCACCCACATGGGAGACCCGAAGCTCCTGGCTCCTGCCTTCAGATCAGCACAGCTCTGGCCATTGCAGCCATCTGGGGAGTGAACCAGCAGATGGAAAACCTCTCTCTCTCTGCCTTTCTGTAACTCTGCCTTTCAAATAAATAAATAAATCTTTTAAAAAAAATATGACATATAAAATGACATACAATAATATATTTAGATTTTTTTTTTTATTTGACAGGTAGAGATACAGACAGTGAGAAAGAGAGAGAGAAAGGTCTTCCTTCTGCTGATTCACTCCCCAAATAGTTATTATGGCCGGTGCTGTGCCGATCCGAAGCCGGAGTCAGGTGCTCCCTCCTGGTCTCCCATGCGGGTGCAGGGCCCAACCACTTGGGCCATCCTTCACTGCCTTACGGGCCACAGCAGAGAGACGGACTGAAAGAAGAGCAACCGGGACTAGAACCCAGCACTCATATGGAATGCTGGCGCCACAGGCGGAGGATTAACCAAGTGAGCCACGGTGCCAGCCCCAAGTTTAGATTTTAAAAGAAAGGACGGTACAGTATTCTGAGGTCCATTAAATAATGAGGGTAAGGATAAGTTTACCGGAACAATACTGGTTTATGCCTATACTCCATCTCTTCATTCAGTAAAGTTCCCCTTTTACTCTCTAAAGTGGCTAATTCAAGAAAAAAATCAAGACGCTGAATACACCTGTAACAAGTGAATACGAGCATGATCAACGTCTCACAAAGAAAAGCCCATGCCTGTGGCTTCACTGATGAATTCTACCAAATACTGAAAGAAGAATTCACGCCAGCTTTTCCCAAGAACTTCCAAAAACATAGGAGGAGTGAATGCGTCCCTAGCTCATTCTATCAGGTCAGGGTTACCATAACATCCAAACTAGACACAGACATCACAAGAAAACTGCAGCTCAATATTCTTTATAAAAACAGATGCCAAAATTCTCATCAAAATACTAGCAAACCAAATCAAGCAACATATTAAAAGGATTATATGTTATTATCAAGTGGGATTTATCCCTGAAATGTTCAACATACAAAATCAAGCAATGTAACTAATACACCAAATTAAGAGGATGAAGGAAATAAATCACATTATCTTCTCAACAGATATATAAAAAGGCAACTGACAAAACCCAACACCCTTTCATAATAAAAGCCTCAACAAATTACAAATAAGAGTCCCTCAACCTGATAAAGGGCACCTTAAAGTCAGCCGGCGCCATGGCTCACTTGGCTAATCCTCCACCTGTGCCACCAGCATCCCATATGGGTGCCAGGTTCTAGTCTCGGTTGCTCCTCTTCCAGTCCAGCTCTCTGCTGTGGCCCGGGAAGGCAGTGGAGGATGGCCCAGGTGCTTGGGCCCCTGTACCCGCAGGGAGACCAGGAAGAAGCACCTGGCTCCTGGCTCTGGATTGGCACAGCACCAGCCGTTGTGGCCATTTGGGGAGTGAACCAAAGGAAGGAAGACCTTTCTCTCTCTCTCTCCAACTCTGCCTGTCAAAAAAATTTTTTAAAAATTACCAAAAGCATTATCATATTTGATGGTGAAACCCTGAACACATCTTCCTAAGATCAGAGGCAGGTCAAGGATATCATCTCTCAATATTTCTATTCAAAAATCCCATAAAAAGGAATTAAAGACATCCAAACTATAAAGAACAACTATCTCTTTTTGCTGATAACATGTCTAAAACACATGCAAATTATTAAACACTTTCAGGTAGGTTGTAGGATATGAGATTCACATTAAAGAATCAATTTTTATAAACCGAATAATCTGAAAATAAAATTAGGTTAACAACTCTGTTTACAATAGGATCAATCAATGAAATAAAATGCTTTAGTAATACATTTAATCAAGGAGGTAAAATACCTAGACTGAAACTGTAAAACACTGCCTATATGGGCACCAGTTCAAGTCCCAGCTGCTCCACTTCCGTTCCAGCTCTCTGCTATGGCCTGGGAAAGCAGCAGAAGATGGCCCAAGTCTTTGGGCCCCTGCACCCATATGGGAGACCTGAAAGAAACTCCTGGCTTTGGATCAGCCCAGGTCTTGCCATTGAAGCCACTTGGGGAGTGAACCAGTAGATGGAAGACCTCTCTCTCTCTCTCTCTTTCTCTGCAGCTCTGTAACTCTGCCTTTCAAATAAATAAATCTTAAAAAAAAAAGAACACACGAAGGATATGCAGTCTCCTAGCGCTCAGCACATGCTCTGAACTTTTCCACTTCTGCGCCCATTCTGGAACCTCCAAAAAAGTTACTCACTGCAACTTGAGCTGAATCCATAAATCTCAGGCCAAAATAGTCGCTTTCAATAAGGTCCAGGTGATACATAATCTGATCGAACAGCTCTTGTCCTTTGGCTTTTTTCTGAAATGGTGAGAAAACAAATCCATCAGTTAAGTGACTTATAAGATCAACAAGCTGAATAAAAGGTAGTTTCAAAAGTACTGTGACTTCTCTGTATCTGCTTGAAGGTTATTACTTTAAATTAACCAACTAATGTTAAGTATTTGGAGGTGTAAGAATTTGTACCAAACAGAGAAACGTTTGTCTTCTCAATTTTCTGAGTCCCTATTTTAAGAAGCCCATGATGTAACTGAAAAGAAAACCCAAGAAAATTTGGAGCACTTTAGTACAAATCAGATGGAACCAATTACACTTCAAACGCTCTCAAAGTGTTCTCTCAGGATCACCAGAGTTCCCAAGATCACCCCCCTCCCCTCTTTTTAAATTTATTCTTATTTACTTGAGACGAAGAGGTTGGGGGAGAGGGAGAGAGCAAGCTCCCACCTACTGACTGGTAGCCAAGGTCCAGGGGTGAGCCAGAACAGAATCTAAGAGTTGGGAGCTAGATCCAGGTCGCCCACGTGGGCGGCAGGGACCCAGCCACTCGAGCCGTCACCGCTGCCTCCCAAGGTGTGCATGAGCAGGAAGCTGGAACCAGGAGCCAGAGTCGGGGATTGACCCCAAGCACACCAATGCGAGATGTGGGCACCTCAAGCACTGGCCCAAACACCTGCCCCAGCTCTCTGTCATCCCCTCCTCCACCAGGACCCTTTCAAAAGAGTCAAGAGGTCCTAAGAGTGTCCTCATATACTTCAACCAAACACAGCATATTAACACAGTGGTTGCAGAAGCGGATAAGAGAGTGCAAAGTAGCTTTTATTAAATCAGACATTAAAGAGTTTTGCAAAAATGTACGCAAACACCACCACTCTAAGTTCTTTATTTTTCTGGAAAATACCTATTTTTCATAAAAACTTCACTCATGTCAACATATAAGGAGTACTATGTTGTTATTTTAACAGAAATTTTTAACTTTTTCCTTTTTCTTATTTTTTTATGATGTGTTTCAAAGAGTTACAGAAAGCAAGAGGGAGAGACAGAGATCTTCCATCCATTGGTTCAATCCCCAGATGGCTGCAATGACCAGGGCTGGACCACGCTGAAGAGCTTCATCTGAGTCTCCCACAACGGTAGCAGGAGCCCAAGTACTTGGGCCATCTTCCACTGGCAGGGAGCTGGATTGGAAATGGAGCAGCCAGGACAAGAACCGGCCCCATAGGGGATGCCATCATCACTACCCACTATACCACAAAACCAGCCCCACACTTTTTATTTCTAACTAAGTTAACCATAGACAGCTATAACTCATAGAAACAAAAATACTGTCAGGAATCTTCAATTTTCAGACAAAATCTATGCATGCCTCCCACCTATATAATTCTAAACTATGGTTCTTTCCCACAAAAACTGAACATAAAGTTGGACTTTTCATAACATTAATCTCTGCCTTTTATTTATTTATTTATTTTTTTTTTGACAGGCAGAGTGGACAGTGAGAGAGAGAGAGACAGAGAGAAAGGTCTTCCTTTGCCGTTGGTTCACCCTCTAATGGCCGCCGCGGTAGCGCGCTGCGGCCGGCGCACCGCGCTGTTCCGATGGCAGGAGCCAGGTGCTTCTCCTGGTCTCCCATGGGGTGCAGGACCCAAGCACTTGGGCCATCCTCCACTGCACTCCCTGGCCACAGCAGAGAGCTGGCCTGGAAGAGGGGCAACCGGGACAGGACCGGTGCCCCGACCGGGACTAGAACCCGGTGTGCCGGCGCCGCAAGGCGGAGGATTAGCCTGTTGAGCCACGGCGCCGGCCTATCTCTGCCTTTTAACTACAAGTTTATTAAATTGAACTTGTCCTCTGCTGCTTCTATGCTTTTTAAACCCCTTCTTTTAGTTGACTAAAGCTGCTATCCTATACATCCTTTTATCAAGACAAGAATTTCACCACACCCTCTGACCTCCCATCCAACCACACCCCACCCTGAAACTGAAAATATTCTTTCCTTTGGCCTTCAAGATAACTTTTACTTGGGTATTTGTTACCACCCTTAATTTACAGGCCTTACATATGTACGTTCCAGGTCTTTCTAACATCTGCTCTGCTCTTTTGACTTCCTTCTCCAAAATGTTTCCCATGTGAGGCTTTGGACAGCTCATTCTCTAAGGTCCTCTGTGTTTGAGAATATTTCAATCATGCCCTCACACTGGATGGACAGTTGGCTGGATATAAAATTCAAGGTTCAAAGTTATTTTCTTTCAACACTTTCTCCAGTACTCAGAAAGTATTATCCCATTGTCTTCTTGCAGTCAATACCACAGGTAAAAAATGTGTTGTCAATTTTAATTGTATTCATTTGTAATGTAGTTCACTTTTAGACTTCATCTCTAATAGTCTTACATTTCATTATAATGTATAGAGATAAAAAATTTTTTCCTTAAATTTCTATGGTTTTCTATACAGATTTTTCCAATCTGAGTTCTTCATCTTTCTTCAGTTCTGGGAAATCAATCAGTATTATGTCCTCAAATATTTCTCCTCTATTTTTTGTCACACTAAGTTTCATATTGAAGTGCTGGCGCTTTTTTAAGCATACATGTGTTTATAGTAGAGTTCTTCAAAATATGCATGGAAAACAGGTATTAAAAGTAGGAGTGGGTTGGGGCCGGTGCTGTGGCGCAGTGAGTTAAAGCCCTGGCCTGCAGAACCAGCATCCCAAATGGGTGCGGGTTCTAGTCTTCCTGGCTGCTCCTCTTCTGATCCAGCTCTCTGCTATGGCCTGGGAAAGCAGTAGAAAGAAGATGGCCCAACTCCTTGGGCCCTTGCACCCACGCAGGAGACCTGGAGGAAGCTCCTGGCACCTGGCTTTGGAGCAGCACAGCTCCGGCCACTGTGGCCATCTGGGAAGTGAACCAGCAGATGGAAGACCTCTCTCTGTCTCTACCTCCCTCTGTAACTCTTTCATGTGTCTAAAAACACTCTCATAAAAATCAGATGCTATTTTTGGCCCTCCAGAAAGTTAATAAGCAAAACACCTTGCCCATCCCAAAAAACTCTGCCCCTTGCTCTTGATCAACCCCCTGTTGTACAGACCCACTTCCAGCTCTTGGTGGCCACTCCTCTGCTCGTGCTGCGGGACTGCACTGGGAAAGCCCTGACCATCTCCCATCACAACCGTTCAAAGCAAGGTGTCAAGGTCTTGATCCCACGTGTGGGCAATTTCCATCGGAAGCTCCACTCGTGTCTGCAGCTGACCTGGAAGCAAGAGTCTGAGCCCTCACTGATCTGCTCCACTTTCACTTTCTGGTCAGAATCGTGTGAGCTGAGCCAATGAGGTATCTAGGGTGCTGTCCGCTGTCGGGGCTGTCAACCGTCAGTTCTCCTCAAGGAGGGCAAGAAACACATTTTTTCCTCTGTCACTGCAGGGTTCATACTCAACATCATGTCACCCCTTCTTAAAATGAGTTATCCGCTTGTAACCTGCTGCTTTCTTTGGGGCATTGTCCCCAGAAACATTTCATAAAACATCAATTATTTCACCATTCTTCTACACAACCTTCACCATGAATTTGCTGTTTTTGTTTCAGTTTTAGCAGAATTCATGTTTGCTGATTTTAAGATTTGCTCATTTATTTGAAAGGCAGAGTTAAAGAGAGGCAGAGGGAGAGAGAGAGGGGCCTTCCATCTGCTGGATTTCTCCCCAGAGGCCGCAACTGCCAGAGCTGCGCCGATCTGAAGCCAGGAGCTTCCTCTGGGTCTCCCACACAGGTGCAGGGGCCCAAGGACTTGGGCCAACTTCTACTGCTTTCCCAGGCCATAGCAGAGAGCTGGATTGGAAGTGGAGCAGCCAGGACTAGAACCGGCGCCCATATAGGATGCCAAGCACTGCAGGTGGCTTTACCCACTATGCCACAGCTCCAGCACGTAGGGGCTCTTTTCAAATTGATGTCTTACTTTTCTTAGTGCATCAAACTAGGTCCTGTTCAGATAAGTACGAACACATTAGTATTAGTTTATTTTGGTACGATTTTTGAAAACCATGCATAGTTTTTTCAAAAAATGCATTTTCCATGAACTTTAAAAAAAAAAAACCTCATATCACGTTGTTTATCCATTTGACAGACATCTGGGTCTTTTCCACCCTTTGGGTTTAGATAATGTTGCTATGAACACTGGAGTAAAAGTACCTGTTCTAAGTTCCTGCTTCCAACTCTTGGGTATACAGCTGAGAAGAGTACTGCTGGGGCATAGGCTAATTCTATGTTTAACTTTTTGAGGGATTGCCAAAACTGTTTTGTACAGTGGTTGCACCACTTTAAAATCCCAGCAACAGGGGGCCAGCGCTGTGGCATGGTGAGCTAAGCCTCCATCTGTGTCGTTTGCATCCCATATGGGTTAGAATCCCAGCTGCTCTGCTTCCGATAAAGCTCTCTGCTATGGCCTGGGAAAGCAGTGGAAGATGCCAAAGTGCCTGGACCTCTGCACCTGCATGGGAGACCTGGAAGAAGGTCCTGGCTCCTGGCTTCAGATCAGCCCAGCTCCAGCCAATGTGGCCATTTGGGGAGTGAATGAGTGGATGGAAGACCTTTCTCTGTCTCTCCCTCTGTAACTCTGCCTCTTAAATAAATAAATATTTTTTAAAAAGTCTCAAATATTGTTCCAAATTTCTTTGATTTATTCCAAAAACATTACTAGAGCACTTATGATGGGCACTGTACTAGGCAACTACAAAGGGGAACCCAAGAGGTGAGCCCTGGCCCTTAAGAAGTTAACATTCGGGACCAGTGTTATGGCATAGCGGGTAAAGCCAACTCCTGTAGGGCTGGCATCCCATATGGGCACCAATTCCAAGACCTGGCTGCTCCATTTCCAATCCAGCTCTCTGCTATAGCCTGGGAAAGCAGAGGAAGATGGTCAAAGTGTTTGGGCCCCTGCATTCCTGTGGAGACTTAGAAGAAGCTCCTGGTTCCTGGCTTCAAACTGGCCCAGCTCTGGCCGTTGCAGGTATTTGGGGAGTGAACGAGAAGATGGAAGACCTCTCTTTCTCTCTACCTCTGCCTTTCTCTAACTCTCTTTCAAATAAATAGTTAATACATAAATCTTTACAAAAAAATAGAAGGGGGCCGGCGCCACGGCTCACTTGGCTAATCCTCCACCTGCGGCGCCGGCACCCAGGGTTCTAGTCCCGGTTGGGGCGCCGGAGTCTGTCCCGGTTGCTCCTCTTCCAGTCCAGCTCTCTGCTGTGGCCTGGGAGGGCAGTGGAGGATGGCCCAAGTGCTTGGGCCCTGCACCCGCATGGGAGACCAGGAGGAAGCACCTGGTTCCTGGCTTTGGATCGGGGCAGCACACCAGCCACAGCGGCCATTTGGGGGATGAACCAACAGAAAGGAAGACCTTTCTGTCTGTCTCTCTCTCACTGTCTAAATCTGCCTGTCCAAAAAACAAAAACAAAAAAAAAAACAGAAGTTAACATTCTAGCGAGGGAAGAAAATAAATTGCATTAGTGATAAAAGTTATCAAGAAAGCCGGCGCCGTGGCTCAACAGGCTAATCCTCCGCCTTGCGGCGCCGGCACACCGGGTTCTAGTCCCGGTCGGGGCACCAATCCTGTCCCGGTTGCCCCTCTTCCAGGCCAGCTCTCTGCTGTGGCCAGGGAGTGCAGTGGAGGATGGCCCAAGTTCTTGGGCTCTGCACCCCATGGGAGACCAGGAGAAGCCCCTGGCTCCTGCCATCGGAACAGCGCGGTGCGCCAGCCGCAGGGCGCTACCGCGGCGGCCATTGGAGGGTGAACCAACGGCAAAAGGAAGACCTTTCTCTCTGTCTCTCTCTCACTGTCCACTCTGCCTGTCCAAAAAAAAAAAAAAAAAAAAAAAAGTTATCAAGAAAAAGATAAGAAAATAAAGGTTGGGAAATAATATTCAAATAGGAAGCCCCCTCCCTTTTTTTATTTTTAAAATTTTTATTTTATTTTTTTTAATTTTTATTTTTTTGACAGGCAGAGTGGACAGTGAGAAAGAGAGAGAGACAGAGAGAAAGGTCTTCCTTTCTGTTGGTTCGCCCCCCCAAAATGGCCACTGCGGCCGGCGCACCGCGCTGATCTGAAGTCAGGAGCCAGGTGCCTCTCCTGGTCTCCCATGCGGGTGCAGGGCCCAAGCACTTGGGCCATCCTCCACTGCACTCCCGGGCCACAGCAGAGAGCTGGACTGGAAGAGGAGCAACCGGGACAGAATCTGGCGCCCTGACCGGGACTAGAACCCCAGGTGCCGGCACCGCAGGTGGAGGATTAGCCTATTGAGCTGTGGCGCCGGGCCCCCTCCTTTTTTTTTAAAGATTTATTTATTTATTTGAAAGTCAGAGTTACACAGAAAGAGAGAGAGCGAGGTCTTCCATCTGCTGGCTCATTCCCCAATTGGCCGCGATGGCCAGAGCTGGGCCGATCCGAAGCCAGGAGCCAGGAGCTTCTCCCGGGTCTCCCACTCTGGTACAGGAGCCCAAGGACTTCAGCCATCTTCTACTGCTTCCCCAGGCTGTAGAAGAGAGCTGGACCAGAAGTGGAGCAGCCAGGACTCGAACTGACGCTCATGTGGGATGCTGGCCCCGCAGGTGGTAGCTTTACCCACTATGCCACAGCACTTGCCCCAACCCCTTTTAATAAGGGCAAATTGAAGAGAGATGGAATGAAATGAAAGTGTGAACTACGTACTCAGGGAAAGCACATCCCAGGCAGAAATACACAGTCCCCAGATGTGTGGCTGTGGGCAGGGGGTGGGTGCAGCCACCAGGAAAGGGGAGTCCAGGAACAGCAGGTCCAGGACAGCTAACGCACACTTAGGAAAGGAAGGAATGGGCAAGAATGTGACAGAAACCTGCAGAAGACCATAACCTGTAAATCCAGACAAATAAGAAAACCACTGAATACTTGAGGACATGTTTGTTCTATCAACACAACAGAAAGGAAGAGAACTGCTGGTTTTAAATATTCTTACAATAAAAAAGCACTGCTAGCAAACTTTTAAATACAAAGACCTCAAAACACTGCTAACAAGCTTAAATAGAAATAGCAATTGTGTTAACATTTGCTAATGGCTATTACCTACAGAACCCAAAATATTTCTAGACTAGAGTGGGAAGCCATGGAACTCTTCTGCTGGTTCCTTCATCTGGTGCCAAATGCTAATACACTTCCATTACAGTTATTCTAAAGTGCAATTCTAGATTCAAATTCATATTCCATCAACATCCCATTTTTGTTTTGAAGACCAAAGTGAAGCACAGCCTAAAAAGTAACTCCTGGGGCCGGCGCCATGTCGCAGTAGGTTAATCCTCAACCTGCTGCACTGGCATCCCATATGGGTGCTGGGTTCTAGACCCGGCTGCTCCTCTTCCAGTCCAGCTCTCTGCTGTGGCCTGGGAAAGCAGTGGAGGATGGCCCAAGTGCTTGGGCCCCTGCACCCACATGGGAGACCAGGAGGAAGCTCCTGGCCCCTGGCTTCGGATCGGCACAGCTCTGGCCGTTGTGGCTACTTGGGGAGTGAACCAACTGAGGGGAGACCTTTATCTCTGTCTCTCTCTCTCACTGTCTATAACTCTGCCTGTCAAATAAATAATAAATAAAATCTTAAAAAAAAAAAAAAAAGTAACCCCCTCCTTATTCTGCCCAAGTACCACTTCCTGGCCCCTTGAAACATGACACCGGTGTTCTAATTAGACACCGCTGGTCTTCTGCTGGCTGGACACTGGCCTCTGCAGAGCAGAAACCCTTCCAAGGTTCTCTCTTGACCCTTCCTTAACGGAGGCCAGTTCTAGGCCAACCAACAGCAAACACAGGATATCTGCAGGTTCCTGAAGTTAATAATCCACAGTCTAGGGAGGGTGGGGATGTGGGCAGGAGGGAAGAGAGGGTAGGATCACTAGGCTACTGAATCTGTACATATGAAATACATGAAATTTGTTCAGCTTATATAAATTGAAAAAATAATAATCCAGTCTAACAAAACTATAGCTTTTATTTTTTAAAAAAATTAATTTTATTTATTTGAAATACAGAGTTAGAAAGAGAGGTAGAGCCAGAAAGAGAGAGAGGTCTTCCATCCACTGGCTCACTCTCCAGGTGACCCCCAACGGCCAGAGCTGAGCTGATCTGAAGCCAGGAGCCAGGAGCTTCTTCCAGGTCTCCCACACAGGTGCAAGGGCCCAAGGACTTGGACTATCCTCTACTGCTCTCCCAGGCCACAGCAGAGAGCTGGATCAGAAGTGGAGCAGCTGGACCTGAACCAGCAGCCATATGCCACATGCCAGGGCTTTAACCCGCTGCACCACAGCGCCAGCCCCAAAACTATAGCTTTTCATAAGAGAATCTCTCAAAACAGCAAAATCTGATTTTTTTAGGTGTAGCTCCAGGGACTGGTACTGTGGCATATAAAAGTAAAGCCACTGCCTGTTATGCCGGCATCCCAGATGGGCATCAGTTTGAGACTTGGGTACTCCACTTCCGGTCCAGCTCCCTGCTATTGCACTTGGGACAAAGTAGAAGATGGCCCAAGTGCTTGGGTCCCTGCCACCCACATGGGAGACCCGGAAAAAGCTCCTGGCTCCTGGCTTTAACCTGGCACAGCCTGGGCTGTTGCTGCCATTTGGGGAGTGAACCGGCAGATGGAAGATTCTCTGTCTCTCCCTCTCTGTAACTCTGCCTTTCAAATAAATAAAAATAACTCTTTCTAAAAAAACAAAAACAAAGAGTCTTTCTGCAAGAGAAAGTACTATACTATTTCATGAAAATAAGTCAAAGATAGAAAGTACAATAACAACAGTATTTTGGTTTCAGAAAATTTTCTGGGTCTAATTCAGAAATCTGTGTGTTACTGACAATGTGGAAAAGCAGGTCTTGATAATATTATTGTACGTCAGTGAACATTTGATTCAAATGTTTTTGGAAAATAACCATCAATCTTGGAAATAATGTCTTAGATCAGCTGGCTCTATCCCATTCTATTTTTCTCAATATTTTGTTATGTACTTAATAGCTTACAGAAAAAACACATTTTACCAAATTATTTATTTATTTATCTGAAAGGCAGAGAGATAAAATAACAGAGAGAGAAAAAGAGGTTATCTCCCATCTGCTATTTCACTCCCCAAATGCTCTTAACAGCCAGAAATGGGCCAGCCTAAAAATGGGAGCCAGGAACTCAATCCGGGTCTCCCAAATGGGTGGCTGGGTCCCGATTACTTGAGCTGTCACCTGCTGCCTCACAGGGTATGCATTACCAGGAAGCTAGGACAGAAAACGGAGGCAGAACCTGAATCCCAGCACTCCAGTAAGGGATGCAGGTAATCCAAGCAGGGGTCTAACTATCGCCCCAAACACCTGTCCCAGGAAAAACACGCTCCTAACGTGACGGATTCAACAACTGCTGGACAGAAACCTATCATGGGTTAGACGCTACAGTCACATATATGGAGAGATGAAAACGCTTTTTCTCACTCCCAAACGTTCACAGGGCTCTTAGATAAGAATAAAGGTATACACTAGTTTAAACACGACAAACTGTGCCGCAAGTGTCCCTCTTGCAGTATAAACAAAGCACAAAGGACGGGAGACTGAGCTGCTGGCTCTGCCAGGAGTACTGACAGCTTCAGAGGCTCTGTTGTCAAACTCGGGCAGGAAGCGTGACCAGAAGGCTGCTGCCTTCTCCTTCAGTGAAAACAGCATGAACACAGAGATGAGATCCGGACAGTTTCGGGCTGGGGGTGGGGGGCTGTTAAGGAAGTGGACTGAAACAGCAGAGGCTGCCAACATCACCTCCCAAACACTGCAAAACAATGTCACTCTGTTCTTTAAAAGCCTTCAGTTATTCCTTAGGGCACAAAACAGGCTTCCCTAACTGCTCAAAACTTACCCATGCCAGCTTATCTCCTGTCACTCCAGCATTTTTATCAGCTTGTAATTTCCCAATCATGCCTCTGGGCCTTGGCCTTCCTTTCTGCTTAGAATGTCCTTTATGGGCTTCTCAAGGAATCAGTAAGATAAGGAGCCCTTCTCCCCCTGGAGGACCCGGTTCCTGGTAAGGAGGTCTGGTGCAGCCACAGCGTGCGCAACGTGCAGGCACGATCCTCCACTCCAGGGTCCGTGCCTTATTTTTGTGAGGTCTTTCCCTTTGCAACTATTGAATACGAGTGAAGCAGGAAAGGAAAAATGAAAACACAGACCACGGGGTTCTAGCCCACTACAGAGTCACAGTTCAGCTGCATCTACACCAGCACACCTGCTACTCACCTCCTTCCACCCTACCCCCAACAAGTCACCCCACCTCTCCCAGAGCCATTCCTCACTTCACAACCATCTCAAGATTAAGACCAACAAGATGTTATCTTTCCTCCCTGTGTTTAGAAAAGCAATTCCTGAGGAACATTCTTCCTGGTCAGTTAAACAAACTCACATCTTCCCTACTCAGACATTCTCTAGCTACTGTGCTGTCTCCTTCTTTCTCTGCAGTGCCAAACGTCACAGCAACCTCCCATTTCCCTTCACATACTTCCTCAAACAACTTACGGGTATTTATAAAGCACCCACTATGTGCCAGGACCTGCAGGGGTCCAAAGAATCTGGCCGTCCCCAATATTTCCTTTAATCCTCTAGAATTTGGCTTCCAAACACACCGTCCCACGTCCCCAAACACGACGTCTCCACGTCATTCCTTCACTGGGTTCTTCAGGACAGCTGGCTGCCCTCCCGCGATCTGGCACACCATCCATACGACCCATTCATCGGTCAGACCCCTACTTCACTCATGCTGGTCTTCAGTCCCTCCTGGCCCCACCCATGCACCGAGCAGTCCTTCCTCTGCAACCCGGCAGCAGCACTCAGCCTGCAGCACCGTCGCCCTGTGTCTATACAGCCACAGGGGGCTCTAGGTTAGCCTCTTCTGTAACAAGGCAAGCACACTGCCTCTAAATTAAACCTATGTGTCATTTTCACCATGTTTCTTGACTACTAAAAATTTTAAGTGGAGTAAAAACAAATAATCAAAACTCCATGCCCCTTTTTTTTTATATATTAAAAAAAAAGAGCTTTATTGAAATACAGCTCATCCATTAAAAGTATACAACTCAGTGGGTTTCAGTATATTCACACATACATACAAACATCACTGAAGTTAATTTTAGAATATTTTCACTGGGGCCCGCACTGTGGCGTAGCAGGTAAAGTTGCCACCTGCAATGCCAGCATCCCATATGGGCGCCGGTTCGGGCCCGGGCTGCTCCAATTCTGATCCAGTTCTCTGCTATGGCCTGGGAAAGCAGCAGAAGATGGCCCAAGTCCTTGGGCCCCTGAACACATGTGGGAGACCTGGAGGAAGCTCCTGGCTCCTGGCTTCAGATTGGCTCAGCTTCGGCCATTGCAGCCATCTTGGGAGCGGACCAGCAGATGGAAGACCTCCCTCCCCACCCCCTTCCCTCTTTCTCTCTCTGCCTCTAAAAAAGAATATTTTCATCACCTCCAAAAGAAATGGAATACCCTAGAGCTACCATCACCCTGGCAGTCCCCACTCACCTTTTCTAGAGACCGTCACTCTCCTTTAGCTCCTACAGATGTCCCTATTCTGGACTTCATGTGAATGGAATCGGAAAAAATGCTCTTTTCTAACAGGCTTCTTTCACTGGCATAATGTTTTTCTTTTGTAGCAAAACAACAGTCAATCATGTGGATATAACACATTTGGTTTACCCATCCACCTGCTGCTTCTACCTTTTGGCTATTATGAATATCACCGCTAAGAACATCTGTATACAAGTTTTTGTGTAAACATGTTTTCAATTCTGCCACAACACTGCCACAAGTGTTACTCTTGCAGTATGAAGTACACACCTAGAGAGCAGACAGTTCATCCTCTAAGTTCAAACATCTGAGAAACTGTCAGACCGTTTTCCAAAGCAACTCTGCCGTATTACAGTCTCGTCAGCAGTGTTAGACGGTTCTAATTTCTCCACATCCTCACAATACTTGCAATCATCTTGACTTTTTTATTTTAGCCTTTCCAGTGTGAAATACTATTTAATTTGCATTTCCATGATGACCAATAATGCCAAGCTTCTTTTCAAGTGCTTGCTGGACACTGGAATATCCTATTTAAAAAATGTCTATTCAGATCCTTTGCTCATTTAAAAAATTTTTAAATTGGGTTGCAGTAATTCTTCACACATTCTACATAAAAATTCCTTATCAGATTTATAACCTGCAAATACTTTCTCTTATTCTGTGGAAGTCGTAACATTCTTTTTATTTTTTTAAGATTTATTTATTTATTTGAAAGGCAGAGTTAGAGCAAGAGAGAGAGAGGGAGTGGGAGAGTAAAAGAGATCTTCCACCTGCTGGTTCATTCCCCAAAGAGCCACAATGGCCAGAGCTGAGCTGATCTGAAGCCAGGAGCCAAGAGATTCTTCCAAGTCTCCCACCTGGGTGCAGGTGCCCAAGTGCTTAGGCTATCCTCTGCTGCTTTCCCACACCATAGCAGGAAGTTGTATTGAAAGTGGAGCAGCCGGGATTTGAACTGGTGTCCATATGGGATGCCAGCACTGCAGGCAGCAGCTTAACCCACTACACCACAGCACCAGCCTCAGTCGTACCATTCTGAATGGCATCCTCTAAAGGGCAAAATTTTGCTTTTTAAAAATTTATTTGGTGAGGCCAGCACAGTGGCATAGCTTCCAATCCAGCTCCTGTTAATGCACCTGGGAAAGCAGTGGAAGATGGCCCAAGTATGTATGTATTTATTTGAAATGTAGAGTGACAGAGAGACAGAGACAGAGATCGATCTTTCATTCACTGGTTTACTCCCCAAATGGCTACAACAGCCAGGTCTGCGCCAGGCCAAAGCCAGGAACCAGGAATTCCTCCTGGGTCTGGCAGGGACCCAAGCACTTGGGCCATCTTCTGCTGCCTTCTTAGGCACTTTAGCAGGGAGGGAGCTGGATGGGAAGTAGACCAGGCAGTACTCCAAGTAGCACTCTGATAGGGGATGCCAGCTGCACAAGCTATGGTATAACCTGCTGCACCACTGCGATAACCAGCCTGTGGACAGACATACACAGCTTTGACAAAGTCCAATGTAACACTTTCATTTTTTGCTTATACTTTAAAATACATATATATATACACATACATATATATATATTTGAAAGGCAGAGTGACACACACACAGAGAAAGAGAAAGAGAGAGAGAGAGAATCTTCCAGCTACCGATTTACTCTTCAAATTGTCATAACTGCCAGAGTTGGGCCATGCTGAAGCCAGGAGCCAGGAACTCCATCCTCGTCTCTCACGTGGGTGCAGGGGCCATCTTCCACTGCTTTCCCAGGTGCATTAGCAGGAAGCTGGATCAGAGGTGGAGCAATGGAGCCTTGAACCAACACTCATATATATGATGCCAGCGTCAAATGGCAGTAACCTACTGCACCATATCAGCCCCATCATCACTTTTGGTGATGTATCCAAGAAACACGCCAAATCTAAGGTCATATTTACCTCTGTATTTTCTTCTAAGGATTTTACAGGTTTAGTTTTTAGGTGCAGGCTCTCCATCTACTTAGAGTTAATTTTGTATATATCATGAGGTAAGAGTCCAACTTAATTATTTTGCTCCTAGATACCCAGGGTCCAAGCATCATTTGTTAAAGACTATTCTTTCCTTGTTGGATGTCAAAAAAACCAACTGACCACAATACACGGTTTTAGTTCTGGGAGCCCTGTTCTATCCCACTGATCCACGCCCCCTTCATGCCAGTAGCACACCGTCTTGATGACCGCTGCTTTGCTAAGTTCTAAAAGGGAGAACAACCACCTCGTTGTTCTTTCCAATGACTGTTTTAGCGATCTAGGGTCCCCCTTGAGATTCCACAAGACCCATCTTGTCAATTCCTACCAACAGGCCAGCAGGGAATCTGGCAGGGATTACACTGAATCTGTCCGTCACTGGGACTACTGCTGTCCTGACAACTTGCAGTCTTCAAATTCATGAATGTGTGATGGTTTGCATTTGTAGTAGTGCCTCCTTATTCACACTCCAAGACTGCCAGTGAACACCTGCAACCACAAACAGCACCAAGCCCTATACATGTTGAATGTATGTACTGTTGTTTTTTCCTATGCACACCCATGACAAAGTTTAATTTACAAATTAGGTACTACAAATTATTAACAGTACATAATAAAAGAACAATTGTAACAAAATACTATAATTAAAAGTTAAGAATTATTTCTAGAACTTCCCATTAATACATTCAGATTGCAGTCAACTGCAGATAACTAAAACCACAGGAAGCAAAATCACAGATAAGGGGCACTATGGTATTTAAAAATATAACTGCAGGCAAGAATATTTGGTCTGTGGTTAAGACACCACTTGGGATGCTTGCATCCTATATCAGAGTGCCAGGGTTCAAATCCTGACTAATTCCAGCTCCCTGTGAAGGCCCACCCTGGCAGACAAAAGGTGGCTCAAGTACGTGGGTCTCTGCCACCCACATGGGAGACCTACACTGAGATCCCGACACCTAGCTTCAGCCTGGCTCAGCCCCAACTGCTGCAGGCATTTGGGGAATGAACCATCAGATAAGAGCTCTCTCTTTCTCTGCCTCAGGGAAAAAAAAAAACAAAAACAAAAAACCTCTTGCCCAATTTTCAAAGAAAAGGAAAGGAAGAAAATGACCATTACTACCTGTACATATACATTCAAAGTCCAAAAATTTAAATTACTCTATTTGACCACAGATAATCCCTTACATATTACCCGAGTAATCGTCTTAGTTTCACATTGGCTAGCTAAAACCAAGTGACCCTAATCCTAACGGGAAATGAATATGTGATTCATTTAATTTCCAAAATCAATTCTAACTCTTCTTTCGGAATCCTACTAAACTGGGTAAGGCACTAAATCAGAAAATTTTTTTTCTGGAAATTTTTTTAAAGAAATTAATATTCTGGGCACCAGGTTCTAGTCCCGGTTGCCCCTCTTCCAGTCCAGCTTTCTGCTATGGCCTGGGAGAGCAGTGGAGGATGGCCCAAGTGCTTGGGCCCTGCACCCGCATGGGAGACTAGGAAGAAGCTCCTGGCTCCTGGCTTCGGATCGGCATAGCCCTGGCTGTTGCGGCCATTTGGACAGTGAACCAACAGAAGGAAGACCTTTCTGTCTCTCTCTCACTGTCTGTAAAACTCTACCTGTCAAATAAATCTAAAAAAAAAAAAAAGGAAAAGAAATACTATTCCTCTGACCTATCTTTTCACTTCAGTACAAAGCAGCCAAGGCTCCTTTTCCACCCCTGCGAGTTCAGTTACTCTGAGAGTTCACCGCAGAGCTTGCTCCACAGTCAGATCCAGAACTCCAGCTGTCCCCTGCCGTTGTCCCCGTGACAGCCCAGCTAACATCTCTAGACCTGACCAAGTATCCCATGTCCCTCACGAGCACGCCAAGCTTGGGAAATCATTCCAGACCAGTCACTAACCATTTGTTCCACTACCTGAAAAACTCACGCTGCCGCTCCTCCACACTACACTGCTTTTTTTTAAAAGGCTTCTTTAAAAATTCGACTCTCCTGCTATCAGCCTAGCCATCAACAACCCTGAGACTTCATACTTCAAACATTAGGTAACAAGAAACTTCCTTCCATCTCTCACACAGCAGTCGTGGGCTCTTCACCACATAGCTAGTGATATTTGAGGAATAGTACACAAAACTCTTAAGATTCTTATCGAAAAGAAATGAACAAGAAAACTATCCTCACAAAGTATCTCACACTGGAATGTCTGACAACTCCCAAGCTCTTACAGGAAGAAAGTTAAGATGCCTAAGCCCCAGAAATGTGCAGTCTAATGTCCAAAGATAACACACACACATAACAACAACTTCAAAACATGTGAAGCCTGAGTCACTGGCGAATTTTATCATATTCCAATATGGTAAAGTATTAAAATACTTAGTGTGCTCCAAATTATTACAATATTACGATACCTAGGGCTCTCCAAATCATTCAATACATCAGAAAATATTCATTTGGGCACATTAGCTAATTCCTTAAACTCCCACTCCCAGTTTCAGGCCCTCCAGAGCTTATTCAACTACGTACTGCAGCAACTTTTCCCTGGAATTGAGCAAATGTGTACACTAAGGAGTTTGTGGGGCGGGAAGCTCACACATTACACAGGTTACAGTGAGTCTGTGAGCTAAGGAGATGGACAGAGATGTAGCATGAATGAAATAATTCAGAAAAAAGGAACTCAAGTGCCCCAAGGCCAGTTAACTCTCTCAAAAAAGATTAGTAAGGAATAAGCTACTCTAAAACAGCTAGATTATTTCACACTGTGAGCTACAAATGACTCTACAATTTGTAGCTACAAAAAATGAACAGGTTACTCCAAAATGCAAATAAAGTTATGACATTCTGTCCTGAAAGAAAGACTACAGCGTATGAAAACAACTTGTAACACAAACCACTTTCAGAGCAAGGAGACAGTCAGACCTGAGCAGTATAAAGACTAGTCGTGGGCCGGCGCCGTGGCTCAACAGGCTAATCCTCCACCTTGCAGCGCCGGCACACCGGGTTCTAGTCCCGGTCGGGGTGCCGGATTCTGTCCCAGTTACCCCTCTTCCAGGCCAGCTCTCTGCTATGGCCCGGGAGTGCAGTGGAGGATGGCCCAAGTGCTTGGGCCCTGCACCCCATGGGAGACCAGGAGAAGCACCTGGCTCCTGCCTTCAGATCAGCGCGATATGCTGGCCCCACAGCGCTGGCAGCAGCGTGCCGGCCGCAGCAGCCATTGGAGGGTGAACCAATGGCAAAGGAAGACCTTTCTCTCTGTCTCTTTCTCTCCCTGTCCAATCTGCCTGTCAAAAAATTAAAAAAAAAAAAAAAAAAAAGACTAGTCATGTTTCACATTTCATTTCACTAAAAACTTCACAAACACATCAAACGGGGAAATATTTGCTCAAACGGGGAAATATTTGCTTTATTTTTAAGGAGAGTAAGAGCAGTTTTTAAAAATATAGAATAGCACAAAGAACTACAAGTCTTACAGTACACATGTAAGTATCATTATGGGTCCAAAAAATCCCATTGCTTTAGCCATTGTTCCAACAGGGATTGTGAGAAGTCCACTAGATCAGACTATGTTGCGCCTAAGTACACCCACTAGCATGTCACTGAAGTAACAACCCTATCGTGCAAACGTTTAAGTTAACTGCCACTCCTTCCGGGGGAAACACCATCATTCCAGGTCCTTGGGGCCAAGGTTCCCTGACGTGGGCCCGACTCCCGCAGTGCTGCACACAAACGACCCACTGCCTACTTCCCACTGCAAAGCTCAAAGACCGCTGAACTTGCGGCTCAGCAAGACCCCGTACCGGCAAGTCCACACTGACGTCGGTGCCATCCAGAAGGGACACCCGGCACGTGATGACGGATTTGGCGTCTCCAGCCGCAGGAATGTGCGTGGGGGCTCGCTGCGCCTCCCGGAGCCGCTCCTTCTCGGCATGCTTCCGCATGGACCGACGCCCGAGGGTTCTACGGAGGAACCGCAGCATCTCTGCCACTACAAAATCAGAGAGAGAGAGAGAGGGTGTCAGGGAGCAGAAGACGCACCAGTCAGATAAACTGCGTTACCAATGCAGTCCTGTGGACCTAGGCAGGTGTGCGATAAAAAAGGACTAATATTGGAAAAAAATAATTAAAACTGGCTTTTCAAACATATTTCAAAATATAATCTTATAGTCAATAGGCAATTTTTATCTGTCAACTAAAAATAATTTTTAAAAACTGGCTACTTTAATTCAAAGTTTTTTAAAGACTGTTACATAAGACAGAGTCATGGCCTGCAGTTTCCTCAACCTACTGGACAATTTTCTCAGAGGCTGATCTGGAGGAGAGGGGCGAACACGCAGGAAGCTCATCATATCTTCAGGATCAAGAAGTCGTATGTATGTACAAGCGTCGGATATCCCTGCAAACATCAAAGCTGTCAGGCACCGAGGTGCACTCTGGCGGTCGTGACAGTCCTGAAATTCCATCCCTTCTGAGCATTTGTTAAAGAGAATCGCCTACTGCAACTAAAGTACAACCCCAAACCCTAAGTTTCATCAAATAGCCTATCATTTACAGTTCTTACATCGCAAGTTAACAAATCTTTACAGTGTCCAACTATTTTAATGCTATTGCTTCCTTACCTCCATTAAGAACCTTAAGGTTAATCAAAATGGTTAACAGATTTAGCAATTTAAAATTCAGCACTATATTTAGAAACGCCCAATGTAGTATCAGAAACACATGAAATGGAAAGTACTCTAAGTTACCTTCTAACCTCACAGGTTAAATTTGCACAAATAAGAGAGTTCAAGAATAAGTATAGGGGGCCAGCACAGTGGCACAGCAGGTTAACGCCCTGGCCTGAAGTACCTGCATCCCCTATGGGTGCTGGTTCGAGACCTGGCTGCTCCACTTCCGACCCAGCTCTCTGCTATGGCCTGGGAAGGCAGTGGAAGATGGCCCTGGGCCCCTGCGCCTGTGTGGGAGACCCGGAAGAAGCTCCTGGCTCTGGGCTCCGGGCTCCAGATCAGTGCAGCTCCGGCCATTGTGACCAATTGGGGAATGAACCATCAGATGAAAGACCTCTCTCTCTCTCTCTGTTTCTGCCTCTCTTCTCTCCGTGTAACTCTTTCAAATAAATAAATCTCTAAAAATGGCATAAATACAGTAGATGTAACTAGTGTTAATTCCAGAGAATAATAAGTGGTAGAAGAGGGAGAAAAATCACGGTAAAGTACATGACTCAGCTAGTAGTTTAAACTCATAATGCTATCAGCATTAAATACTGATCTAACCAGAACTATGAAGCAACTACAACTAAGAGAAGTGTCTGACATGTGTAGGGGATCAGGAGTGTGGAGAGTTCATTCCACATCTTGCCCAGTACCAACCTGACAGGTTGACTCCCAAAATTAGCAATCATGAAAGAACAGAAGGGGTGGGGATTTGGCACAGCGGTTAGAACACCACCGTAGAGTGCCTGGCTCAAGCCTCATCTGCTGCGCTTCAGACCCAGCCTCCTGCTCATGGGTACCGTGGCGGGCAGCAGACGATGCCTCAAGCAAGTTCTTGGATCCTTGCATCTACATGGGAAACCCAGATTGAGTTCAGGCTCCTGGCTGCTGCAGACACCTGAGTTATAAGCCAGCACATGAAGATCGCTCTTCTCTCCGTCTCCCTACCTTTCAAATAAAAATGAATTAAAATCAGCACATGTGACTTAAAACGTGGAAGTGGTTTCCTGAGAGCAGGGCAATTCAGAAGAATGCTGCTTTTGAAAAGAAGCCTTAATTATGGCCCTGTCTAAATACTGACTGAGTTTGTGGACTCAAAAGGCTTCCACAGCCTTGGCAGCTTATGACAAGAGCCTCGGGTGATCACTTACGTCATAAATAAGAGTGTCAATTGTTAAATCAACAACAGGAGTCACTGCGCACTTGCTCCCCATGTAGGACCTCTGTCCTTAATGAGTTGTACTATGAGAATTAATGGTAAAACTTGTCTTCAAACAGAACTTTATACTTTGTGTGTCTGTGTGGGTGCAAACTGTTGAAATCTTTACTTAGTATAGAGCTGATCTTCTGTATATAAAGATAATTAAAAATGAACCTTAATGAAGAATGGGATGGGAGAGGGAGTAGGAAGTGGGAAAGTTTGGGGGTGGGAGGGCAGGCATGGGGGGAAGAACTGCTATATTTCAAAAGTTGTACCTATGAAATTTATATTTATTAAATAAAAGCTTTCTAAAAACAAAAAGAAAAAAGGAAAAGCAAAGAAGCCTTAGACTGGATCCAGTATATACTAGCATGCTAGATGCATGCTCCTATGTGATCCCAACAACTAAAATCCTAGATGGTTCTCCAGTTTACACAGCCTTCAGACACAATGGCTGGTCTCCAGGGTTTTCCTTGCACGGCTCCTCTGGCACCTACACCTGCAGCCCCGCTTTCAGCTGTCTAAGACTGCAGCTGTTAGCCCAGATTTCTAAAACTCTCAGACCAGAGAATCCCTACGTACTCCTTTTAACTCCCTCCTTCTGGGAAACAGTCTCTGATTTCCAAGTTAGTCGCTCCCACCCAGGCACCTCCACCGAACCTTGACAGTATTCCATTGCCTCACTAATCAGATTTAACATTACTCATTTACACATCTGCCCCATTTATTGTTAGCAATTTGAGGACACAAACCCTCCTCTGAATAGCTAGCCACCCAACATAATTCATAATCCTAACAACAAACAGTAAGTAAATACTCTTATCTGTCCTAAGAAAAACTGCCCAGGCACAGTCTCATTCCCATGAGTCGTAAACCGAGGCTCAGAGAAATTAAAGCACTGGCCAAGTCTGTATTTTAGCAAATGGGGGTCTGTATCATACATATCATATTTATCTATATCATATATATCATATATCATAGAAACATTCATGCAAAACTCACATTATGGAGGCAAGAAATTGTAAAAGATCATAGATTACAAGAAGCTGAATGAAAACACTAACACAAAAACCTCTTTTTTAAAAACCTAATTTGTCTAATCCAACAAACAAATTACAAAGAGGAAAAAGATGCAAAGGGAAGTAGATATTAAAAGTGACTGAGGGTCCAGAGTTGTGGCATAGCAGGTAAAGCTGCCACCTGCAGTGCCGGCATCCCATGTGGGCACCGGTTCAGGTCCCAGCTGCTCCACTTCCCATTCAGCTCTCTGCTATGGCCTGGGAAAGCAGCAGAAGATGGCCCAAGTCCTTGGGCCCCTGTACCTCGTGGAATATCCAGAGGAAGCTCCTGGCTCCTGGCTTTGGATTGGCCTGGCTCCTTCTGTTGTGGCCATTTGGGGGTTACCAGAGGATGAAAGACCTTTCTTTCTGTCTCTCCCTCTCTCTGTATCTAACTCTATCTCCAAAAAAAAAAAAAAAAAAAAAAAAAAGGGACTGTGTGCCAGTATTGTGGTGCAGAGGGGTGAGCCATAGCTTGCAAACCCAGCATCCCATACTGGAGTCGCAGCTGCTCTGCTTCTGACCCAGCTCCCTGCTAACGTGCCTGGGAGGATGGCCTAAGCACTTTGGGCCCCCTGCCACCCACGGGGGAGACCCAGATGGAGTTCCTGGCTCCCAGCTTCAGCCTAGTCCAGCCCCAGCTCTGGTGGGCATTTGGGAAGTGAACCAGCAGATGCAAGATCCATCTTTCTCTCCCCCCGCCTCCCATCTGGCTCTCTTTTTCTCTGTCACTCTGTCTCAACTAAGTAAAAACAAACAAAAAAAAAATTTTTTTTGACAGGCAGAGTTAGACAGTGAGAGAGAAAGAGAGACAAAGGTCTTCCTTCTGTTGGTTCACCACCCCCCCCCCCCAAATGGCCGCTACGGCCGGCGCGCTGCGCCGATCCAAAGCCAGGAGCCAGGTGCTTCTCCTGGTCTCCCATGCGGGTTCAGGGCCCAAGGACTTGGGCCATCCTCCACTGCACTCCCAGGCCACAGCAGAGAGCTGGACTGGAAAAGGAGCAACCGGGACAGAATACGGTGCCCCAACCGGGACTAGAACCTGGGGTGCCGGCGCCGTAGGCAGAGGACCAACCAAGTAAGCCACAGAGCCAGCCAAAACAAACTTTTTTTTTTTTTTTTAAAGTCACTTTTTAAAAAGTGACTTAAGGGGCCGGTGCTGTGGCATGGTGGGTGAAGTCGCCACCTGCAGTGCAGGCATCCCAGGTGGGTACCGGTTCAGGTCTCGGCTGCTCCACTTCTTTTTTTTTTTTTTTTTTTTTTTTATTTTTTATTTTTGACAGGCAGAGTGGACAGTGAGAGAGAGAGAGACAGAGAGAAAGGTCTTCCTTTGCCGTTGGTTCACCCTCTAATGGCCGCCGCGGTAGCGTGCTGCGGCCGGCGCACCGCGCTGTTCCGATGGCAGGAGCCAGGTGCTTATCCTGGTCTCCCATGGGGTGCAGGGCCCAAGGACTTGGGCCATCCTCCACTGCACTCCCTGGCCACAGCAGAGAGCTGGCCTGGAAGAGGGGCAACCGGGACAGGATCGGTGCCCCGACCGGGACTAGAACCCGGTGTGCCGGCGCCGCAAGGCGGAGGATTAGCCTGTTGAGCCACGGCGCCGGCCTCGGCTGCTCCACTTCTGATCCGGTTCTCTACTATGGCCTGGGAGAGCGGCGGAGGATGGCCAGGGTGTTTGGGCCCCTGTGCCTGCGTGGAAAACCCAGAGGAGGTTCCTGGCTCCTGGCTTTGGATCAGCTCAGCTCTGGCCATTGGAGAGTGAACCAGCAGATGGAAGACCTCTGTCTGTCTCTACCTCTCTCTCTCTGCCTCTCTGTAACTCTGCCTTTCAAATAAATAAATAAAATCTTTAAAAAAAAGTGACTTCAAATACATATCAATCACAATATGTTGACCTATTTTGGACTCTGATTCAAATAAACCAATTTAAAAGTTGTTAGATGCTATCATTAGCGGAAGTTCAATGAAATGTATAACTCCTACATTAGTCTAAAATTATTTCAATTTTTTTAAAAAATCAAAATTTGTTGTCATATAGTTTATAAGAAGCCTTGCATAACCAGCTGACTCTTTAATCTAGAAGCATTTATAAACCTCATAAAAATAAAAGCTAAAATACTAAATGACATATTAAAAATATACTCAATAGCCATGAATTGAAGACTATCATCTTCCTTTTAACAAGTATGCATGCGCCTGTATAATTAAAAAACTGGAAAAGCCAAGAGAGTTGTCGTTTGAACTTTACCAAGGAAATAAATTATACACACACAGTTCAGCACCGACTGGATTATTGAAGATAACCAAGCAACTTCTGCCACTTTTCCTTTAATTAAAAACAGGGGCACCACGGTTAATTTTTTTTAAAGAATCCTTATCTTTCAGAAATACACACTGGAATATTTATAGACTAAAAGATGTGACGTCTTGTATTTGCATCAAATTAACACAAGAAAGGGGGTCAAGTGGTGACAGAGACAAACTGGCTCCTCACAGGGCAGTAACAATGTCTGGGTGGTGGGTACCTGGAGGTTCATTATACTCCCTTAACCACTTTTGCGTACATTGAATTTTTTTCATAAAATAAAGGCTTCTAAAGGAAAAGTGTTCAAAGGCACATTCTGTGCTTCTTAGGTTAGGGAGCAAATATCATAAATCAATTTTTCTGACTTTCTCCTTAGATCTGAAGTGAAAAAGAAATGAAAAATTACCAGAAGGAAACAGCATATTAGCATGAAAGATTTTTAAACAATTTCTAAAAAATTTAAGGATTAATATGCAGTTTAATAAAACTACACATTTTTTTTTTAAGATTTATTTTATTTACATGAAAGACATAGCCCCAGAGAGAGGTAGAGACAGAGAGGTCTTCCATCCACTGGTTCATTCCCCAAGTGGCCGCAACAGCCTGAGCTGAGCCAATCCGAAGCCAGGAGCCAGGAGCCTCTTCCAGGTCTCCCACATGGGTGCAGGGGCCCAAGGACTCGAGCCATCCTCTACTGCTTTCCAGGTGTAATAGCAGGGAGCTGGACTGGAAGTGAAGCACCCAGGACTCAAACCAGAACCCATCCGGGATGCCGGCCATGCAGACCAGGGCTTTAACCTGTGTGCCACAATGTTGGCCCCAATACACATCATTCAGAAAAGCAACAGAAAAATGGGCAAGATGAAAAAACAACTGTAAAATGAGAATAAAGATTCACACACAAAAAAAAAATTGTTAAAAAAAAATGTTCAACTTCAACAGTAATCAAGAAAATTTTAACTAAAAAGTAGGATATTTGTGATGCAAAAGACTCAAGCTCAGGGCCACTGCTGTGGCATTGCCAGATAGGATAAGCTGCCACCTGCAACACCAGCATCCCATATGGGTGCTGGTTTGAGTCCTAGCTGCTCCACTTCCTATCCGGCTCCCTACTAATGCTCCTGGGAAAGCTGCGGAAGAAGCCCAAGTGCTTGGGCCCCTGCACCCTTGTGGGAGACGCAAAGGAAGCTTCTGGCTCCTGGTTTCGGCCTGACACAGTACCAATCATCTCAGCCATCTAGGGAATGAACCAGAAGATGAGGATCCCTCTCCCTCTCTTTCTCCATAACACTGCCTTTCAAATAAATGACCAAAATAGGGCCCAGCGTTGTGGTGTAGTAGGTTAAGCTGCTGCCTGCGATGCTGGCATCCCATATGGGTGCCTGTTCGAGTCCCAGCTGCTTCACTTCAAATATAGCACCCTGCTAATGTGCCTGGAAAAACAGGAGAGGATGACCCAAGTGCTTGGGCCCCTGCACCCACATGGAGACCTGGAAGCAGCTCTGGGTTCCTGGTTTTGACCTGGCCCAGCCCTGGCTGTTGCAACCATTTGGGGAGTGAACCAGCAGATGGTAAACCTCTCTCTGTCTCTCCCTCTCTCTCTCTGCGACTCTAACTTTCAATAAATAAATAGATCTTTAAAAATATAAATAAGTAAATCTTTAAAAAGGACTCAAAATAGTGTTAAAACAAATATTAAAAAACTATCTCTTTTTAAGATTTATTTTTATTTGAAAGTCAGAGTCACAGACAGGTGCAGCAAGAGAGAGGTTTTCCATCTGCTGGTTCACTCCCCAGATGGCTGCAATGGCCAAAACCAGGAGCCAGGAGCTTCTTCCAGGTCTCCCATGTAGGTGCAGGGGCCCAAGGACTTGGGCCATCTTCTACTGCTTTCCCAGACCACAGCAGAGAGCTGGACGGGAAGTGGAGCAGCTGGGACTCAAACTGGCACCCATACAAGAGGCTGGTACTGCAGGCAGCTTTACCTGCTATGCTACAGCGCCGGCCCCAAACAATCACTTTCACACAATGTCCTCTGAAAGGGGAATTTGATGTTTTTATGAAAAACTTTAACATGTATCCCCTTGCACTCAGTAACGCCATTTCTGGTAGAAGAGCTGAGAGAAACAGTTACACATGTGCCCTAAATTGTAGGAATAAGGATCTTTCAGGGTGTAAGTGACTTGGGAAATTTTTCAGTATGTCCACCAACTTGCAAATATTTAAACAAATTCTGGTATATACAATGGTATACAACATAGTTGTCTGCTGACCAAATAGGCATCTAAGTGAAAAATCAAATTGAGAAAAATAAATATAGCACTATCCCACCTGGAGTGGAACACACACTCCCCACCACCACCACCACCACCCCCCACCACACACACAACAAGGTCATGCAACCGGCTGAGGAAGGCTCTTTCTGGGAAGGGCCATTGAGAGATCTTAATAAGAACACAGGAATGTGCCATTAGGAGCTGAACTGTTTAAAACACCATTTCCCCAAAGTTACTCTTTCCCCATCCCACCAGCACGCCCTCAATTCCACTCTTCCTGCTGCAGCCGGCGGATTTCGCGCCACCACCAATCTGATGGCTGCTCCCGAGCCTCTCCCGGCCGGCCTCCTGACCCAGCTCCTGCAGGGCCCTCTCTGCAGCCCGCCTCCCGCTCAGCGGAGTCTCAACTCTGGCCCTGCTTTTATTCGCTGCCCCATGGTTCTGGAAAAATCTTTGTCCACTGCACCTCTCCCTCTTCCTCCTCTCCCCGTCCCAGGGCTAACTTGAATGGCTTTTACTCAGAAAAGCATTCCCAGACTCCCGGGTCTAAAGAAGGTGCCCCTTTCAACAGTTTGGCCTTTTCTTTATAACACCTCCAGAAACTGTAATTAAATCCCTAATTGCCTCTTTTTTTTTTTTTTTTTTTTTAAACCGGCTGCTCTGCCCACTTGACTGGTTCACTGCTACAAAGCGACAGTTAGCATGGCAACCTGCAGATCAGGCACCCAGCAGGAAATCGCCAGGCACACCGAAGTGACCCAGCGGAACTTTTGGTGGCAGCGTTATGTGGCTTCAAAAAAAAAAATGTTTTAAATATATTTCTAACTTGTTTGATAACGACCTAACAACAGCTCCCTTTACAACCAGAGGAATGCCAATTTAAGTAACCGGCTTACTATCTAAAATTAACAGAAGTTGACTTTTTGTTGTTGTTTAAAAAAAAAAAAAACACATATCCAAAGCCCGAAAGTTCATCACAAAACGTGTGCGCTCACAACCGCGGAGGCTGCCCAATGCACTTAACCGACAGCGGTGGGCAGCGGCCGTGGGAATCGGCTCCCCGTGGGGAGCAGGGCCCGGCCACGGGCTAGGTGGGCTACTACCGGAGGTAAGGCAGGTGCGAGCGACGGCGGGACCCTGGCTTAGAACACACGCTGCCAAACGGCTGAGATTAGCTGGGTCTGTCTCTCGCAAGGGGAGCTCACGGGGCCCACGCAGACAGAGACGGGGACGATGAGGACGGGGCCGAGGTCTGCAGCCCGAGCTCGGGGCGGCCGCGAGCGCACCTGCCTCTCACCGCTCCCCGGCGGCGCCGAGCCTCCGTCAGCAGCCAAGTCCGCCCAGGCGCTCGTTCCGAGGCCGTGACCCGAGCTCGCGGCGCCCTCCTCGCACCTGCGCCCCCTCCCCGGCCTCCCGCGCTGCTCGGTCACGCGCCCCCCACGCCCCTCCCCGCCGCAGGTGATGCCCGGCGGGCGGGGCCGGCTCGAGTCCCGCAAACATTAACCCGGCGGCGCGCCGGGCCCTCGGCGGTATCGCCCGAAACTCGCCGCCCGGCCTCCCCGGGCGCCGCCGCCCCTCCCCTCCGGCCGGTGCAACGCCGCGCCGGCCCCGCGGGGCAGCACCGGGGCCCCCGCTCCCGGCGCGCTGGCCGGGGCCGAGGGCTGCGCCGCCCGGGCCGTCCGGCCCCGCGCTTACCTGAGCTGGGCACCGGGGCGCAGTGGCGGCGGCGGAAGCGACCGGAGACGAGCGGACCCGAGCGAGGCTGAGGAGGGGGCGGCTCCTCCGGAGACGCCCGGAAATGGCGGCCTGCGGCGCGCGCCCACCCGCTCTAATCCCCCGGCGGACCCCGGCTGCCCGCCGGCCCGCCCCTTAAAGCCCACTGCAAGCTCCGCCCCCGGAGGGCGGGGCTGCGGCTCTTAAATGGGCAATGACACCGCCCCGGAAGTCGGCGCGCGGAGAGCGACCCGGGTTAAACCGGCGACGCCGGAGTCGGCCGCGCCGAGCCTTGACGGCCGAGGAGGCGCTCAGCAAAGCCTGCCGGGGCTCTCGGACCCGGGGCCTCGGGGCCGGCGCACGCCCCGCGTAGACGGCCCCCAGAATGAGTCTTTCAAGGGCGGCGCTGTGGCAATATGGGAGCTAGATGCTTTTGCCGTAGGTGCAAGAAATCAGTCCGAGCCGCAGAGATTTACTGCCCCCGCGTCCCAAAGCTGCTGAAGGAACTTCGGCTGTGTTTGCAGGCGGGAACGGGGACAACGTGCCGAGAGGGATCGGCGTCGGGAAGGAAAACAAAGCTGGGGAAAAGCCGGGAAGCGTGGCTCTGCAGGCTCTTCGGCCTTCCGGTCCGCGGCGGACACCGCGTTCCAGACGTGCGAGGGGCCCGCGATAGGCGACCCGGACAGAAAGTCCCTCCCGGGGCTCAGCCCCCGCGCGGGAGACGCGGACGGGGAGATACGGCGGGCACGCGGGATGCTACAGAGATAAGGCCAGGGGTGGCCGGTGCCGGGGACCCGGGAGGTGACGTCCGGCAGGCAGGCGCGTGGGCCTCGGGGCTGAAATGCCCAGCGGCGGCTGTTCCCGGAGCTCCCTCTGGGCGTCAGCCCCGCCCACTCCCCCACTACCCCAAAACTTAGAGGGGTACCGCAGCGGCTCACCGGGAGCTGGTGATACCCAGAAGGCAGGCGGACCACTCCTGCTGCCTCTCGCTGGTTTACCCGAGTTCCCGGCTCAGACCAGTTTCAAGGAGGATGTGAAAAACTCCATCTCGTTTTAAATGTCATTGATTTTTCTTTGCGAGAAAGAATGAAACACGCAGGCTCCCGGCTCCTGGGTCACTCTCCCACGTGCCTACAATGGAAATAGCTGGGGTCCTGGAACTCAGTGCAGGTCTCCCACATGGGTGGCAGGGACTCAGTTGCTTTAAGCGTCACCACTGCCTCCCAGGGTCTGCATTAGCAGGGAGCTGGAGCCGAGCTGGAGTGGAAGCAACAACCCAGACTCAAACCCAAGCACTCAGATTATGGGTTGCGGGCACTGCAGCTGCTAGGCTCAATTCCCAGTACCTTTTTTCTTTTAATATTATTGAGTTGGAGAAACTTTCCTTCTCCAATCAAAAAAAAAGGGGGGGGGGGGGAGGACGGTGGTGTGGCATCTGGTAGCAGGTAAAGCCACTGCCTGAGACGCTGGTATCCCGTGTTGATGCTCTTCAGGTCCCTGCTGCTCCACTTTGAATCCAACTCCCTGCTTATGCGCCTGGGAAGGCAGCAGAGGATGGTCCAAGTGCTCGGGCCCCTGCACCCACGAGGGAGACCCAGATGAAGCTCCCGGCTTCTGGTTTTGGCCTGGCCCAGCCTCTGCTGTTACAGCCATTTGGGGAGTGAAGCAGCAGGTGGAAGGCCTCTCTTCCTCCCTCCCTGTCCCTGTCACTCTGCCTTTCAAATAAAGAAAGAATTTTTTTAAAAATGTATACTTCCTTGGCTTAGTGTTTCCACAAAGTGGTAAAAATATTGAAGTAGCACCTTGACAGTAGGGACTCCATTTTGGAGAACCTGAGACTCCATTCTGGGAAGGTGCCCCCCCCCCGTGAAACTCTGGCCTGAAACTATGATCTGAAACAGTTAAACAATAGCAGTCCACTACATCGCACTTGGCAGAGCATAGAAACCCCCAGCATGATCGCTCAAGCTTGGAAGTGGATAGGCTACACCTGGGTTAATGATAAAAATGTAATTTGTCTATGTCCTACATATGATTAAAACCAATACCTGGATTAATGTCAAGATTATAATTGGAATTGTTAAGATTATAACTGGTATTGTCAAGATTATAATTGATGCTAGTTTCGCATAGGTTTTAGGTCAGTTTGACCCCAGTAACCATGTATTCCCCCCGATCCTAGCAACCATGTATTCCCCTCCCGATTTTGTGGTTTTTGCCTTTATAAACCTTGTTGCTTTGGGCTTCAGGGTCGAGAGTTCTTTAGGGCATGAGCCCACTCTCCACCGCCAGCAATAAAGGACCATCAAATTTGATCAATGTGTGGCGCTCCTTTGTTTGCACTCGCTCAGGTACAACAATATCACCACGCTCTAATTGTACAACATCTGCATCACAGTCATCCTCGAAGGAACAGCGTGGGCCCACAGGAGGGGAGGAATTGTGCTGGTCCTAGCTTCATCTTATCTCAAAAAGTCATGATGATGGGATGGGGAAGAAGCAGAGGGGAATCGCGATCAGCCAAGAATGGGCCATGAGTTGAGGCTGGGTGATGGGTGCACTCCTCTATTTTCTGTATGAGTTTAAAAATCTTACGTAATAAAAAGTTTTTAAAATACCACTTGGGGGCCAGTGCTATACCGGCATCCCATATGGGCACCGGTTCAAGTCCCGGCTGCTCCACTTGTGATCAGCTCTCTGCTGTGGCCTTGGAAAGCAGTAGAAGATTACCCAAGTCTTTGAGCCCCCGCACCTGCGTGGGAGACCCAGAAGAAGCTCAAAGCTCCTGGCTTCGGATCGGTGCAGCTCCAGCCGTTGTGGCCAACTGGGGAGTAAACCAGCAGATAGAAGATCTCTTTCTCTCTCTCTGCCTCTGCCTCTCTGTGGCTCTGCCTTTCAAATAAATAAATCTTAAATATAAATAAATAGATAAATAAATAAATACAATACCACTTGGGCCATGTCCCCCTTGGAAAGAATCTACCCAAGGGTCTGACAGCTGTAGTCCTGGGGGCTATGGCCCAGGCAGGTCAGAGCCCCGCCCTCCAGCGTTTGCAGAGCTGGGCTGTCATCGATCTCCCAACTGATCTGTGAGGATGCCTGTCCAGTCAGTACTCATAAACCCATCTCATTCTCCTAAACTGTTGGCTAACACACCAGTTTGGAAACAGGGTCCCCTTCGCCTTTCCTGCTCAATTCTTTCTTCTGCCTCCCGTCAAGGGTGTGGTTGAAGAAGGCTGGGGACGATGTGAGAGACAGGTTAAGACGGGTGATGGCCACAGGAAGACTGGGGGGAAGGAGGATGGAACCTAAGGGCCTAAGTCACAGGAAGGTGTTTGTGCTCAGGTCGGGTCAGATTTCCCTGTAAACACTGTCACTCTGTCTCACAGACATAAGTACCCCCTGCAACATCCCAACTTTGCGGTAAATTAACCTGAAAATTGACTCCCACCAGAGACACTGGATTCCTGCTCCTCAAACACAGCGGCACCACTGGGGTGCCCCTTGCGACACCAGCATCCCGTATCCCATACTGGAGTGCCAGTTCGAGTCCCCAGCTGCTCTGCATCTGATCCAGCTCCCTGCTAATGCACCTGGCAAGGCAGGGGAACGTGGCCAAGTACTCTCGGATGGAGTTGCTAGCTCCCGGATTCAGCCTAGCCCAGAACTGACGGTTGTGGCCATTTGGGCAAAGAACCAGCGGATAAAAGATCTCTCTGTGTATCTCTCCCTCTTGTCATTCTGTCTTTCAAATAAATACATCTTTTAAATATATATTTATTGGCCGGCGTCGTGGCTTAACAGGCTAATCCTCCGCCTTGCGGCGCCGGCACACCGGGTTCTAGTCCCGGTTGGGGTGCCGGATTCTATCCCGGTTGCCCCTCTTCCAGGCCAGCTCTCTGCTATGGCCCGGGAAGGCAGTGGAGGATGGCCCAAGTCCTTGGGCCCTGCACCCGCACAGGAGACCAGGAGAAGCACCTGGCTCCTGGCTTCGGATCAGCGAGATGCACCAGCCGCAGCGGCCATTGGAGGGTGAACCAATGGCAAAAAGGAAGACCTTTCTCTCTGTCTCTCTCTCTCTCACTATCTACGTTGCCTGTCAAAAAAATTAATTAAATATATATTTATACATGCATAATAAACAATCTATTGTTATTACATTATAATACATAATATGTTTAATGCCATTACAAGTATATGTTCGACATGTCCTTGATGAGCGATGCATATAATTTGAAGGTGCGTGTGAAATAACACAACTTTAAGAATTCAAAATTAGGTATGAGGTATGGGGAGGGGCCCACACACGTGAAGAGCCCTGAAGCTTGAATTGGATTATCGTCATGATAAATCCACCTGTAGCCACAAGAAGAAACATAATCCCTCTTTTGCATCACAACCCTTCCAATCATTAAGGGCCTCTGTCTCAGGCCTGCAACGTCTGCTCCTCCTCTTATCCTGATAGCCACGTTCTTTGCTTTCTTGGCTAGCCTTGGTCCTCGCTGCCCTTGGGGCCATTGGTGCGGAGGTATTCCGAGCAGATTGGATCGGAGATAATTCCAACCTGAGATGCAGTCCTCCTGAGGACTGAAGGGCCGCATTCCAAAGGCCCCCACAGAAAAGAAAACACCCTCGGGACAGTGGTATCAAGAGGACTTATCAGATGCTGCGCTAAGAGACCACTACCCTCCCCAAAAATGCGTACAAATAAAGCAAGTCAGAAAAAGCAAAACCAGTTATCAAAAAACACCCGGAAGGGTGGGCATTTGGTAAGAGGTGGGCATCTGGCCGAGCAGTTAGGGCTGGATAGGCTCACAGTACCTAGGGTCAGTGCCCGGCTCTGGCTCCTGACTCCGGCTTTCTGATAATGCAGACCCTAGGGCCCCGTGGTGATGGCTCCCTGCCGCCCACGTGGGAGATCTGGATTGGATTCCCAGCTCTAGACGTCAGCCTGGGTTGCCTGCATTTGGGGAGTGAGTGAATAGGAGCGCTGCCTCTCAAAAAATTAATTAATTGAAATAAACAGGGGCCAGCGCTGTGGTGTAGTGGGTAAAGCTGCCACCTGCAGTGCTGGCATCCCATAAGGGCTGTTCCACTTCCGATCCTACTCCCGGCTCACGTACCTGGAAAGGCAGCAGCAGATGGCCCAGATGCTTGGGCCCCTGCACCCAGGTAGGGGAACCCCCCCAGGAAGCTCCTGGCTCCTGGCTTCTGCAGGCTCGCTCAACCCAGCCATTGTGGCCATCTGAGAGTGAGCCAACAAATGGAAGATCTCGCTCGCTCTGTCTCTCATACTCTGCCTTTCAAATAAACAAATATTTAAATAAACAAGACATCTTTTAATGATACAACCACATCATTCTCCACAAACTTTAAGTAAACACACACACACCTGTAAGAGGGAGGATCTTATGAGCATACTGCCAAGGGACTTCTAGAAGCTTAAAGATCTAAAACACTTGTCAGGTCTAAGATGACAATGAAAGCACCCTTCTCATAGGGTGAGTAGGAGACTTGCATTGAAGAAGCTGCCTGAAACGGTTTTCAGAAACATACATTACTACATGTAGGAGCACGTGGATCTTACAGAGGAGGAACAAAGATCCCAGGATGCTACAGTGGAAGGCTGCTCCAGAAGCGGGGCTATGGCTGGGGCCTACTTTCAGGTGACAGGTGGCTCCTTCTACCCAGCTAAAGCTTCCTTGAGCTGGAACCTCGTACTTGAAGGTCCCTGCCCTGTGCCTCTGTTTGTGAGTATGCCCGGGAGGAGTAAGATCTTCCACCAAAGCATAAGCTACATCCAATGAGTGACAGAAGGGTGGGGGGGGGGGGGGTGGGAGGCGACAGTATGCAGAAGAGGCAGGGAAAGGGGAGCTGAAGACAAACCATTCCTTTTCCCAAAGCGTGCAGGCTTTCCTCCACTTTGGGGCATTTTAAGGCAAAAACTCTTTTTTTTTTCTTTTTAACAGGCAGAGTGGATAGTGAGAGAGAGAGAGAGACAGAAAGGTCTTCCTTTTTGCCATTGGTTCACCCTCCAATGGTCGCAGCGGCCAGCGCATCATGCTGATCCGAAGCCAGGAGCCAGGTGCTTCTCCTGGTCTCCCATGGGGTGCAGGGCCCAAGCACTTGGGCCATCCTCCACTGCACTCCCGGGCCATAGCAGAGAGCTGGCCTGGAAGAGGGGCAACCGGGATAGAATCCGGCGCCCCAACCAGGACTAGAACCCGGTGTGCTGGCGCCACAAGGCGGAGGATTAGCCTGTTAAGCCACGGCGCCAGCCGGCAAAAACTCTTAACACTCTTGTGTCATGACTCCACATTGCATGTATCCCTTGGTTCAGAATCATCTGGAACAGAGCTCGACTTAGAGGGTGGCCCATGCTCCTTCCGCACTGGAATTGGGAAAGAACTCAAAGCACCGTGGCCGGCTCCAGGTAAGCGCACAGTATGGGGCAATAGAGAGGAAGTGAGAACATTTGGCCGTCAGGTTTGGTGAATGGTGAAACCGTGATAAGGCTGACTCAAGGGAAGAGAGGAGCCACGGCTCTGGGCTTCCAGACGTTAATGTGTAGTGAGTCACTGGGGATCTTGGGAAAAGGTGTGAGGCTGGGTGGGGCCTGAGAGTCTCCCTTAACAAACAAGCTAGCCGGCTCTTACTGCTGCTCATTAGTGGCCTCCACGTTGAGGAACTAGGTCTTTAGAGGCCTGCATGGCATCTGCACGGCTGTTGGTTGACACCAGGGCTTGCCAAGGTATCGGGGGAATCACCTAGTAGAAGGGGCGGCAGCAACCACCTTGCCACTGTCTCACTTAGCTTCGGCTTCATCTATCCTGGAAGCAGATTCTATCTATCAATGACGTAATTGGAAGTGTCTCCAGCTGCCTGCCTATGCACTTGGGAAAGCAGCAGAAGATGGTCCCAGTGCTTGCATCCCTGCCAGCCATGCGGGAGACCCGGACAGAATTTCAGGCTTCTGGCATCAGCCTGACACAGCCCTATCACTGCAGCCATTTGGGGAGTGAACCAGCAGACGAAAGATCTCTCTCTGTCTCTGTCTCCCTCTCTCTCTCTCTCTCTGTGTCACTCTGCCTTTCAAATAAATAAAATAAATATTTAAAAAATTCTGAGATCTATTCCAGATCCCCAAACCTAACATCTAAACCTAGTCCTCTAGAAAGAGGCTTTTATTTAATTCTACATAAATCCATATATATATATATTTTTTTGATTATTTACGTAACAGTGCGGTAAACAATAGATTGACAAAGAAAGATGAAAAGCTGGGGAATGAGATACCTACAGAGGTCTTGGAACGCCTCTGATGTATTTCCGGGAATATGGTAGGCTACCATCATTCGCCGGGCTGTGAACATTCCCAGTGCTACGAAGATGTTCAGGAAACATCTGAACATCTGAAGGCTCTTAGCTCTCACGTCCGGTGAACGTGAGGTTCTGGCTAGCAGGAAGTAAAAGGTATGGCGGACTAGTACACTACCTGGCTAAGTGTTGAAGATGTGCTCATCTCGTACACACACACAGAGAGAGAGAGAGAGAGAGAGAGAGAGAGTCTTGTAGCAAAAGAATGGAAGGCTTGTTGTTTTTAGGCATTTACGGAAATCTCTGTCTAATCATACAGTGATCACTAAGCCAACAGAACAAAACTTTCCATATGCATCTACGATAAATATGGACTTCAGGGAATTAGTTCAGGAAAATAGTTAAACAAAAAATGACAATAAATAATGCTGACAGCAAGAAACCCCAAATAAGGGGAGAAATGACCAGTTTTCAAGAAGGAAATGAAACAAGCAAAGAAACAAGAAACTATGGCCCGGGGTCGGCGCTGTGGCGTAGTGGGTAAATCCACCGCCTGCAGTGCCAGCATCTTATATGGGTGCCAGTTCAAGTCCTGGCTGCTCCACTTCTGATTCAGCTCTCTGCCGTGGCCTGGGAAAGCAGTAGAGGATGGCCCAAGTGCTTGGGCCCCTGTACCCACATGGGAGACCCAGAAGAAGTTCCTAGCTTCGGATCAACCCAGATCCAGCCATTGCAGCCATTTGGGGGAGGGAAGACTTTTCTCTCTCTCTGCCTCTGCCTCTCTGTTAACTCTGCCTTTCAAATAAATAAATAAATAAATCTTTAAAAGAAAAAAAAAGAAGCAGGGAAGGAAGAAAGGAACAAAGCGAGAAACTATGGTCCATACACAGGGCGAGGAGAGCAAATACAGACCAGTTCCAGTATCCCATATGGGTGCAAGTTCAAGTCACAGCTGCTCCAGTTCCAAGCCAGCTCCCTGCTAATGTGCTTGGGAAAGTAGCGTAAGATGACCCAAGTCCTTGGGCCCCTACTACCTATGTGGGAGACCTGTAAGAAGCTCCTGGTCCAGCTCTGGCTGTTGTGATCATTTGGGGAGTTAGCCAGCAGATGGAAGATATCTCTCTCTGCCTCGTTCTCTCTCTCTCTGTAAATTCTCCCTTTCAAATAATTTTTTTTAAAAAGACAGTAAATAAACTGTCTCAAAGGAAGTCCAGACATAGAACTTATACAAACACTAAGTTGCGGCCGGCGCCGTGGCTCAACAGGCTAATCCTCCGCCTTGCGGCGCCGGCACACCGGGTTCTAGTCCCGGTCGGGGCACCCATCCTGTCCCGGGTTGCCCCTCTTCCAGGCCAGCTCTCTGCTGTGGCCAGGGAGTGCAGTGGAGGATGGCCCAAGTGTTTGGGCTCTGCACCCCATGGGAGACCAGGATAAGCTCCTGGCTCCTGCCATCGGAACAGCGCGGTGCGCCGGCCGCAGCGCGCTACCGCGGCGGCCATTGGAGGGTGAACCAACGGCAAAGGAAGACCTTTCTCTCTGTCTCTCTCTCACTGTCCACTCTGCCTGTCTAAAATAAAAAAAAAAAAAAAAAAAAACAAACACTAAGTTGCTCATACAAAGTATGTTCAAAGAACCAAAAGAAACCATATCTAAATAATTAAAGAAAAGTATAAGAACTGAGGCCTGTGCTGTGGAGCAGTGGGTTAATGCCCTGTCCTGAAGCGCCGGCATCCCATATGGGCTCCAGTTCAAGTTCCAGCTGCTCCACTTCCAACCCAGCTCTCTGCTATGGCCTGGGGAAGCAGTAGAAGATGGCCCAAGTCTTGGGTCCCTGCACCCACGTGGGAGACCTGGAAGAAGCACCTGGCTCCTGGCTTCAGATTGGCACAGCCCTGACTGTTGCAGACAACTGGGGAGTGAACCAGCAGATGGAAGACCTCTCTCTCTCTCTCTCTCTGCTTCTCTCTCTCTCTCTCTCTCTCTCTCTCTCTCTCTGCCTCTCCTCTCTCTGTGTAACTCTGACTTGCAAATAAATAAATATTTAAAAAAAGAAAAACAATGACCGTAACCTCAAGGGTTCTGCCGGACACTGTAATGGGTTGAATTGTGTTCCTCAAAAGATATGCTGAAGTTCTACCCTCCAATACCTGTCACTGCGCTCTAGTTTGGAAACAGGGTCTTTGCGAATACAATCGAGGTAAGCTGTAGTGACTTGAGGTCGTTAGAATGAACTCTAATCCAGTATGACTGGTGTCCTTGTTGGAAAGGAAATGTTGACGAGGGACAGACACCCACAGAGAAAAGACAATGTTTATGAAAACAGTGAGAAGACAGATATATAATGGCTGGAACACAGATTCAACTGATGCATCTAGAAGATGGATATGCCCATGATGTCACTGAATACCAGAACTCAGAAGAGGCAGGAATTATCTCCTAGATCCTTCAGAGAGCACATGGGCCTGCCCAAATCTTGATTTAGGACTCCCAGCCTCCAAAGATGTGAAATAATGAGTTTCTACTGGTTTAAGCCATTTTAAGTTGTAGTTTGCAATATTTTGTTGCAATAATCTTAGAAAACGGATACAGACACCATCAAGAGTGACAGCCAAAGGAGAAGAGAGAAAGGAGCAGAAAGAGCATTTAAAGAAATAATAACTAATACTCTCCAAATGTGTTGAAAACAGCAATCTATGTGGTTAAAAACCCCAATAAACTGCAAGAAGAAAAAACTGAAAATGCCCACAGCAAGATAGGTCATAATCAAGTTACCAAAAGCCAAAAATAAACGGAAATCTCGACGGTAGCAAGGTAGCCAGCACTCACCACGGACAAAACATCCTCAAAAAGATTAGGGGCTGATTTTCCACCAGAAATCACGGAGGCCGAGGGCAGTGGATGATCTATTTGTTCATTTGAAAGAAGAGGGGCAGAGACAGATCTCCCGTCTGCTAGTTCCCTCCTCACATGCCTGCAGCCACTGGCGGCGGGCCAGGCTGCGGTCAGGAGCCTGGGCCTGGGTCTGGATCTCCGCTGTGGGTGCCATGGACCCAGGTGCTTACAGGCCCGTGAGCAGCCGCCTCTCAGGTGTGCATTAGCAGGATGCACTGTGTACAGTGGCACACAAGAGGCCTGCCTCAGGAATCGTTCAGGCGGAAACGGACCCATAAGAAGAAATGAAAAGCCCCGATAAAATTAAATAGATGGCTAGAACAGACACTACAGAGGCACTTTGTGAGACTTTTTCTCCCAATTGAAAAGCCACTGTTTGAAACCTAAGGTGGCAGGCATACACGAAATAAAGATGCATTGATGGCCGGCGCCGCAGCTCACTTGGCTAATCCTCCACCTGCGGCGCAGGGTTCTAGTCCCGGTTGGGGCGCCGGTACTGTCCCGGTTGCTCCTCTTCCAGTCCAGCTCTCTGCTGTGGCCTGAGAAGGCAGTGGAGGCTGGCCCAAGTCCTTGGGCCCTATGCCCGCATGGGAGACCAGGAGGAAGCGCCTGGCTTCTGGCTTCAGATCGGCACAGTGCCGGCTGTAGCAGCCATTAGGGAGTGAACCAATGGAAGGAAGACCTTTCTCTCTGTCTCCCTCTTTCCCACTGTCTATAACTCTGCCAAATAAATTTTTTTTTTTTTTTTGGTGCCAATGTTAAATACAGGTTTATTTAAGACATTGCATTTTCCACTTAAGATACAGTGCTTATAAAGTGCAATGTTATTTCTTTTCCCTGTGCACATGTTCCATATTCAAGTATTGAGAATGCCCAGTAATTTACTATAGCAGCTGAACTTTAAAACTGCCACAGAATTTGCTACAAATTTGGGTCCTTCCATCTTTTACTGTGTGGAACAATGCTGCATCTACAATGGGATTGGCTTAATCAACCTCTTCAATGGTGGGCCCTGAGGAAGCACCACCAGATGGAGGAGCTCCCCCACCAGGGAAGCCCCCAGGCATGCCTCCTGGCATGCCCCCTGCACTCTGGTACAGCTTGGTGATGATTGGATTGCAGACTTTCTCCAGCTCTTTCTGCTGATGTTCAAATTCTTCCTTTTCTGCAGTCTGGTTCTTATCCAGCCAGTTGATGATTTCGTTGCATTTGTCAAGAATCTTCTGTTTATCCTCATCATTGATGCCAAATAAATTTTTTAAAAAATCTCTTTTGAACAGGCAGAGAATTCTTGGTTCATGGTTTTGTTGGGCTCTTTAAGTCTGACTTCCCAGTGCCTCACGGCTCCCATGGTTGCCAGTGGAAATCCGCTGTTAATCTCATGGAAGATTCCTTCTACTGGGTAAGTCTCCTCTGTCTTGCTGCTTTCAAAGTTCTCTGTCTTTGGGTTTCAACAGTTTGGTTATTATAATGTAGCTCCGTGTGTGTTTATCCTGCTTTGAGTTTGTTGGGCTTTTGGACATGTATATAACAGCTGTCTTTCTTCCGGTTTGGAAAGTTTGCAGCCATTTTCTGGCCCCTTTTCTCTCTTCTGGAACTCCTACAAAGCCTGTTTGATATGTTTGACAGTGTCTCACAGGTCTCTTCAACCCTCCTCACTTTTTATCTTCCTTTTTTCTTTTTCTTCCTTAGACTAAATAATTACAATTGTCTTATCTTCAAATTCACCGATTCTTTTTCTCCACTCTGAAGTAAATTTTTTTTTAAATTCAGTTATTGTGCTTTTCAGTTACAGAATTTATGCTTGGTTTGTCTTCTTATTTTATTCATACATCATTTAAGATAGTTAGCATCATTTATTAATAATTCCAATGTCTGGGCTTTCTTAGGTGTGGCTGCTGTCAACTTTTTTTCTCCCTCCTATAAGTGGCCATATTTTCCTTCCTTTGTGTGTTTGTATTTTTGTTTTTGTTGCTGTTTAGAAGTGGACATTTTGAGAATTATCTTGCTGTAACCCTGAAAATTTAATTTTCCTATTCCTCACAGATTGCTGTTGAGGGTTCCAAACACTTGTCTGAGTTTCCCAAAATATTTTTGCAAAGACTGTGTTCCTTTTTGTATGTGGTCACTGAAGTTTTTGTTTCATTATGTCTGACTCCCAAGTCGATGGAGAAAACCAAGCACTGTTCTTTAATCTCCTGGAAGCAGCTTTTGGTTAACGGGGCAGGGGTGGGGGTGGTGAAAAAATGATGACCAAGCCCCTGTCCTGGCCCCTTAGTGGTCAAAACAGGCAGTCATCAATAAGAACCTACAACCTCAATATTTGGAAGACAAAATCTAGTTGGCCACCTTGGCTCCAGCAAGTCAGACCAGGACCATGGGCAGTTAGCCCCACGGCAGCCTGCCTCAGGCATGGGGGCCAGTAGCTACTGCCATTTGAAAACCTGAAATTGACCAGAATGTACCATCCTCTGTGTTAGGCTTGCCTCTGCATGTTGCAAATGTTCCAAGCAACGACCCACAGTTTCCAAACAGCTATTCCAGTTTCTGCAAGTTCAATCTTTGTTTGAGGGAAGGATGGATTCCTGGAGCTTCTAACTGAGCCATCCTCCATGGCATCAATCCCACATGCCTCAATTTGATTCTTTTTTTTTTTTTTGAAGTATTGAAATTCAGGGTTTGGCATCACGGCACAATGGTCAAGCTGCTTCCTGGGACAGCTGCATCCCATGTTGGAGTCCCTCGTTCAAGTCCTGGCTGCTCTGTGCTTCCACTTCAGCTTCTTGCTAATGCACCTGAGAAGTAGTGGATGATGGCACAAGTACTTGGGTTCCTACCACCCACACGAGAGACCTGAATGGAGTTCCTGGCTCCCGGCTTCAGCCTGGTCCAGCCCTGGCTGTTGTGGTCATTTGGGGTGAACCAGTGGGTGTTCACAGGGTCTCTCTGCCCCTCTCTGTTACTCTGCTTCTCTAAATTTGTCAAGTATTTGATTTCTCTCATTATTTTGTTTTCCTTTACATCCATGAGTAGATCAATCCTACTGAATATGCCGTATTGTCTTTTTCTGCTAATTTCATCATTGTCATTTCCGAATTTGCTTCTATTAAATGATATTTCTCCTGACTATATCTCTGTGCTTCTTCCTTTATATAGTAAGTTTGTCTGTTGGACACGAGTAGTTTTGTTTTGTTGAATGGTATTTTTAAAGTGGATTCTACCTGGCATGCAGCAAACATTCTTTATTAGTTTGACCATTTTGGAAGCTTGTTTTAGGATTTTTTAGTATAATTCTAGAGCGGCCTGTATCCTAGGGCTTGTTAGCTTCACTTCTAAGATTTGGAACTTCTTGAGTCTCTGCTGAATATCCTATTTTTTTCAAAAAGGTCTTTTCAGGGCCAGCACTGTGGTACAGTGGGTTAAGCTACCCCCTGTGGGGCTGGCATCCCATATGGGCACTGGTTTGAATCCCAGCTGCTCCACTTCCCATCTAGCTCCTTGCTAATGGGCCTGGGAAAGCAGCAGAAGATGGCCCAAATCCTTGGGCCCCTGTACCCATGTGGGAGACCCGGATGAAGCTCCTGACTTCTGACTTTGGCTTGGCTCAGCTCCAGCTGTTGTAACCCTTTGGGGATTGAACTAGCAGATGGAAGATATCACTCTCTCCATTTCTCTCTCAGTCACTCCCTGTCTCTGTAATTCTGCCTCTTTTTTTTGACAGGCAGAGTGGACAGTGAGAGAGAGAGACAGAGAGAAAGGTCTTCCTTTTTGCCGTTGGTTCACCCTCCAATGGCCGCTGCGGTAGGCGCGCTGCGGCCGGCGCACCGCGCTGATCTGATGGCAGGAGCCAGGTGCTTCTCCTGGTTCCCCCATGGGGTGCAGGGCCCAAGCACTTGGGCCATCCTCCACTGCACTCCCTGGCCACAGCAGAGAGCTGGCCTGGAAGAGGGGCAACCGGGACAGGATCGGTGCCCCGACCGGGACTAGAACCCGGTGTGCCGGCGCCGCAAGGCGGAGGATTAGCCTATTGAGCCACGGCGCCGGCCCCAAGTAAATAATTTTTTAAAAAAGTATTTCCATGCTGCCTGAAAGGATCTTGAAATACCCCAGTCCTGTGGGCACTTGTGGGAATTTTCATCTTACACTAGGTAAGTGTTCTGTCTCAGAAGTGACTTTTTTTTCTGGCTTATGGCTGAGATACACAGATTCATATACAGCCCAGGGCTCAGGGTAACTCCTGTGCACACTTATAGAACTCTTTCCTCATTTGGTTTCCTCTTTTGTGGAACTTTGCGCTGTAATGTCTAATAGTCCCAGACTTCCACAACTCTCTCTCATGTCCCCATGCAGCAAGACCGCTAGACTTGGTTGCCTTCCAGATTCTTGTACCAGTCTGCAAATTCCCTGATGTGTCAGTTAGCTGCTCATTGCTATCCCAGTGTATCAAAGACAAGCTGCTTATGAAGCAAGGAGGCTTACTTTGGCTCCTGGCTTTTGAGGCTCACATCCAAGGCCGGGCTGGCCCACTGGTCCAGCATCTGGTGAGCCTGGAGGATGGCCTGAGCAGGTGCGGAAGAATGACACGGTGAGCCCAGCGGGCACAGAAAGTGCTGGCCCAACCCAGCTTGTACAGTCAACCCTCTCATGAGAACCACCTTTCAGGGGCATGAACTCAATGGCCTAAGGCCCTCCCTCTAGGGCTGCCTCTTAAACACGATAATTAGGGGGCCCGTGTTGTGGCCTATTGGGTTAGGCCACAGCCTGGGGCACCGGCTTCCTATATGGGCACTGGTTCGAGTCCTGGCTGCTCCACTTCCAATCCAGCTTCCTGTTGATATGCTTGGGAAAGCAGTGGAGGACAGCCCAAGTGCTTGGGCCCCTGCACTGTGCAGGAGACCTGGCAGAAGCTCCTGGCTCCTGGCTTCAGCCTGGCCAATTCCAGCCATTGTGACCATTTGGGGAGTGAACCAGCAGATGGAAGATCTGTTTCTCCCTCTCAATCTCTCTCTCTGTAACTCTGCCTTTCAAATCAATAAAATAAATCTTAAAACATAATAAATTACAATACTTCCAAGACACAATGGCAGGGTCTACACTGCCAATCCAAAACGGATTAAGAGGTAAGTAAAAAGGATTAATCAGACCAAATAAAGGCCAAAACCCGGCAGGGAAAACATCACATGCTAAAGCTCCAAGCCCGGCATTGGGGACATGCCATGGCAGGAGACGAGCTCCCAAGGGCTGGGGTGGCCCTGCCCTGGGGCTCTGCTGGGCACAGCCTATGCTTCCAAGGCTGAAGTCTTTTCTCTGCAGCCCCATGGGGCATCTTCCTGGTGGGGACTCTCGGTGGCAACTCTGACCCCATACTTGCATTTGGCATTGTCCTAGTGGGGTCTCTGTGCAGTGGCTCCAGGCCTGCCACAGGTCTATCTGGGCCTCAGGTTGTCCGAGACCTCCTTTGAAATCTAGATGGAAGCCTCCACGGCTCTGAGGGCTTAGCTGGGCTCTGCGCACATGGCTGCTTCCCAGGCTTGCCTTGCCCGTGGCTTGCAGCTTGCCCTGGCTGGCGGTTCCCACCTCTGTGCCTCCCCTCTCCTGGGGTCTTCTCACAGCACACACAACACAGCTCCATGAGGCACTTGCCCCTTCAGAGGCCCCCTCAAAGGCCCCATCCTGCAGCAGCTCTGCCGGGCCCCCAGGCCTTTTTGGAATCTTGGTGAAAGGCACCACGATGGCCTAAGTCTTGCATCACGCATGCCTGCAAAGCCAGCATCGCATTGAGGACGTGGAGGTCTGCCGCCGGCCGGCCGGAGCCGCGCCCGCACCTGCTTGGCTGCAGTGGCCTCTGAGCATTGCGCAGGCCAGAATGTGGAGCCGGCCCAGGGCAAGCAGTGCACTCTGGGACTCTTCACTGCAGGATTCTGCCCCGGAGGGTCTGTGAAAGAAATTTGCGCTTCCAGGTCCCTGACGGACTGATGGGAAGGGCTGCCTCCGAGACTCCTGAAATCGCCCTGGAGGTCTTTTTCCCTTTCATTCTCAGCTCCCCTTTACTGTGCTGTCCTCCACAGCGTTTTCTCCCCCACCGCATTGTGTCCCAAACGCACTTTCCTCCCCTCCTCCTCTGGCCACGCCGAGACTCGCTCACATTCCCCTGTTCTGTTCCCTTCTGCTCCGTCTTGTCACCGGAAAGCTCGCTCACAGCAGCTGCCGACACCCCCACGGCCCCCTGAGTGCTTTGCTGTCTCCCGATCCCTCTGCCAAACTCCATCCTTAACCTCAGCCTCCGACAAAGCCTCGGGCCCCGGGTGTGCCAGAGCCAGGTTCCTTGCCACGATGTGACAGGGGTGGTCGTTTGTCCCATTCCAAATAGAATCCTCATTTCCAGGGCAGACCTCCCAGCATGGCCTGCACCGTCCACAATCCAAGCAGGATTCTGGTCTTCTAAGCCAGGGCTGCGGAACCTTTTTCCTGCCGAGGGTCACTGGATATTTATAACTTCATTTCCAGTCAACACAAAACTATAGATGTATTGAATTTAGAGTGCCTGTGGTTGCCTTGGCAGAGCCAGACCGAGTGGATTTCACGGGCTCCAAGGACCCCCTCCCACTCCAGCAGAATCGCCCATCAAGTTCTGCCCAAGGCATTTTTTTTTTAAGATTATTTATTCCGTCGGCGCCGCGGCTCACTAGGCTAATCCTCCGCCTTGCGGCGCCGGCACACCGGGTTCTAGTCCCAGTCGGGGCACCGGATCCTGTCCCGGTTGCCCCTCTTCCAGGCCAGCTCTCTGCTGCGGCCCGGGAGTGCAGTGGAGGATGGCCCAAGTGCTTGGGCCCTGCACCCCATGGGAGACCAGGAGAGGCACCTGGCTCCTGGCTTCGGATCGGCGCTGTGCACTGGCTGTAGCCCGCCGGCCGCAGCGGCCATTAGGGGGTGAACCAACAGAAAAAGAAGACCTTTCTCTCTGTCTCTCTCTCGCTCGCTGTCCACTCTGTCAAAAAAAAAAAAAAAAAAAAAAAAAAAAAAAAAAAAAAGGATTATTTTTTTGAAAGTCATAGTTACAGAGAGAGAGGAGATGCAGAGAAAGAGATCTTTCATCCGCTGGTTCACTCCCCAAAAGGCCGCAATGGCCAGAGCCGCGCCGATCCGAAGCCAGGAGCCAGGAGCTTCTTCCAGGTCTCCCACACGGGTGCAGGGGCCCAAGGACTTGGGACAGCTTGTACTGCTGTCCCAGGCCACAGCAGAGAGCTTGATCGGAAGAGGAGCAGCTGGGACTTGAACCGGTGCCCATTTGGGATGCCGGCACTGCAGGCGGTGGCTTAACCTGCTACGCCATAGCGCTGGCCCCATCACAGCATTCTAAACTTCCTCCCACTTGTCCCTCCAGTAATACATTTATAAACACCGTTGCAGTTTTTAATGGTCTGCCTTTGTCAGGCATTCACAGAAACTGAGCTTTCTGATTGCACTCTGGTTTCATTGGCTTATATATTAAATTATATTTTAAAGGCAAGTAAATGTGTATGATTGGAAACACAGGCACAACTGGTTTTTTAATATCTTTAAAGATTTATATATCTGAAAGGCAGAGTGAAAAAGAGGGAGGGAGTTGGGGGAGAGACAGAGGCAAGGAGACACAGAAATTTTCCATCCCCTGGGACTCGGACAGCCACACCAATACAGGATGCTGGTATCAGAGGTGGTGGCTTCACCCTCTGTGCCATAACCCAGGCAAGGCTGATTCTAGTGAGTGTGGTTTAACTGGTGGCACTGGAAGGGCTCCAGCGAAACTGAGAGCAGCCAGCAGAGGCGAGAGGAGACTAAGTGTAGATGGCAGAGTGCGGGTCTATGATGCGGGTGTTTGGGTGGTGGGGCTATGGCGAAGCGGGTTAACGCCCTGGCCTGAGGCGCCAGCATCCCATATGGGCGCTGGTTTGAGTCCCAGCTGCTCCATTCCAATCCAGCTCTCTTCTATGGCCCGGGAAAGCAGTAGAAGGTGGCCCAAGTCCTTGGGCCCCTGCACCCGCGTGGGAGACCTGGAAGAAGCTCCTGGCTCCTGGCTTTGGATCGGTGCAGTTCCTGCCATTGTGGCCATCTGGGGAGTGAACCATTGGAGGGAAGACCTCTCTCTCTCTCTCTCTGCCTCTCCTCCTCTGTGTAACTCTGACTTTCAGGTGAACAAATAAATCTTAAAAAAAAAAAAAAAAAAAAAAAAGAACTCTTCGGTCAGGGAGGGAATGTTAGGAGGAATCAGAGTAAAGCCTTTGCAGGTTTATCCCAAACTTCAAAGATCATTAAAAAGATCGACACCCTCGTGCAAATATTAAAATTGTCCACATGCCCCTCCTCTTTGCCTCCCAAAAGAAAAACGATGAAGATAACACAAAATGGACAAGTTTTGGTAATACATGGCCGACAACGTTAACATTAGAGTGTTACATGATTTGATATAAAAATGAGCAAAGGGTATTGATATGGACTTCAGAAAAAAAACACAAATGATCAATAAAGATATGAAAAGCTACTTAACCTCCTTAGAAAAGATAGGTCAAATTAGGTATTTCATCTATGAGATAAGCAAGCAAACTAAGTTTAAAAATAGTTCTCAGGGGCCGGTGTTGTGGCGTTGTGGGTAAAGCTGCTGCCTGTGATGCCAGTATCCTTTATGGGCACTGGGAAGTCCCGGATGCTTCACTTCTAACCCAGTTCCCTGCTAATGCACCTGGGAAAGCAGTGGAAGATGGCCCAAGCCCCTGGGCCTTGCACCCAAGTGGGAGCCCCAAAGGAAGCTCCAGGCTCCTGGCTTCATCCTGGCCCAGCCCTGGCTAACGTGGCTATTTTGGGAGTGGACCAGTGGATGGAAGGTAGCTCGATCTCTCTCTCTTTCAAATAAATAATAAAACAAAACCGTTCTCATAGAACATGGGGAAAAAAAAGCCTCACATGCTTTGATGCATAAACTAGTATAATTTTCTCCAGGAACAATTAAACAGAATTTATTACTATCTAGAAATGCAGACACCCTGTGACCTAGCAATCCCACTACTACAAAATTTGCCATGTGCACATACCGGCAATGATTAACAAAATATTCATGCAAGGTTATACATTGCAGATTCGTTTGTACAGCATAAATTGCAAGCAACCTATGTGTCCGTCAAGAAATTAAATGATGGCATATCCACCTGATGGGGTACTAGGTACACTTGAATACGTTGATGAGAAAATATTCTGGGGCCGGCACTGTGGCGTAGTAGGCTAAGCCTCCGCCGTCTGTGCTGGCATCCCATATGGACGCCAGTTCTAGTCCAGGCTGCTCCTCTTCTGACCCCGCTCTCTGCTTATGGCCTGGGAAAGCAGTGAAAGATGGCCCAGATGCTTGGGCCCTTGCACCCACGTGAGAGACCCGGAGGAAAGTCCTGGCTCCTGGCTTTGGATCGGCCAGTTCCGGCCATTGCAGCCATTTGGGGAGCAAACCAGTGGATGGAGGACTTTTCTTTCTGCCTCTCCCTCTGTAACTCTACCTTTCAAATTAAATAAAAATATTATGGTACGCCAAATCAACCGCAGACTGTATCACTGACAAATTGCGCATGGATACACAAACGCGGGCACACATTTTTCTTCCCCTGGAGAAAATACAAGACGTTGTCGTTGTCATTGGTTTGAGGGGGTTTTCCGTAAGGGTAGGGGATGGGGAAGGGGCTGTTGTAACTCATCTTGGACCTTCTTCGTACTATTACTTCCAGCTTCCCGCTTAGTTAATTGCCTTTCCTCTCATTCTTTCTTCAGCTGCAGGCTGACTCAGCAGAGAAAGAGGTCCTTGACTGCGATCCACAGGGCCCTATGCTAGGATTCCAACAGAGGGCTGGGGCTGGGGGTGGGGGCGGCAAACAGTGTCTTCAGACAGGCTTTAATCTTCTCCATTTCTTTTAGTTCCCTATTCGTTTCCTTTCCTCGAATACAGCCACTACGTGAGCCCCCAAGTCTAGAAATAAGTCTCATGCTTAGCCTTCTCCCACCCCTTCGAACTTCTCACCCATCAACAAATATGTTAGAAAAGTCTTCGACACTCCCACACTTGAGGTGACTAAAGCACATCTTTATTTTGCAATTGAACATGAAGAGTCACAGCTAGAGTTGTTTTCACGTTTGTACCTGAAAAACTATTTTTCAATCGAAATGAAATATGGTCAACAAAACACGTGTAATACCATTTCACAGAACACAAATTGTTCTTCAGACTAAAACAGTTTTAATAAAGACCAGCATTTTTATCCCATTTGTTGTTAGAATGTGTAAATATCTGAAACTCCAATTAATGGCAGGATTCCACTGAAATGAAGACATACACAAGGCCTTTCAAGCACACAGGGAGCCGTGGTGACAAATGCATAGGGATGAATTCAAATTGTCCAGTGTTGACCAAATTCAAACTTACACATTTTAAATAAATCTTTAGCTTCTCTGTCTCTTAATTATGAGAACGAACCATACAGAAAAGGAGCTTTTCATGAAATGGGGGAAAGTGAGCCTAAAAACTGAAAGGGCTAGTGAATTCCATTTGCCACTAAGTTTAGTAGAATCAACCGATAAATGGTGACAGAAATGTAAAATCATATTGTAGATAGGAAATAAACTAGATTTTAACTAAGTGACTTTCCCCCTTCGTATTTACATATAGCACCTATTACAAAAAAAAAAATCCCAAATTAAAACACCCTCTACATAGAAATAATTATTTGAAAACTACTGCTTAAAAATATCGTTGATGAGTATAAACTATTAGTCCTAAAAGCCTACACTGTAGAAAATAAAGACTAGCTTTTCTTATTTGAAAAGATTTCAACATAGATTCGAACTGCAATCAAAGTCCTGATGCTGGAGAACACGGGCTGGACAGTTTTCACTGTGCAAGCAGATATATTCTACTGGCAGAAAATGAAAACAGCTTAATGTAAACTGTTTCAGCTTCTAAAATCCTGCCCTCGACATATATATATATAAAAAGCATGGGGTCTTCTGCCCCCTTACTTTCTTGTGGTGCAGTATCTGCTCGACCCCTGGGTATTACACTGAAAACAGATTTCCAAGTATTCATGTAATGTACAAAAACTGCAAAGCAGAAATGATTATGGTAAACCAAGCTTTGCTGGAGCGAGCTGAGACAACGGACCCAGCAACACAGCCAACTGGGTAGCCTTTATGGTATTATATAAATTACAGAAAAGTGGCAAAGCTAAGATCATAGAAAGTCAGCTCTTACATACCAAATGAGCTATCAAGAGATCATCATAAAGCATTCAAACCTGGGTCCAATCTAACGCTCTCTAATACTAATTCAATCTGCCCCCTCCCCCCATATTTACAAAACTGCTAGGATAAATTTCATTTTTTATTGTATAAATTAGGTCAGTAGTAAGCATGAAATAAAGTGCTACTATTTGAAATTCAAGAAATCAATCTTAGCATTGAAATCTGACCTACTCTACAGAATACAATGAACAAATCTTGCCAACTCACTGAAGGATGGGAAAAGATGGGTGTGCCAGAGAATCCCAGAATTGGGCTGGAATTTTCTTGCCCAGGAAGGTGAGTAACTGGAATACTACATTTTGGAGTACAAACGTTAAAAAAAAGCTTCTTTAAATAAAAGCTAAAATGGGCTCCATTGTGATTGCAGTGGACATGGGGAAACCACAGATCACCAACTACGGGCCTAAGGCTAACTCCCATGGCTTCCTGGTAATGATTTAGCAACATGGCACTTAATTTGAGGTTATCACAAATAAAGTTTGCTAATTTCTGCCAACTCCCAGGGTTGACAGCACCTGACGCTAATCCTTTAACATCTGCAGCAAAAGTAAAGGAAGTATCACCTTAAAGTTCTCGGGATGTTTACTTTACAGTGATTAGTGATCTGTAACAAGCTGGGGATTCGAAGCAGGAACCAAAATAATGGAAGTCTCCACTGACTCCAGCTGCAGTGATAAATAATAAATGCAACTTTTGAATTAAGCTGTCGGAGAGCTGTTTTAAAATAAAGTGTTTTGTTCAAGTGAATTACTGAACCCTAGAGCACACGGAGCTCCGCTGCTCCAGGCCAGAGTTGGGCTCACGGCCTTGCGTGTCCACGGCACTGCCGGTAAAAAGGCAAAACCACTTACTGGTTCAGGGGCCTCGGCACCAAGTAACTGCAGCGAATCGGAGGCACCGTTTTCTGGCTTCTCAAGCGATGGCCTCACTCGGGGCTGCCACCGTGCCACAGCCTGGGACCTCTCCTCCACTGGAAACACACCAACACCCTTCCACCCGCAGACAGCTAGACGTCAGTTATTGTACACCGAGAAACAGTGTGTGCAAAGCTTCTGGAACTTCTAGTAGAGCCCAACCAAAGCACAATGACAAAGAATGCACACTGTATTTGAAATATGCTTCGGTAGGACTGCTCTTGCTTATAATGGAAAAGGATTTTTCTCCTAAAATTACATTTGGTGTAACGAAGCACAACGACCTTCCGTTTCTCCTCTCAATCCTCTCCGGACTTTACAAAGCATCCTTAGACTCGAGTCATCATTTGAAAGATACATTCATTTTCATTACAGCACGAAAGACATACAGATAGCATTTTATCCCTTTTAAACAATGAAATTAAAGAGTTTACCAGTTTCAACCTTCTGTCCATAGAAAAATATTTTCTCTATCATTTACACAACTATATGTAGGAAAATTCTACAGTGTTTAACTGAAAGTTTTAATGAACTTAACAAGGCTTTCAAACACTTTCCTTCTTGCAGTGGAAATTTTAATAGGTTTCAGGAAGTTAAGTGTTTGAATTATCCCCTAAAACGGTAGTCCTTAATTTTCAACTTATAATACCTTTTACTTTGGAAATAAAGAAAAACTTGGTTTACTTATTTCTGCACCAAATTCTGTCTAGCCCATGCTGCTGATGGCACGTCCACAGCTATGACTTCCAGCCTTCCATTTAGCCTGGATCACTAAAATAAAAATACTCATGGAACAACACTTCCGAAATCAACAGTACACTGTAGTAGAAATATATACAAGTAACAGCAGCGAATTTATATATGGAAACAGAAACAACTTTTTGGTGTCTATCGTTTTAAACACAAATTCACCAAGACTGTGAGAATAAAATGTCTAATTGTGGCAGAAAGAGGCATAAGTTTTTTGTTTCTGATAACATTGAAAGGCTTTTTAGTAACTGCTGCTAAGAAAACATTGTCTATAGATAATAAAAAATTGTGTTCATAACAGCTGCAGACATGGTAAAGAAAAGTTGAACCAAAAACATGTAATTCAGGAATTAATTTCCTGGGCTTTTGATAAAATTGCTGAAGTTATCTAACAGCAATTAGCATTCAAAAGTGTTTTAGGATTATGTAAATTACTTTATATATATATATAATTCTCTAGGAATTTTATAAAACAGTTGCTACAATGTGAATTGTGATCACATCAAGACACCAATAAGTCTTTGCCAATAGATCAACTATTCTGATATTTGGTAAAATTAATCCAGTTGGTTTTAAATAACACAGCTATTTCACTTATTGTAAGCACCACAGAAACATGGTTCTAGAAATTGTGGTAGGATAGCTGAAACGAATGTGGGTGGTAAGCAACACCAAGACAAAAGTATTTATTCTCTTGATGCGGTAGCTTACATAAAAGCAGGCAGTGGCATCATTTATCTATGTCTTATCATATTACTGAGAAGTTTATCTCAACAAATATTCACCATAAAGTATTTACTACAAGTGACTTCAATGCAAATTCACCTGTACTACAAAATAATTACTAAAAAACAAAAGAGCCGGTAAACACTCCTCACATTATTGTGGTATAAATATTTTTTGTGAATTCAAAACCACTTTGGCAACCTTACCATTAGAATATTTTAAATATTAAAAATGCAGATATTAAATAGCACTGTTACAAATTCATGTTTCCTTCTCCTCTCCTGCTAAGATCATGAAACAAGTAATGCTTTAATTCTACTCCATGTTCATATTATGAGCAGAAACGACCTCATGTTAAGTTGGACACATATTCTAAGTCTATGTTTTAAGTGCTTTTAAAAGCTAGTCTTCTAACGAGTCGAGAATGTTTTCATTGCTGCGTGTGTGTTGGCCTAAACACTTTACAAAAGCCTATGTCTTGTCAGGGAAGCATGACTGGCACACTGAATCAGGGTCCTAATTGGGGACACTTTTGAAGTCTACTTATTTCTAACTTACGTGATATCCTCTAAGGTCATGGTTATGAAGTGAGAACACTGCCAGAGTATGTTTCTCAAGCTGAAAGAGACTAAAATTCACAATTTGATATTAACTAGGCTATAATTTACTGAGGGTCTAGTATAATACAAAAAACACTACACTGAGAATGAGGAAACAGATTGTAGAAGACCAGACTGCTAAATCAATTACCATTGCAGGACCTCTGGTTCTGGCCTGCAGCAGTCAGGGGAGTGGATATTGCATAAAATCTTTCAAGTTCCTTTTAGCTCCAAAGTTGCAGTACTTGTAGTGGAGACAGGAGACTGGAGACTTTTGCACAGATATCTGATTAGACTTGATCAGATCCTGTAGTTAAAATAATCCTGTTTCTCTGTGGTCACATGGCTTTGTGAAAACACACATAAATAAATGCACTGAAGTATTTATATATATATTAATATATATATTAGTTGACACCTTCAAGCAACTTCCTTAATGGCTTTATATACCATTTTATTTGCAGTTAGTTTTCATATAATAATAATAAATGTCCTCTTCACTCTTAATCAAAATCAACCCTCCCCCCAACCCGTCCTAGCAGATCAGACAAAAGTTATTTTGCAGACTGTTTACTCTGCTTCAATTTGAATGCAATCAGTGGTTTAACAAATACAACCAATTCTTCTTCTTGTGAATGTAAAGTCTAATCCAAAATGTCCCTTGTCCTAGCCACACAGTGCTGACAGAAATCAAATGTTCAGTCGGAACCAAAAAAAAAAAACCAGCTTAAATCAGGGGGAAGGTTCCCCAAACATTTCTTAGAATCGACAAAAGCTCCTTGATTACCCGGTACTGATTTCCACTTCTCAGAATGAAAGTTAGCACTGACTTCCTGCGTGAGTTGGGGTTACCAGGGTTGAGGCGGAAGGGGCAGTTGGAAGAGCAGCGAGCAGCCCAGACCTAGAAAGCCTGGCACTTTATTACACAACAGTACACTGGCAAAGGTGGAGTCCAGAAGCACGTTGTGTATGAAAGCCAGGATTAGTTCTAGAAACCAATTTAAACTGAGAAACAGGTGAGAAACCTCCTAGTGGTAACAGATGCAATCTTATGGAAGCATAGCACGTTCATTTTAAGAAGTTGTGAAGGATAATTTATTTTAAATTTAAGATCCTAATATACTTCTAAAAAAGGATTTTTTTCTGTACATAAAAATACTGAGAGAGAAGTGGCTCTGGGTTGAGAAATCCACGCATGAGATATTTAAATTGTCTAAACTTCTACTACACGGTCATTTAAAGACAGGCATTAATGATTCACTGCCAGCAGTTTGAGTTGCCCTTAGCAGGGTAAACACAGCCCTAAATGGAAAAGCAGGCCACTCATGCCATCCACCTGCTGCCTCCTACACCACTGCCATCTTTCTACCTCTGGCTGTCGCGTTCTGTCACTCAGGTACAGATACTGAATTTAGATGAAACACTGCCAAAACAGTTACTTAATATGTAGGCCCTCAACATAATTTACTTGTTCACTTTTCAACTTGCCAGTTTACAGCAGCCTAAATTACATTTATCTGTTGGTAGACAATGGTATGTTCAAATAAGACTATAATTAATTTACTGTACTGTATTGATTGTGAAATGAAGAAATAGGTAATAGAATTTTATGTTTACTTCTTTAAAAAAGACAAAATAATAGCTTATCTGGTATTGGTATCTTGGCTATTAATGTTTAGGAGCTTAACTTCCTGAAATATTTTATTATGGATTTTAAATATGTGAAGTGACATAATTTAGATTACACTGAAGACCTATTAGTGTACTTTTTTTTTGCCTCATACGAAAAAGCATTGCAAAATATCTATATCTACCATTTCATTCTAAACTTTGTCAGGACTATATAGAAATATTCAGGAACCACTAGAAAAATCAATCTATTTTAAACACAATCCACGTAAAATGATTGTGTAAGTTACGTTTGACTGGGCGATCAAACTGGGCAATGCAAAAGTCCTCTCTGGAGACTTAAAAAGAAAAAACCTGAGGAGGAAAATATCCACATCCTTAACAGGAACCAGAGCCTTGTTCAGCAGATCCTCGATCACGCTGGACAATCAGAGTCTCTTTATCAACATGCTCATAACTTAGTAAGTTATCTATCTATCTATCTATATAAAAACTGGAGTAATTTAATCATACACAACAATGACAAGAAAACCTTAATTTTAGTTATTGAAGGATGAACATGATAAAGTATTCCGTCATGTTTCATTTCTCAGTTACTGAATCCCAAGCTATAGGCCAGTGTGAAGAACGGTGACTGTAACAGACATGAGTGCTGCAGAGTAATAATTTGGCTTTGGATAGGAATGAATCACAATTAAGTAGTCATTCTCTAACTTTAGCTCAGAGTACCAAAAGTTTAACTGTCATATGCAAGTTAGATGTCATTTCCAAACTTGGGACTAAAATAAATATGAAATTCGAGTAAAGCATCTTTTTAAGTTGAGCTGCTAAACTGTAATCCCTGTCCCTTAGTAAAGGAATGTGCCGATTTTGAACAATTCCATAGCAGCAGAGCGCACACTCAGTAGCACAATTATCTTTGCTTCTTATGGCAAAATACAAGTACTGAATAAGAAGTAGAATTTCCTTTCCCTTCTTTGACTGCATAACTCTCAATACAAGAAGCTGTTTTTAAAAATGTGAACTTACTCAAAATGCATAAAAATGTCAGAATGTACAATATACACACATACCTCCTAGTAGGGTCAAATGAGTGCCTTTTCATTAGACATACAAAGACGTCTCAAGGCACTTAAGGGGTTAAGACACATGCATGCATTCCTTTACATCAAGTATGTGAAATCACATGATTTGGAATAAGCCAACCTTATGGTAAATATAGGTTACATTACTAAATCCAAGAAAATCTGTAGATTCGTATTTATGCTTTCTGTAAGATGCTGGTAAATGGACAATGTGCAGCATTTCCTGGGAACAGCAAACTCCACCCTTCTTCTGAACAGCAGGTCTCTACAGGGGCCGCGCAGGGAAAGACGTGCTGCATCCATAGGCAGTGTACTGGCTAATGTTGAGAATGATATTGCTAACATTTGAAAAAGAAAATCTGGTAATCAGTGCAGTCCATGAACTGCTGGGAAAGACCAGAGCTGACTGCTGACGCTTACTTCTTTTTGCTTTCAAGATTCAGGTGCATGACAGAGATGAGAATTCTCAGCCTTGTTTGTGGCGATTCTACTAGAAAGGGACTGCATGGCACCACCACAGCGTTTCACACGTTACCCTGAACATACTCAGTTATTCACTATTTGTTCGGAGCAAAGCATGAAATAGTCTTCAAACACATGAGTTACAGATTTTGAAAGAGTGACATTTTTTAAACATAAAGTGCAACAGTGCTGAAATTTTCAGTTTTCTGAGTTCTTCATTTTGTCTTTGTTAGATGCCATTTCCTGTGAGCAGTACCACGGCACAGTGACTACACTGCAGAGCAGTTTTCCAATACACATCCCAGACCTTCTGCTTTCTCATTTATGTGATGATGTTGTTAAGGGTTTAACAAAGCCTTCTTCATAAACCTTCAAAATAGCTTCACACACAAATCTGTATTGACTCTGAAAAATAACATATAATTGATCAGAAAAACCAGAATAGCCAAAAAAAAAGAAAAGAAAAAAAAAAGAAAAAAGACACATTTGTCACTCGGCTTACTTATAAAAGAAATACAATGTCAAACTGCACAGACACAACCTTTTCCTCTAAAAGACTGGCAAACGGTTAAAAAGGGACAACACATTTTGTGGGCAAAACACATCCATCCACTGCTGGTAGAGGTGTTAAAGATATGCAATCCCTTTGAAGAAGGGTCTGGCAGCACCTAAAAAAATCACATAGATTTACCTTTGGCCCCAGCAGTCCCACTTGTAGGAATCTATCTAAAAGGTAAACTGCAAAAAGAAACCAAAGCATATATTTTCAAATGACGCTGTTCATTGCCTGGCTATTTGTAACAACAATAAAGGTAGACACAATCCAACTACCATCAATTAGGGGCTGGGTGAGTACTCAGTCTGTAATATATCATAATAATACAATACTGCTAGTCGGGGAAAAAGACAAAAAGAACAAGTCTACAAACTGCTATAGACTGATTCCAGATATTTTGTTAGGTTAAAAAAAAAGCAAGGTAGATAAAAGTATATATAATTTATTATCTCTTTAAAAGAAATATAAATATCTCGCCGGCGCTGTGGCTTAACAGGCTAATTCTCCACCTTGCGGCGCCGGCACACCGGGTTCTAGTCCCGGTCGGGGCGCTGGATTCTATCCCGGTTGCCCCTCTTCCAAGCCAGCTCTCTGCTATGGCCCGGGTGTGCAGTGGAGGATGGCCCAAGTGCTTGGGCCCTGCACCCGCATGGGAGACCAGGAGAAGCACTTGGCTCCTGGCTTCGGATCAGCACGATGCGCTGGCCGCAGCGGCCATTGGAGGGTGAACCAACGGCAAAAAGGAAGACCTTTCTCTCTGTCTCTCTCTCTCACTATCCACTCTGCCTGTCAAAAAAATAAATAAATAAATAAAATAAAAGAAATAGAAATATCTAATCTATAAATGTTTTTAAAAAGTTAAATAAGTTATTAAAATTTTGTGCTTCAAATGACACAACCAAGGAGTGAGAGGACAGAAAGGGAAGAAAATACTTGCAAATCATAAATCTGGTAAGAGATTCTATCAAAAAAATAAATAAATAAAATAAATAAGTCTTACAACTCAATTCTGAAATGACAACCCAATTTAAAATAGGCAAAAGACTTGGACAGAAGTCCAAAGGAGATATACAAATAAATGGTCAGCTATCATATGAAAAGATGCTAGATATCATTAGTTATTAGAGGAATGCAAATCAATTTCATAGTAAGATATCTCTTCATATCCAGTAGGATGTCTAAAATAGTACACACACACACACACACAATTCTTCTTTTGACCCTTGGAGCATAATTATGTATCAGTGGGGAATTTAGTAAATGACTAAATAAATGGCTTAACTTCTAGGATTTGTTGTTGTTTCAATTTAAGTTCTTATGTAAAAAGAAAGGCAACTCCACAGAGCTGTTTCACCCAAAGCAGGTTTGTCAGGATTCTTCAGTTCAGGGACACTATCATTCTCAGCATTCCACTTGCCTAAGTAATACAACCAAGTTTCTCTTCACCTGTTTAAGCACTCAAGATGTAACATGCTGGGCAAACGTGCGTGCTAGAAAAACTTTCTTTGTGAAAGGTCAGATAACTAAATATTTTAGAAATTACAGGCCACATGCTATCTGTTGCAACCTCTTAATTCTACTATTACGGTGTGAAAGCAGCCATAGGCGATACATAAACAAATGAGCATGGCTGTATTCCAATATAACTTTATTTACAAAAACAGTGGAAGGACAGATTTGGCTGGTGGGCAGAAGTCTGCTGACCCCTATGCTAACAGCTCCTGGTGAGGAATTAAAAAGATAAAAATATATTAAGAATATAAGTTGATGACAAAGGTCATCATGTTAAAGACACACATATGGACATGCAGTATAGAACTTACAGGTGTTTGGATCATCATGGCTCGTTGATCTCTCATTGTTCTTACAATGTCTAGTGGATAAACTGGCTGATTGCATTCAATGAGACACATGGCTGTTTCCATAGTAATAAGAACCCCTGTTCTTCCAATTCCAGCACTGAAAAAAGACAAATATGGGCAAGGTCTTACTGATACTATTCTGTTAAACTTCTTGCAACACTCGTGCAGGAAAAGAACAATTTCATTTTAATATTTTACATTACAAAAGTAGCAAGTCAACTTTTGAACAAGGTATATAAACATAGTGGGTAATCCCCTTGAATGCAAAATAACAGAACTATAATAAATCAATAACAAATGCATAAAAAATATCTTTTTTTTTTTTTTTTTTTTGGGACAGGTAGAGTTAGAGAGTGAGAGAGACAGAGAGAAAGGTCTTCCTTCTGTTGGTTCACCCCCCAAATGGCTGTCATGGTGGGTGTGCTGCGCTGATCCGAAGCCAGGAGCCAGGTGCCCCCTCCTGGTCTCCCACGCGGGTGCAGGGCCAAGCACTTGGGCCATCCTCCACTGCCTTCCCAGGCCACAGCAGAGAGCTGGTCTGGAAGAAGAGCAACTGGGACTAGAACCCGGCGCCCATATGGGATGCCAGTGCCGCAGGCGGAGGATTAACCAAGTGAGCCATGGCACCGGCCCCAAGAAAGTATCTTATACTATCAAATAAATTAGCTTTTAAAATAAAATTTAATTTGAATTAAACTTTAGCATTGAGATAGTCCTGAAGAACTCTTAGTATAATCTGTGAATATGAACAGAGAAGCTACTGGGGACTTAAGATATGACATGACCCAGTATGTTTCACCATTCTTGCCATTTTGTTATCTCAAATCTTTGGCCTACAATGTGTTTTGATGATTTCAATGTCTTTTCTTAATATGCTGGACGTTTCAAGAATGAAAATCTTAATATATTCTCAGTAAGCCACTTGACATAGGTGGTCCTAACCAAGAGGGAATTTCTCCTTAGCTTTGAGTTGGTCAGTGGCAGTGAAGACTGAAGTCATTGTATCTGCCCTTTGAAGGTGGAAGGGTACGTGGTCTGAAAGGAAGGAATGGTATCTGCCATTATTCACCTGTGGATATTTGAGTGGCATAGTTCATAAGGGCATTTGGTAGTGGGATAGGCAGGTAGTTAGTTTAGGTTGGTTGAACTGGAACTTGTCAATCAAAATGCCCCCTCTCCTGGGATGCATCTGCATCTCAGATAAACTGAGGCCTAAAGGGAGGGGGAGGAGGAATACTATGAAAATAGCGATATCAAGTTCCATGTGGAACTTGAGGAGGTGCAATGTAATTCCCAGGTGGCTTTATGCCTGGAGAGGGACTATCCCTTACTTCATAAAAGAGGTCAAAAACTGGGAGGGTCTGTCTGTCCGTATCTCTCTCTTTCTCTCCCCGCTGGGTAGTGGGATTTTTGTGTGGAGCAATGCTTGCTCATGAGTGTATGTGTCAACTTGTTCACCTTTTAAATAAAATCTGTAATCACTTTTTGCACCTTTTATGCATCTGCACTTAGAATACACTTAGGGACCAGTGCTGTGGCATTGTAGGTTAAGCCTCCACCTGTGGCTCCGGCATACCATATGGGCACCGGTTCGAGTCTTAGCTGCTCTACTTCTGATCCAGTTCTTTGCTATGGCCTGGGAAGGCAGTCAAGGATGGCCCAAGTGCTTGGGCCCCTGCACCCATGTGGGAGACCTGGAAGCAGCTCTGGGCTCCTGGTTTCGGATCAGCCCAGTTCTGGCTGTTGGAGCCAATTTGGGAGTGAACCAACAGATGGCTCCTGACTTTGGATTGGCCCCTCTGGCCATTGCAACCATTTGGGGAGTGAACCAGAGGATGGAAGACCTCTCTGTTTCTCCCTCTCTCTATAACTCTGCTTCTCAAATAAATAAATCTTAAAAAAAAAAAAAATGCTTTTCCAGGTACAAGACAAGAACCTGTAGTGAAATGAATACACCCTCCTTCTCCCATCAGAAGGACCATCCCACGAAAGGGATGAGTGAGTACTCAGTGAACATCCTGACAGGCTTCAGGTAAGTACCTTGTTGGGAGGGAGGGAATATAAACCCCAGACTTCTATTAATGCCTACGTTGGGGGCCAGTGCTGTGGCCTAGCAGGTGGAGCCGCCACCTGCAGTGCTGGCATGCCATGTGGGTGCTGGTACGAGTCCTGGTTGCTCCACTTCCAATCCAATCCAGCTCTCTGTTGTGGCCTTGGGAAAGCAGTGGAAGATGGTCCAAGTGCTTGGGCCTCTGCACCCACATGCGAGACCTGGAGGAGGCTCCTGGCACCTGGCTTTGGATTGGTGCAGCTCCAGCTGTTGTGGCCATGTGGGGAGTGAACCAGCAGATGGAAGACCTCTCTCTCTCTTTCTCTCTCTGCCTCTGCCTTTCAAATGAATAAATAAATCTTAAAAAAAAATTGCCTATGTTATGGTCTGAAAATTCCCCCCTCCATTCATAGGCTGAATCTTTTTTTTTTAATTTGAAAGGCAGAGTAACAGAGAGGCAGAGACAGAGAAAGAGAGGTCTTCCATCTACTGGTTCACCCCTCAAGAAGTTGCAACAGCTGGAGCTGTGCCAATCCAAAGCCAGGAGCTTCATCTGGGTCTCCCTTGTGGGTACAGGGGCCCAAGCACTTGGACCATCTTCCACTGCCCTCCCAGGCCACAGCAGAGTGCTGGATCAGAAGTGGAGCAGCCAGGACACAAACTGGTGCCCATATGGGATGCCGGCACTTAGGTAGTGGCTTTACCAAGTATGCTACAGTGCTGGCCCATATGTTGAATCTTGATCATCATGTGATAGTATTAACAGATGGGGCACTTATGAAATGATCACATCACTAGGACAGTCCTCTTAGATGAGATTAGGGTCATAATAAAAAGGTACAAGGGCTCACCACTTCTGCCATGTAGGGATGCACCATCTGTCTTCTCTGGAAGATGTTAACAACGAGGTACTATCTCAGAAGCGGACAGCCCCACTACCTGACACTGAACTTATAGTGTTTTGATCTTGGACTTCCCAACCCCCACAAATGCCAGCAATACATTTCTGTTTTTTAAAATCACCTAGTCTCAGGCCTTTCATTATAGCAGCAGAAATGGACTGAAAATGCCCGCTATATAGTATCTTATCAAATATCAATTGTAAGACACATTCCAATTTCAGAGATATTTACATATAAAATGGATAAACTTCTAAGAATTGGTACAGTAGGAATTATTTTTATCTGCTATGATAAAGTTTCTGCTAATCATATTAGAATATACTTGTGTCCTCAACGTTTAGAGTATAACTTTAGGTTCTCACTCATCATTATAATGACAAGTACAACATAAGGATGAAATTAAATACATATTTTCTTTTGAGCCTGGCATATTGAAACAGTTATTCATTCATAAAAGACAAGAACAGAATACCTGCAATGGACAACAACAGGTTCTTCCTTGCCAGCCCTACTATTTCGGACATGACAAACAAAATCCAGAAAGTCACTTGAATCATCAGGAACTCCATGGTCAGGCCAGGCTATGTACTGGATCTGAGTGAGTTGACGACTCTCATTTTTCTAAGTGAAGATGAAAAAATTTATGTACCTTGATTTAAGAATTATCTTTAAAGTAGAAATATTCATATCATTTTAATTTTATAAGGAAAGAAAACCACCTGCTTTCCACCAGACAAAAAAGTAATGTATAAACTCAGTAAAACTCAAAATATCAGTGGAAAAGAAAGAAAACATTTTATAACAATGGTTGTATCCACTTAAGACTTGGCTGCTTGCGTCACTTCTGTTTTTAACAATTCAATTTTGGTATTTGTGAAGTATTTTGAAAAAATATTTATTTATTTAGGGGTCGGTGCTGTGGTGTAGCAGGTAAAGCCGCTGCCTGCAGTGCGGGCATTCCCATATGGGCACCAGTTCCTGTCCTGGCTGCTCCAGCTCTCTGCTATTGCCTGGGAAAGCAGTAAAAGATGGCCCAAGTCTTTGGGCCCCTGCATCCATGTGGGAGACCTAGAAAAAGCTCCTGGCTCCTGATTTCAGATCGGCTCACCTCTGGCCGTTGTGGCCACTTGAGGAGTGAACCAGTGGATGGAAGACCTCTCTCTCTCTGCCTCTGCCTCTCTGTAACTGCTTTTCAAATAAATAAATCTTTAAAAAGAGAAAGGCAGAGTTACACAGAGAAGGGAGTGGGAGGAGAGACAGCAAGAGAGATCTTCCACCTGTTGGTTCACTCCCCAAGTGGCCCCAACAACTGGAACTAGGCTGATCTGTAGCCAGGAGCCAGGAACTTCTTCCAGGTCTCCCACGTTGGTGCAGGGGTCTAAGCACTTGGATGATCTGCTGCTTTCCCAGGCACATTAGTAGAGAGCTGTGTCGTAAGTGGAGCAGCCGGAACTCTAACCAGTGCCCATATGGGATGCTGGGACTGTAAACCACGGCTTTACCCGCTTCGCCACAGTACTGGCCCCTTGTTTTTAAGATGATAATCATGCAAACAAATTAAGAACCAGAGAAATGTTTAAGGAAAACCAAGAATTGTTAGGTAAGCAAAAATGTTAAAGTGAAGACATTTTTTGTGAACAAAGTTGGGTTGATCCTGGTCAAACACAGATGAAATTATGGAAATTAGAAAAAAATCAAATCTCAAAGTAAATATAGGCTAAAAACAAGATAATAAAAATACAAATTCCATGAATTCTTTTTGGGGAGCTAATGATTGAGAGAAGAGAGTAAAAGCACTGCATTTAGATAAATCTTGATTCAAATCTTGACTCTCTAACTGGGAACTGGGGACTCAATCCAAGTCTCCCACTTAAGAGCAGGAACACAACCAGGTGAGCTATCATGCTGACTCCCAGGATGCTGGAGTCAGGAGCTGGAGTCGAGTATCAGATATGAACCCAGGTGTTTTGATTCAGGACGTGTACACAGCCACATTCTTGGCTGCTAGGCCAAATGCCTTCCCTTCCTTTAATCATATTGCTGGGATGACATTTCCAAAGGATTAACCATTGATGGGATGAGACTGGGCTTTCTCAGGTCTTGTTTTCTTCCTCTAGAAGCTATTTCCTTCTTCTTTTTTTTTTTTTTTTTTTTGCCCCTTCAGAACCTGAAGTGACCGGTAAGGGAACATCTAGCTGCAGACAGTAAAAGTAGGGTGCACTGGGGTTGGAGCTATAGTGCAGCAGGTTAAGTCACCTCTTAGAATGCCTGTAACCCATATGAGACTGCAGGTTTGAGTCATGGGTGCTCTGCTTTCGATGCAGCTTCCTGGAGTATGCCTGAGAAGGCAGCAGATGATGGTCCTAGTACTTGGGGCCCCTGCCATCCATGTAGGGGAGACCTGGATGGAGTTCCTGTGTCCTGGCTTCAGCCTGGCCCAGTCCTGGCTATTGTGGGCATTTAGGGAATGAACCAGCAGATGGAAGATCTACCTCTCCCTGTCATTCTGAAAAATAAATTTTATTTTACTTTTATTATCACTCTGAAAGTAAATGTCTTTTTCTAAAAAAAAAAAAAAAAAAAAAAAAAGTAGGGTGTACCATCTCTAGTACCCTTGAGAAGACAGGCAGCATGACACCCTCTTTTATTAATCAGTTTCTATTCCTGTCAGGATTTAGAAGACAAAATGGGTGACCCAAGTAGACTAAGAATAGCTAGCTAATTAAAAAGCTACAATCTGGGGGTTGGCATTGTGGTAGAGTGGGTTTAGCTGCTGCCTGCAACGCCAGCATCCCATATTGGAGTGCTGGTTCCAGTCTCAGCTGTTCTCTTCCAATCCAGTTCCCTGCTAAGAGCCTTGGGAAAGCCGCAGAAGATGGCCCAAGTGCTTGGGTCCCTGTCATACACGTGGAAGACCTGGATAGAGCTCCTGGCTCCTGGCTTCAGCCTGGCCTAGCCCTGATGGATAAGGTCATTTGGGGAGTGAATCAGCAGATGGAAGATCTCTTTCTGTCTCTGTCACTCTGCCTTTCAAATAAATAAAATAAATCTTAAAAAAGAAAAAAAAAAAAAAGCCACAATCTGCCTACTGTGAGAAGGTGCTGTCCATTTCCTCTTCCTCCTTAACACTGAGGGGACTGTGGAGCTGGATCTCCTCTACTCCTAACAAAGGGACAGCTTGCTGCTGTTTTTTCTCCATTTCCACAGAAATATCCAAATGTTTTACTGATAGTACTCAAGGTAAACATTTTTTCTGACATTATTCAGAGTAAAAAATTTTTATAACAAAACATACCCCTGGCCTACCTGTTAGGAATAGCAAAGTAGTAATAGTGTAAGTATTATTTACTAAACTCATTTTTAACTGACAATTCATATTTAGCTATAGAAATGAGAAATGTATTACAGAATAAAAGAATATTCTTTATAAAATATCAAACTTTTCCATTGAAGCAATAGAGTTCAGTAATTTTTTTATTATTTCCTAGTAACTAATATTCAGATTAAAAGTACTTTCAGGTTTCAAAGTCTTTACCTTGATCACAACAGTTTTAATGACTGGATAGCCTGTCTTCTTACCTCTTGGTTAAGTAGGGTCATCTTCCTGAAGACATAGGCAGTGTTCCCTTCTTCTGAGTGGCAGGTGACTTGGTAGCATCCATAGGATGAACTTCCTGTGGGTTCTGGCCAATATTGGTGACATTTAACCTGACATCAGTAGAATTAAATAAATAAAATTATATACATACATGAATTTAAGTTCTCCATTTTTATAATATTCTCACTTTTAGGAATGTTCAGTTTTACATAAAAGGTGCAAGAGTAATTTAATGAATTCATATACATCATGTAGATCTGCCAACTACTGAAATTTTTGTAATTTTCTTTTATGGTAATAAATCTCATTAATGTTTTTTTTTTTTAAAAAGAATATTTTAAAAGCAGAGTGACAGAGAGAAAGAGGAAGAGAAAGAGAGAAAGAGAAAGAGAGAGAGAGAGAGACAGAGAGAGAATCTTAAATCTGTTAGTTCATTCCTCAAATGGTTACAATAGCCATGGGTAGGCCAAAGTAAAGCCAGGAGCTGGAGCTCCCATCTCCCACGTGGATGGCAGAGATACGAGTTCTTGGGTCATAACCTGCTGCCTCCCTAAGCACGTTAGCAGGAACAATGATTGGAAAAGAGGAGCCCTGACTTGAACCTGTGCTCTGATATGGGACCTGAGTGTCACAACCTGCCCCTAGTTATGTTTCTTTTTTTTAAGCTTTATTTATTTATTTGAAAGGCAGAGTTACAGAGAGAAAGAGGGATAGAAAGAGAGAGAGACAGAGAGAGAGAGAGAGATCCTTCATCCGCTGGTTCACTCCCCAAATGGCCACAATGGCCAGGACTGGGCAAGGCCAAGGCAGGATCCAGGAGCTTCTTCTGGGTCTCCCACATGGGTGCAGGGGCCCAGGGTCTTGGGCCATCTTCTGCTGCTTTCCCAGGTGCATCAGCAGGAAGCTGGATCAGAAGTGGAGCAGCCGGGACTGGTACCGGCGCCCACATGGGATGCCAGCATTGTAGGCAGTGACTAAATCTGTCAGCCAGCCCTGCTAATTATGCTTTGAGGCTACAAATATTCTGATTAAAATTTAAGATTTTTTTTTAACAGCTTTAATGACACATCATTCATGTACTATATAACTCACTCACTTAAAGTACACTGTTGTTTTTGTTTTGTTCAAGAGCTGGGCAACTATCACCACAATCACATTTAAAACATTTTTATTACACCCAAAAGAAACCCTATACCCACCAGCAGTCACTGTGTGTTTTAACCCATTCCATTCCTTTTCCTTCACCTTAGTCCTAAACAAACACTAATCTTTTTTAAAAAAAATTTATTTACTTATTTGATAGGCAGAGCTAGAGACAGAGAAAGGGAGGTAGAGAGAGGTAGAGGTAGAGGTAGAGGTAGAGGTAGAGGTAGAGAGAGAGAGAGAGAGAGAGAGATCTTCCAACCATTGGTTCATTCCCCAAATGGTTGAAACAGTCAGAATTGGGCCAATCCAAAGCCAGGAGCTAGGAGCTTCTTCCAGGTCTCCCATATAGGGGCAGCGGTCCAAGCACTTGGGCCATCTTCCACTGCTTTCCCAGGACATTAGCAGAGAGCTGGATAGGAACAAGAGCAGCTGGGACTCAGCCGGTGCCCATATGGATGCCAGCACTGCAGGTGGAGGCTTTAACCTACTACATCACAGCGCCGGCCCCTACTGATCTATTTTCTATGCCTACAAACCTGCCTATTCTGGACATTTCATATGAATGCAATCATGTACTACGTGGCCTTTTTGTAAAAGTTCTTTCACTTGGCATGTTTTCTGGGCTTACTCATGTTGAAGATATATCAATATTTCACTCATTTTTATTGCCAAGTAATAGTAAATAAGAATATCTAAAATTTTTCTCTGTAGACTTCAGTTCTTTCCCCTTTTTAACCATGAAAATAATGCTGCAGTGAAGTGGTTGTGTACAAACTGTTGTGTGGGCACAGGTTTTCAATTCTCTTGAGTATATCTAGGGATGAAACTGCTGAGTTATGGTATGTTTAAGTAGGCTTCAAGGAACTGCTAGACTGTTTTCAAAAGTGGCCACACTATTTACAAATTCAGCAAAGCACAGTTCTGTTTTCTCCAAATCATCAACACTTGTTAATATCAGTCCTTTCCATTTTAGCCATCCTACTGGACATGAAGTGGTATCTTTGTGGTTTTGATTTGCATTTTCCTGCTGACTAATGATGTCAAGCATCTTTTCCTGTGCTGTGGGTTATTTGCATATCTTTGGAGAACTATCTAACTTAGATCTTTTGTCCATTTTTTTTTTTTTTTTTGATAGGCAGAGTTAGTGAGAGAAAGAGACAGAGAGAAAGGGCTTCCTTCCATTGGTTCACCCCCCAAATGGCCGCCAAGGCCGGCATGCTGCGCCGATCCGAAGCCAGGAGCCAGGTGCTTCTCCTGGTCTCCCATGTGGGTGCAGGGCCCAAGCACTTGGGCCATCCTCCACTGCCTTCCCGGGCCACAGCAGAGAGCTGGACTGGAAAAGGAGCAACCGGGACAGAATTCAGCACCCCAACCGGGACTAGAACCCGGGGTGCTGGCGCCGCAGGCGAAGGATTAGCCAAGTGAGCCGCGGCGCCGGCCTTGTCCATTTTTAAGTTGACTTGTTAAGTTGTAAGAGTTCTTCATATATAGTCTAGATAAATAAGAGTACTGCAAAAGTTCATGGAAAATAGAATTAAAAAAAATAACTTTATACTTCTTCTTTTATCTTTTTTTTTTTTTAATTTGAAAGGAAGAACAACAGGGACTTATATGTGTACACACAGAGAGATTGATTTTGCTCTTGCCAGTTCACTCTCTAAATGACTACAATGGCAGGGGTGAGGGTAGGGTGGAGGGACAGATCAGGCTGAAACCAGGAGTCTGGAGCTCAATCTGGGGATCTGTGTGGGTGGCACGGACTCCAGCATTTGACCCATCATCTGCTGCATCCCAGAGTGTGCACGAGCAGGAAGCTGGATGGGAAGCAAAGGTGAGACAAGATCCCAGGCACTCTGGTATGGAATGAGGGTGTCCCAGAAGGCAGCTTAACAGACTGTGCCACAAAACCTGTCCCTGTATACTTCTATTAATCCTTTTAAATAACAGTAATAATAGCTAACATTTACATCACATTTATTATGAGTTAGTCAAAGTTTTATGCACTTAATCATGATGACTGAAATCATGAAACCAGAAGAAAAGTAACTTAGAAATTATAAGAGTAAGTCAACATGAATATTTTGACTGCGTATTCAATGTAATTTGAACAGAGCTCAATGTGTAAAATTCAACTACAACTTACTCTGCCACGTTCTACTTGTGTGGTCAACATAACAACCATGGAGGAGCCTTGTTCCCAGGTCATCTGCCAAAAATCTGTACAAGTGTGTGGTAAAGGCCCTTGGCAAGCAATGTACTGATTGATAATGCTTGAAGAAGGAATTTCCATCTAAAAAGAAGACATAAAAGTAAAATATTTTGCACTATTGTTTTATACTGTGATCAGGAATATAAAAACCATCCACTAATTGATAATTGGAATTAACTCTCAATAAACTGCAATTAGTAAAACAATCTTCATCAGTGATTTCAGTTAAAATATTTTATTTATTTGAAAGGCAGAGAGACAGAGATATATCTTGCACTCTCTGGTTCACAACTCAAATGCCCACAACAGCCATGGCTGGGCTGGCTGATGCCGGGAGCCTTGAAATCTCCCAAATGGGTAGCAGGGACCCAAGTTCTTGAACCCTCATTGCCTCCTAGGGTTTGTATCAGCAGGAAGGTGGAATTGGAAGTGGAGCTGAGACTCAAACCCAGGCACTCTGATATGGGGTGTGGGCATCTTAACTGCTGCATCAAATGCTCACATCAATTCTCATTTAATCTGTAGAAGAACTTCTTGGCGATGTCCGACAGTTAAGTATATTTATCTTTCAATTAGTGGAAAATGCAATTTAAATACAAATATATTCTAAAACACTTATTACGTTTTCAAGAGCAGCTTTACAGAGAATCTCGTTTCACAGGCAGAGACTTGGTAAAGAAGTAAGAAATAATTATCTTTAAATAGCTCATTAGTAAAATTCTGCTACTTGTTTAGCTTGGATTTCAAACACAAAATAATTTTAAAGGGTAACAGAAAAGTATTTAAAATTTAGTATTTGCTGATTCAGTGGTCAAAGAATTTCTCAAAATACCTCAAATAATGAGAACTGACTGTATTTACAAGTAAACTGATATACTTGACTTACAAATGACCACTTTTTGATATTTATTTATTTAGAGGCAGAGTTAGAGAGAGAGGTTCTACCATCCTCTGGTTCACTCTCCAAATGGTTGCAACTGGCCAGAGATGGGCTGATCCAAAGCCAGGAGCCAGGAGCTGCTTCTGGGTCTCTCAGGATGGTGACCATATAGGATGCCAGCACTGCAGACTGTAGCTTTACCTATTACCCCAGAGCGCCAGCCCCAGGTTCATCTTACTTTTTAAAAAAATTATTTATTTGAGAGGAAGAGCAAAAGGATGAGAGAACGAAAGAGGAGAGAGAGAGAAATCATCCATCTGCTAGTTCACTCCCCAAATGGCCACAATGGCCTGGGTTGGGCTGGGTCAAAGTCAGAAGTCAGGAGCATCTTCTGTATCTCCTACATGAGCACAGGAGCCCAAGCACTTTGGCCATCCTCTGCTGCCTTCCCAGGTGCATCAGCAGGGAACTGAATCAGAAGTGGAGCAGCTGGGCCTTGAACTGGCATCCACATGTTATGCTTGTGTCGCAGGCAGAGGCTTTACCCACTATACCACAACGCTGGCCTGGGATATATTCTAAACAGTTGATCTAATCCATTCATCGGATTGTCTAGTTTATGTCCAGTGATTTAAAAGGCCACCTCTACCATAAATAAAACTCTACTTATTTACTTCTTCAGTCTTTTTCTGGACTGGACTATTCTATTCCAGTGTGCTTCCTATATATTAAAGAATCAGTGTCAAACTATTTTCATTAGTATTATTTTGATAATTTTTTTTTAGTATTTGGAACTTTTAATAGTTTATCAAAGGTAGGCTTTTAACAAAAGCATAATAAAAGAAACTTACATTTATATAGTTTGCATTGATGTAGTCTTCACTACCTTTTAAAATAACCCGTGTAGCATCATCTGAAAAATTTTAAAAGAACAATGTTTTAATAAAGTTATGTTAAAAAGGTTAAACTCAACAAAAGATGACAGATACTTACAAGGCGAAATATCTCTGTATCTATTTTTGGAAATGTTCTGAGGTAATTTGGCACAACACATTGTCATTCCAGGTTTTTTCCGATATAGTTGCTAAAAAAAGAAAACAAACTATCAGCAATTTGTTTTGTTTTTCAGGCTTGTTTTGACACTAACAGGAAACAGTTTTTTTCCTTTGAATACCTTATCTATACATCAATGTACCTGAGGCTAAGATAGTATTAAAAAAGACTTGCAAAGATGAATTCCATAGTTTCTGATATGAATTACATATCATATTTTGAAAAATGATAAAACAAAGTGAAAACAATTTCACTTCCTGTAGAAGTATCCAAAGTTGTGAACAGCAAGTCTGCAGGAAGTAATCTGGCTTTCATGTGGCTTGGAGGTGTTCACAGAATAAGAGCAAAGAACTTTTTAAAGGAAAATCAGATGTCGCTGGTGCTGCAGTACAGCAGGTTAAACTGGTGCCTGGGGCATCAGCATCCCATATGGGCACTGGTTCAAGTCCCAGCTGCTTCACTTCCTATCCATCTCCCTACAAATATGCCTGGGAAATAGCAGAAGATGGCCCAAGTACTTGAGCCCCTGAATCCATGTGCGAGATCTGGAAGAAGACCTACTGTGCCATTTGGGGATTGAACCAGCAGACAGAAGATCTCTCTTTCCCTTTCTTTCTGTAACTCTTCCAAATACATAAATAAATCTTTAAAAAAAGGAAATCAGACGTATGCCTTGAATACTTTGTAATGAAAATACTTACATATAATATATATTTCAGAGCAACAAACATTAATGATGCCCATTAAAAAGCATCCAGTTTCACTAAACTAAACAAATTAAGTAAACACAATCTAAATAAAGCATTTCAAATTCACTGAATACTTTTTGGTCAAAATACAGATTGGAAGTATTCTAGAAATATCTAATTCTTCCAATATAATGATTTATCTGACAATTTTGTTTTTTCCAGTTTTGGAAACTACACTAGCCAAAATCTGAGAAAGATTACAGACAACAAAGTGTACATCAAGACTCTGAAGTTTAAAATAGCCTATCCTTGTTTATTCCCTTTAATAAAAACAACTATTTAAATAGAAAAAAATTTAGTTTGATGACAAACATTTAAAATTTCTTAATCTCCTTTTTAAACATTTATTGATATAATCACAGTATTTTGGGAGCAATTTCAGAAACTGCATTTTAGAGCTCTTTATTTCAAACTTCTCAGTATATCATGGAAGTTTATACATCATAATGGACAGATCAGGCAGTTGAGAAACCATGAAAGTAACTGGAGAAAACAAAGGCAGATCCCATCTCTACTTACATCAAACTGTGTCAGGACTGTTCCAGTGATAAGCCCCTCAGCCAGCTGCAGCATTGACTCCCGTAGGGAATGGTCATCCTGATGGACACTATCCAGTGGGGCTTTCTCAGGAATGTACTGGAAGTCTGGTTCATTTTCCAGCTTTTCTTCCACTACATCATATACAGCTAAAATAAAACACAAACATGGAAATCTTAATGGAATTCATAGTAGGAATTTGCCAGATACATTCATTAATTCTGTCTTAGAATGAAAAACTCATTTATAACTGCACCAGATCATAGTCTGGGTGTACCATGTAGGGACAGAGAGACAGGCTGTGGAGCTGAAGGACTCTGCTGTACCTCTGGGGAAAAGAAAGTTCTTGACCACATGGCTGGAACTGTCTATAATGTCTCTCTACAGAGACATTAAGAAAAAGAGGAGCTGCTCAAAGTCAGCTCTGAGTAAAACTGCCCTTAATTTGCTTGATCTGGAGCAAGAGCACTAACAGAGCTTATAAACTGAATGACTAAATATGATAAATTAGAAATAAATTGAATAATGCTATATAAAACATGCTCTGGCCTCTTTACTTGACATGTCTACAAACTTATCTAGGAGGCCAGATTTCAAATGAGAATTCTATGCCAGAATTCATAGTGTAAGGAAAGTCAGACCCTTGATCCGTAGCCCATCTTTTATTTATTTATTTTTGTTGATTGATTAGGAAAAAAAAAAAAAAAAAGGAGTCTGGAACTCCATCTGGGGAGGGGCCCAAGCCCAAGTACTTTGGGGCATCATCGGTTGCCTTGCCAGGCTCATTAGCAGAGAGCTGGATCAGAGGCAGGTCAGCTGGGACTTAAACTGGCACTCAGATATGGGCTGTCAACATCATAACTGGTGGCCTAATCCACTGTGCCATGAAGTCAGTCCCCAATTCTTTTCAGCTCCCATCTTTTTTTTTTTTTTTTTTTTTTTGGTTACAGGCAGAGTGGACAGTGAGAGAGAGAGAGACAGAGAGAAAGGTCTTCCTTTTGCTGTTGGTTCACCCTCCAATCAATGGCTGCTGTGGCTGGCGCGCTGCTGCCGGTGCACCGTGCTGATCCGAAGGCAGGAGCCAGGTGCTTCTCCTGGTCTCCCACGGGGTGCAGGGCCCAAGCACTTGGGCCACCCTCCACTGTACTCCCGGGCCATAGCAGAGAGCTGGCCTGGAAGAGGGGCAACTGGGACAGAATCCGGCGCCCCGACCGGGACTAGAACCCAGTGTGCCGGCGCCGCAGGTGGAGGATTTCAACTCCCATCTTTAACACGAGAATTTTAAACATATATGCATGCATCCTAGTCCAAATGTGAACCCAATGTTTATTCCTCTTGTGTGAACTGCTGCCTCTTAGCTACTCTCCTGGCCTAGGGAATGCATAATAACCTGATCCATCCTTGGGAGAAGGGACCTGTGGAAAATGCCCACACAGGACTAAGAGGTGGGCTCAGGGCTATGTGGATAGAAAACCTGAGGGTTATCTAAGAGGTCTGGCTCCTCCTCAGATATGTATGTATTTTAGAGAAAAATAAATTTCTGAAATGAAGGACCAAAGACAAAAAAGTATAACGTTTTGTTAATGTTTTGTTGAAGAAAAAGAAATAGCAGATATTGATTATAACATAACTTCAGGAAGATTTTTGTAAGAGGTAGGCCCTAGATGAGTTCCTCTCCTAATTTTAAGCACAAACAAGGAAATCTGGAATTGCAAAAAGGTCAGGCCTTTGCTGTCATATGGACTTCTGCACATTCCAGCTCAATAGTGGTCATGAACCTGGGTGGTAAAAGTTGAATGCTGCCCAAGTGGCTTCAACACTAAATGAGGATAAATTATCCATCATGCTGGACGGCTATGAGAATTAAATACGCATATACAAGAAAGGCATGGGTGCACAGAAAGCTTTTAATACTTACTAGCTATTATTTTTTTTAAAGCTGTTTTGAGTCTACTACCAAGAGAAAATAAGTAAATAAAATTGAGAGAAATTACTTTTGGTATAAAATTTAAGTTGCTTTCCATGAAAGAAAATATCTAGTACTGAATGAATCACCTCAGTATCAGGTCTAAAGAAGAAGTTCCTTGCAAAGTTAAAATAGAATGTTCTGTATAGTTTTTCAATCTTTCTAGAGAGTCTAGAGATCACGAGTGGAGAAGAACACAGAGTAAAGAAGATAAAATGAAAATGCCTGTTTATACCCAAGAGACAAAAAAAGAGTTTTTTGTTTGATTGTAAATATAAAAAGAAACTTTCTTTAAAATTTTTCTGAGTTGGGTGTGGTGGGCAATAGGTAGAATTTGAATTACATTTTACTTTCTCTGGCATTTAATGAGTGATAACATGACATTAGCCATTAATTAGTCCAGTTAAAACTATAGTTAACAGTAAACCGTCCACACTGAGACTAGAAGAATATGTCCAACACTAGCATACCGGCATTTTTTCTTAGAGAAGACTTACAGTGTTGAGGGAATGTGAAAATTATGCCACATGATCATGGTTGAAGGCTCTGGGACCCTCAAACTCAAAAAGGGAGGATGGCTTCTAGTAAAACTAGGTGTTGTCGAGCATCTGAAGGAAGAGGGGTTAACCTTATTCTGCATAGCACAGAGATAAGGAATTAGGAACAAAAGGCCTGAGCAAATATGGAGTTTCAGTTCAACTAATCGCTGGAACTGGGGTGAACTGCTCCAGGTGCCCCTGGGTGTTTGTTGGCAGGATGCTCTTGAGGTGCTGTGGAGGAAACTGAGGCAATCAGCAAAGAAGCTAGAGCTTTAATGTTTCTCCAAACCTATGACTCTTTGCCAGTGAATTATCAAGTCAGCTGTTCAGACACGACAGGACAAGTGGTGACACAATCAGGCAAGTGGACATCATCTACTGAAAACATAGGTAGGATTTTTTCTTTTTTAAAGATTTATTTATTCATTTGAAAGTCGGAGTTACACAGAGAGAAGAGAGGCAGAGAGAGAGAGAGAGAGAGAGAGAGAGAGAGATATCTTCCATCTGCTAGTTCACTCCCCAATTGGCCACAACGGCCAGAGCTGCACCGATTCAAGGTAGAAGCCAGGAGCTTCTTCTGGGTCTCCCATGTGGGTGCAGGGGTTCAAGGACTTGGGCCATCTTCTACTGCTTTCCCAAGCCACAGCAGAGAGCTGGATTGGAAGTAGAGCAGCCGGGACTCGAACCGGCGCCCACATGGGATGCCAGCACTCCAGGCGGTGGCTTTACCTGCTATGCCACAGCGCTGGCCCCCATAGGTAGGATTTTTAAAAAGCTGCTGTAACTACAGCTTATTATGAAGTGCTCTAGAAGTGGAATAGAATTCAAATTTGACTCACTCATTCAACAAGTTATCTTATTACGGCTTGGAGCAACAGGGGGAAGAGGAAGGCCATTTTAGCGAAGCAGTCAGGAGAGAAGAAAAGCCCTGTGAGGATGAGCTTTTAGCAGGGACCTAAATGAAGTGCGGGTGTAAGTCACATGAGAATCAAAAAGAATGTGCCAGATGGAGGAAGTAGCAAGTACGAAGACTGTGAAGTAGGTAAGACTGGAACATTTGAGGAACACCAACAAAGTCAATATAAAATGGAGGAGAGAGCAAAGCTGAGTGGAAGGAAAGGAGATCAAGAATGTAGGATTCATTCTACATGTGAATGGAAGTAATTTTGCTTTGAACAGAAAACTGCCATGACTTATATTTAAAAATACATTTTGCAATGTCCAATCAGGGTAAATGTATTTGTCCTTTATAGCATTCAACATTTTTGAAGTAGAAACATCCAAAATACTATCTTCAAGTTTTTTTGTTAAGAGAAAAATATACATTGTCTATCGTCACTGCATTGTGCAGAACCCCAGCGCTTCTTACTACTATGTGTAACCTAGTACTCATCAATCAATCTTCAGACCTCCCTTCCCAACTTCCCTCCCAAGCATCTGGTAACTACCATTAAATTTTTAACTTCTATGAGATTACCTTTTTTTTTTTTAGACTCCACATGTGAGTGAGATCATGTGATATTTATCTTAAAGAATTATTTATTTGTGGGCAATCCCAGCAGTTAACCTGGCTGCTGGCAGGCAGTGGGATGCCTAGGCACATTTCTCCCCACTCCCACCTTCTGCCAATCAGGTAAACTGCTCCCAAGTGTGGTCCAGGCCCACCTGGAAAGCTACCTTCAAGTTGACTGCAGAGGCATATTGGTGCCAGTGTCGGATCTGTCCTATAGTTAGTGTTCCCCTGAGTTAGTTACACTCCTTCTCTCTGTCCTTTAAAAGGCAGACATGGCTGTGAATAAAGTCAGACATGTTCACTGAAACTTGTTTCTGGTGCTCCTTGTGGGAAGGACACTGTCACCCTACTCTCCCCGACAGTGTGGTTTTGCAGGTCAAGCCACATTTATTTATTTGAGAGTCAGAGTAACCGTGGGACAGAGAATCTTCCACCCACTGGTTCATTTCCCAAATGGCTACAAAGGTTGGGGTCAGGCAAGGCGAAAGCCAGGAGTCTGGAACTTCATCTGGGTCTCCCACATGGGTAGCAGGGTCCCAAGTGCTTGGGCCATCTTCTGCTGCTTTCCCAGCAGCATTAGCAGGATTGGAAGCAGAAGCCACGAAGCCTGCTTGATATTCATTTCTGTGCCTGGCTTCTTTTTTTAAAAAAATTTTTTTAAAGATTTTATTTATTTATTTTAGAGGTAGAGTTAACAAACAGTGAGAGGAAGAGATAGCAAGAAAGGTCTTCCTTCCATTGGTTCACTCCCCAAATGGCCGCAACAGCCAGAGCTGCACCAATCTGAAGCCAGGAGCCAGGAGCCAGGAGCTTCTTCCAGGTCTCCCTCACAGGTGCAGGGGCCAAAGCACTTGTACCACCTTCTACTGCTTTCCCAAGCCATAGCAGAGAGCTGGACTGCAAGAGGAACAGCCGGAACTAGAACTGGCACCCATTCGGGATGCCGGCGCTGCGGCCAGAGGATTAACCTACTGCGCCATGGCGCTGGCCCCTTGGCTTATTTCTTGTAATAAAATAAACTCCAGTTCCAACCATGTTTTTGCAAATGAGAACATTCCATACTTTTTATGGCCAAGTAATTCAATTTGTGTGAATGTACCATATTTTCTTTATGTCGTCATTAGCAGATGGACACTTAGTTGTTTCCATTACGCTGCAATTAACATGTTGAGTGCAGTTGTCTTTTCGCCAGATGGATTTCATTTCCTTTGATAATGACTTAACATTTTGTTTTTAAAAATTTTTTTAATTTTAATTTTTTAAAAAAGATTTATTTATTTACTTGAAAGTTTCACAGAGAGAGAAGGAGAGGCAGAGAGAGAGAGGTCTTCCATCCGCTGGTTCACTCCCCAATTGGCTGCAACGGCTACAGCTGTGCCAACCTGAAGCCAGGAGCCAGGAGCTGCTGTTGCGAGAGGAGGGGGAGTGGATCTGGGAGCAGCTTGCGCGGCCACCACAGCTCCCCTCCCCAGCAAGAGGACTGTTGGGAACCAGATGGAGAGGGACCAGGGAGCAGTCTCCCACACTGGTGCAGGGGCTCAAAGACTTGGGTCATCTTCTACTGCTTTCCCAGTTCAGCTAGAGAGCTGTATCAGAAGTGGAGCAGCCGGGACTCGAATAGGCACCCATCTGGGATGCCGACACTGCAGGCAGCGGCTTTTACCCGCTATGCCATAGCGTTGGGCCCCAACTTAACATTTTAAAGGCTCACTCTGGGGCCGGCGCCGCGGCTCACTAGGCTAATCCTCTGCCTTGCGGCGCAAGGCACACCGGGTTCTAGTCCCGGTCGGGGCACCGATCCTGTCCCGGTTGCCCCTCTTCCAGGCCAGCTCTCTGCTGTGGCCAGGGAGTGCAGTGGAGAATGGCCCAAGTCCTTGGGCCCTGCACCCCATGAGAGACCAGGAGAAGCACCTGGCTCCTGCCATCGGATCAGCGCAGTGCGCCGGCCGCAGCGCGCCTACTGCGGCGGCCATTGGAGGGTGAACCAACGGCAAAAGGAAGACTTTTCTCTCTGTCTCTCACTGTCCACTCTGCCTGTCAAAAAAAAAAAAAAAAAAAAAAAAAAAAAAAAAAAAGGCTCACTCTGGCTCCTATTCATGAATTATAGCAACTACCCAGTGTTAGTGACATGGAGTACTTACCGTTAGGTCTCACAAGCAGCACGAGCTCCCCAGAATGTCTCTCACAGCTAGCTTTAATGAACAGGACCACCTGATCGTGAGTATGTTCTGCAATGTCTCGACCATTGATGAGTACAACTTGGTCCCCTTCATTCAATCGAGGGACACAGAGGTCAGCCTGTAATGTAATGCACGTAAGGTTTTAGAATTGCGTGCAGATTTCTGAAAGTACAGCACAGGGATTCATTCTCACAGACTCCACAGCTGCAGAACTAAAACAACACACAGAACAACATCTAGTCATTCATTCATCTGTTTTCAAGAAGCAGAAATCCAGCTTTCCCATGAAGGTACTATCGTTTTGTCCTTTCTTTATCTAAGAACTTGTTTCCTGATGATATACTATGTGCCCACACATACATGTAAGACTAATGATCACACAGATACAGGCAGCCCTCACTTTGCAAAGTCTAGATACAAATTTCAGTTATCATCAGGTCCCAACAACATGGTCAAATTTTAGTTTCCATGATGTATTAAGTGTGATAAACTTCATGAAGTACAAGCTTTGCAGCCAGTTCTTCAGTCCAAAAATCACTGCAAAACTGATCGACACACATGATGATCAGTTACTAATCACATCACTTCTTTCAAAGTCTATTAATGCTCTGTCGACGCACATCTGCTATTCACTTCATGCACAGACAGCAAAGTATATAGTTGTGTTCCTCCTTGTCTCCCAGTAGTAAGCTCATATAAAAATGGATACTCTTAAGAGGGAAATGACTAAAAAAGATGAAAGTGCAGCAAATAAAAAGTGATTAACCTCAGAAGTGAAGTTTGAATTAAACAGAGATTTGGAGAAGAAATAAGTGACCATGGAAATATGGATCTTACTGCTCAAGAGACTCCAGATATGCAAACAAAGTTATGAAAACTGCAGAACATTTCACAACATTGAGAGTCCAAGGACGAAATGTGAGAAGTCGATCCAAACTTACAGAGTACTATGACAATTTGCTAAGGCAAGATAAGACATTACTTTGTATAGTGAGTTATAAAACATGCAAGAAGCAAGTACTATTTAAACTGCCCACGATGTTTTCACAAATAAAACAATTATTAATGTTTCTAATATTTTAGATTAGAGGATACTAAATCAATATTAGTTTTATTCTTTTTTCTACTTTTCTATACCTTTATAACAGACAGGAACAAAGATTTTAATGTTGAAAAAAATTTAAGTCATAGGAACAACTCTAATTTTTCCAATTGATCATTAAAGTCATTGTATGGTTTCATCTTGCATGGTCATTTTTATGGTCCTGTACTACTATGCAAAGTGAGGACTGCCTGTTTACAAACTAGTGATTAAGGTAAAAGATATAAAAGGAACAGAAATACAGACAGCATGTTCTGGGGGCATAGCAATGAAAACAGTCAAGTTTGATGAATGAAAAGCCAGGTAGAGAAAGAAATAATCGGGCCGAATCTTATAAAAAGAAGGAACATCTGTGATAGAGGCATGACGATATGGAGGCAAAACCACTCAGTCATTATAAACACAACTCAACAAAATCCAAGAAGGTAGCGTCATTAGCGGAAAGAGCACTGGTCCATACAAGTCACATTATTCTCTACCGCTTATGAAATGTGTGATTTTAGACATCTGAAACTCTGAAAAAGCAGCAGTTATTTGCTCTGGTTATTTCATAGATTTGTTATGAAGACAAAGATGAGATATTCAATCCAAGGCTTTAAAATCTGAAATATTCATATTTAAGATTATGCCGATTCTCCTGAGTGGTTTTTCCCCTCAACATCTGTAGTGAAGTAGATGACAGACACCTGAACACTCACTATATTTAGTATCAGTGTGATGCTTCTGTGTACCAATTTGGTTGCCAATTTTTGTGAATGTCTTTGCAACAACAAAGTGAAGTGAACTGGGAGCTAATGATACTAGCAGAAATTGAATGGAGTGTATGGAGCAGAAAGAGCCTCCCACATTACTTTGTGGAGTATAATTGGTAATAGTAGAAAAGAAGAAGTATTAGAGAGCAGAGTGATGCATCTCTCTCGCTGTATCCACTACCAATAAAGGGAATTCCTTTATATTTAATCTGCATTTTGTCAGCTATATTATAACTTTCTATTTGTGTTTCATTCTAATCTGGAAAGTCTAGATAAACTCTATAATTTGGTTGGAGCAACAGCTACTGGCTAAAGGATTATCAGATGGGAAGAACTACACAATTTTGTGAATCATTTTGTTTCAAAAGGTATCCAACACATACACACAAACATGAAAATATTTGGAATCCTGTCCCTTTCCCATAATCACTCAAAATATGGTTTCCAATTGGAAGACTGTGGTAGCCTCCAAATCAATAAAAATTAAAATGATAAAATGCTATTGTCTTAAAGTGCTCAATGCAGCCAATATTAATGGGAATGTATAGCTCCATGAAGTAGAAGAGAAAAATCACTACTAACTTCTATATCTTCAGAAGAGAATTTAGAGTTAGAGAACACAGTTTGGGAGTGATCCTGTCTGTACAATGTTCCCTGTACACCCTTGACTTAATTCAAAAATATAATCACTTCTCAGAAGAACCACTATTACAGCTGCCATTAAAACAAAATATTGCTTTTTCTAATATAACAGCAATGCATGCTGTCATGATTTAGATAATTAAATATGGACTATAAAAGTGATAAATATCAGTAATCCCATTTCCCATACAGAACACTATTAATACCTTTTTTTTTTTTTTTTGACAGGCAGAGTTAGACAATGAGAGAAAGAGACAGAGAGAAAGGGCTTCCTTCCGTTGGTTCACTCCCCAAATGGCGCTGCAGCCAGCGCGCTGTGCCGATCCAAAGCCAAGAGCCAGGTGCTTCCTCCTGGTCTCGCATGTGGGTGCAGGGCCCAAGCACTTGGGCCATCCTCCACTGCCTTCCCCAGGCCACAGCAGAGAGCTGGACTGGAAGAGGAGCAACTGGGACAGAATCCGGCGCCCCGACCGGGACTAGAATCCGGTGTGCCAGCACTGCTGGCGGAGGATTAGCCAAGTGAGCCGTGGCGCCAGCCAATACTTTTTAATATATACTAGACTTCCTCTATGTACACAATTTATGTTTTTAAAAAACAGAATCAAATATATGTGGGGTAACATGGATTTTTCCATAACACCGTTTTGTGGACATAATCTCAGATTTGTGTAGACATAAACTATCACCTCGACAGGTGTAAAGCAACGCATGCTTTATTCCAGTAAGTCCAATGATGCAAACAGGTTTTTTTCTTTAAACTGTGATAAGCCATACCATGATGAACATTTTGTGTAAGTATTCTTTGTTTTCTGGTCCAATTATTTCATTAGAGGCCATGCTGAAAAGTGGAATTATCAGAAAATAATTCACAAAGTCATGTTTTCCTTCCTATCTGACATTCACAGTTGATTTGAGGCAATGACTTTCAACATTTTAGTTACCTCTTTTTGTCTCTACCTCTGTACCTTGAAATAACATCTCCCTTTTGTTTTCCTTTTCTATTTTAGGCATTATCTACTAATTTTTTCCATGACAGAATTCAGCAATCTCTCATTTTCTCATGTCCTAAACATACACATATAACCCCTAAATATATGTTAAATAATTGTGGATTATCTCTCCCAATTTTGTCTGCACTTTTCTTTGTTATTTATTCATTTTAAAGATTATTTGAAGAAAAAAAAAAAGATTATTTGAAGAGAGAGAGAGAAAGAAAGAGTGAGCCTTCAGTTGTTTATTCGCCAAAGTCAACACCAGCTAAAGCCAGGCCAGGTTGGAACCAGGAACCAGCAACTCCATCTGGGTCATCAACATGGGTAGAACGGACCCAAGTACTTGAGCCATCATCTGCTGCCTCTCAGGGTGTGCACTAGCAGGAAGCTGGATCAGAAGCAGAGGTGGGAATTGATAGCAGGCACTATCATATGGGATGTGGGCATTCTAAGTGGTGGCTTAACCTGCTATGCCAAAATGCCTGCTCTATTTAAAAAATTTACTTGAGAGGCAGACAGACTGAGAGAGACACATAAAAATCTTTCATCTGTTAGTTCACTTCTCAGACGCCACAACTTCCTGGGATGGACCAGATTGAAGTCAAGAGTGAGAAGCATTTGGGCTCTCTTTCACTGCTTTTCCTAGGCCATTAGCAGAGAGTTGGATTGGAAGTGGAGCAGCCGGGACATGAACCAGTGCCCCTATGGGACACTGGTATTGCAGGTAGCAACTTAATTCTCAGCACCACGTTGGCTCTGAAAGGAGTAATTTTATATATATATATAAATTATATATAAATATGTATGTATTTTATATATCCCTGGTTCCACTCTTGAAGCACAACTGAAATTTCTGAAACAAGAATATCTCATCTAAGCTGGATCTATTTAGGGATTATTTTTCATGAGTTTAGAATCTATTTTTTATTTATTTGAGAGGCATAGAGAAAAGGAGCATAAGCAAGAGTGAGCAAGCTCACCCTCTGGTTCACTCCACAGATGCCTGCAATTGCTGGGGCTGAAGCTGGAAGCTAGGAACTCAATCCAGGTGTTCCCCATGGGTGGCAGGGACCCAAGTATTTGAGCCATTAACACTGCCTCCCAGAGTTTGCATTATCAGTAAGTTTGAGTTGGGAGTCGAGCTGGGTGTTAAACCCAGGCACTCCAATATGGGATGCAGGTATCTTTTTTTTTTTTTTAAATTTATTTTATTTGAAAGCTGGAGTTATACAGAGTTACAGAGATAAAAAGAGAGAGAAGAGAGAGAGAAAAGAGAAGGAGAGAGGGAGAGAGGAAGGGGGTGGGAGGGATGGAGAATGAGCAAGAGCAAGAGTGAGAGATCTTCCATCTGCTGGTTCACTCCCCAAATGGCTGCAATGGCCAGGACTGAACCAGGTTAAAGCCAGGAGCCAGGAGCTTCATCCAGGTCTCCCATGTGGATGGCAGGGGCCCAAGGACTTGAGCCATCTTCTGCTGCTTTTCCCAGGCCATGAGCAGGGAGCTGGGTTGGAAGTGGAGCAGCCGGGACACAAACCAGTATCAATATGGGATGCTGGCAATGCAGGTGGCAGCTTTACCTGCAACACCACAATGCTGGTTCCATGGCATCTTAACCGCTGGGCCAAACAGCCAACTCAGGAGTTTATAATTTAGACTGAAGGACTGGTTCAGTTGCTCTAGGTTACTGAGTTGGTAATATGTACATCTGGAAGTTATCAGTAGTTATATCCTACCAGACACTGAGGATCAAAATTGTGGTAGGTATTTAAACATCTATTGAGTGACAATTTGAACTGAGTGTGTGTGGTGATGATGTTATAGGACTTGGGTTGAAGCTGTTAACAAGTACACTTTATTTAGACTGCAATTTATCTGGAGTAGCTTGAGATGTAAAGTTGATTCAGTGTGCAAACTGGTGTGCACCAAAAGAGAACAGAACCATCACAAGAGAAGTGGAGTCGGGATGATAGTTAAAGTTCCTTCTAGATGTCTGAGTGTATTCCTGTCCTTGGATCTTGTGCAACACTCAATGGCTATCTGATAAATTTTGCATTTATTCTTATGCCAGGGGTATCCCATGAGTATCTGTTAAAATCAGAACCCAAACTACATATCGTGATATCCTTTATCAATCTTGATAATGATTTTCAAATCAACTTCGAGGTTGCTACAAAGTAACAATAACAAAAAACCAAATCAGGTAGCCTCTTTTTCTCAGACTGCTGGTTCACATAGTTAAATGAAAAAGGGTGCTTAGAGACCATTCAGAAATAAAATAAAAATGAAGTTAGCTGATTGGAAAACAATGTAAATGGGAATTTGAAAGCAGTATTTGCTACCTATAACAGCAATAATGATAATGCACCCACAATTAATTGTCCTATTTTGAACAGAAACTTCCTAATTGTTGAAGCTGAATGATGAGTAACAGGGGTACATGGTTACGTATAATGTTTTCTTCAGTTTTGTTTTCAATGTTCATAGTTTCAAAAATTGTTCCGAGACTATCATTTCTATTTAAAATAAAATTTCTAAAGACAAAGCAGGCAAATGCAAAGTACTGAACTTCAGTTTTCCTAATTGAAACACTAAATCAGCAAACACTACCCCCCCATATACCTCTGTCTATATTTTGTTTTTGGAGATTATTCTGACCGAAGCTGTTAACATTTTGGAAGCAGTCTTAGTCTTAACTAAGACTTATAACTTATAACTTCTTCATAAAAGCAAGGATTTAAAAATGTCTTGTGAAACAAAGATTAAAAATTAACTTTACAGCAAGTTAAGAGATTCAGCCAACATTTGATATTTGATAAAAGAAATGATTAATTTTTTCTTATCTTTAAACTAATAAAAATAATTTTTAAAAAGTACATACTTTTAAAAACAGAGGGTGGGGGGGTTAGGCATTTGGCACAGCAGTTAAGATGCTATTTGGGATGCCTGCATTCCATTTCAGATTGTCTGGTTGGAGACCCAGCTCTGCTTCCAAACCAACATTTGGCTAACGTGCACCCTGGGAGTCAGCACATGATGGCTCAAATACTTGGGTCCCTGCCATCCATGTGGGAAACCCAGATGAAGTTCCTGGCTCCTGACTTTGGCCTAACCAGTTCTGGCTGTAGTGAGCATTTAGGGAGTGGACAAGTGGATGGAAGATATAAATAAATAAAGAGAATACAGTTATAAAAAAGCCAACAATGCAAGATTTACTTGAAAAATTAAAATAACTTACAGGTGTTCCTGGTGCTACTCGGGACACAATCACAGGCATTTTCTGATCATAACCTCCCTTAAAAAGAGAACAAGTCAAATATTACTGAAGTGAGAAGATATTAATTTAAAATCCAAATACAACATAAATTCTAGATTACCTTTACATTGAATCCAAACCTTCCATTTTCATCAGGTTTCATTCTGATGAGAACAAGATTATCATGTGGAATACCACCATTCGGCTTAAAAAGATAAAAAGTAAGTAACATTATTTTCTTCATTTATAATCTATCCTTAATATATATAAAGTGTACCTTTTATATGCTTCTGTCATGTATACTATGTAGATAACCATAATTCCAATCAAAATATTGGTTCAGGAAAGTAAATTTTTTGACAGGACCAGGTCTGTCTTTGTTAATCACAGTATCTCTAGAACCTTGGCTCAAAGCTTCAGACATCACAGGTGCTCATAGTACTAGACAAATTCAAATGATATTTCCTCTGCTTGATACGTGTACTTCTGAAAAACTGCTTTAAGACAGATAATTCATATACCATATACATTACCCATTTAAAATCTATTAATTTCAGAATATTTCTACTACAGTCACAGAGTTGCACAAGTATCACTACCATCTAATAATTTTAGAATACTTTCATCAACCCAAAAGAAACCTTGCATCCATGAGCACCATTCGCCATTCCCTCCTGCTCCCATTCTCTGAACCCTAGTCAACCTGTACTATACTTCCGGTCTCTATAGGTGTGACTATTCTGAACACTTCACATGAGAAACCATGTAACACCTGGCTATTTGTTATTAGCTTCTTTCATGCAGTATGCTTGATGCTTATTCTTTGAAGGGAACCATCTAATTCTATACCATAAGATGCGGGTCAGAGATGATCTCTCTTAGGAATCTTCCCCTTAGTCCCAGAGCAGAATTAGTTATATATTCTGTGAATTCCCTATAAACACTTTAATTAGATAAGTTATCATATTGCTCTCAAACTGTATTTCTAATTTCTCTAGACCCCACTCCTTCTCCCATACCCAGGGACAGTGCCAACAATTCTCTTACTTCAGTATCCATTTTCCCATTCTTCTGGGAAATACTCTCACCTTTCTGATTTAATGAAAGAACTCAAGATGGAGCAAGACAGTGGCTACGCAAGCTGCTGCAGTGTCCATCTCCCCTCAGGGACACCAATTCACACAGCAATCTGAACACCAAGCCACCTTTACGAGAACTGCTGAAGCCATGTGAGAGACCACAGTGGCTCATTTTAGTTAACAGAATGGAAGAAAGCAAGAAGGCAAGAATTGTTAATATCACCCCTCCCTCCCTCAGCTAAGAGGAGCTCAGTGTGGAGAGAGACACTTCCTACTTGAGAGAGGGGAAGGGAACTGAAATGCAGTGCCAGGCCCACCACAGTGAAATTCAGAATTGGACAGGGCCATATGGCCCCTGCCTCTAGGCCTGCACCTCCACAGGCAGGGACCTCTGCCACCCAACCCCAACCACTGGCAGAAAGCAGAGCAAGACTCCAGCTGTGTAAAGTGGGCAGGAGAGTCTTGGTTAGGACTCTGCCTTGGTGCTCAGAGCCAGGCCTGCCGCTGCCCTGAGATCTAGCACCTGATAAAGCCCACAGGCCTCCACCCCAGGGCTGGCACTCCTACACAGCACCTCTTGACCTGGCTGTGGCTCAGATGGAGGCCTGTGCTGTGGTGGGAAGTGCTCAGTCTGGTGTGTATCACTGCTAGCCTCAGGCGGGCCTGGTGTGCACTCTCAAAACTTCATGGGGCCCAGTGATTGTGATACCAGGTGTGACTCAGCCTACTGCCAATTTGGGTGGTGCAGGGGCTGCTCGTATAACCCTCCTCCGTCCTGGGAAGGCACCAAAGAACCACAGGAATATGTCCTGGGACTCACACTGGCCCAGTAAAGCCTAAAGGTTCCTGCTGCTAGGACACTGCATGTGGATAAAGTCTCCAGACTTGCCCCAGTATCAGGCAAGAGGCCTGCGCTCTGCTGGGACAGACTTGTTTCAGTTTTTATCACCACCAGACACACCCCCAAGATTGCATTGGGCCTAATGACTGTGAGACCCAGGAGTGATTGATCTGGTACCTGCCTGGGTGGCTGTGAGGCTGCCTCTACCACCCCTCCTACAACCCAGTGCAGATAGTAAGGAGTGTTTTGGGACTCAGTGGCAGGCTGGGAAAATCCAATAATGAGCAGATGCTAACAGTTCCTGTTCCCAGGCTAATGCCTGCACATGGAGCCTCTGGACCTGCTCTGGTGTCAAGTGGAGTTCTGTGGCCCCAGCTCATTAGTCTTATACTTCAGCCAGTACCATGAGTGGCTGGTAGGAATGGCACTGGGGGTGAGTGCACCACAGCAGCAGACAGACCACAGCAGGGTAGGCTCTGGTCCCACCCCTAGCTGCACTGGTCGCCATGGGCTGTGAGCTCTGGTGGTAATCTAGCATCATGGCACTGGTAGCTGGAAGACCAGGAGTCTGGGCCTAGCCCAGCCTCACTTACAGGTTGTATGGAAGGACTACTCCCTTTAGGTATTTCCCTAGTTTATTTTAAACAACACAACAACTGCAGATTTGGGACAAATCTGATTTTGGGGGATACTCAGTATCATATTTATGTATTTTTTATTAATTTGTAAAGTCTTGTGATCTATAGTATGATCTACCCTGGAGAATATTCCATGTGCTGTTCAGAAGAATGCGCATTCTACAGCCACAGGATGAAGTATTCTGTGGATGTCTATTAGGCCCACCTGATCTATGGTGCAATATAACCATGCTATTTCTTTGTATACAAATGGCCAATAGATATATGAAAAAATGATCAAAATCTCCAGTCAGAAGAGAAATGTAAATTGAAAGTACAGTAAGATATTACCCCACTTCAGTAAGATTGGCTATTATCAAAAAGACAAAAGGGGGCAGGCCTGGAATTTAAGCAGATTGTCCTAGCAATTAAGCAGTGGCCTACACTGGAGTGCCTGGGGTTGACTCCTGGCTGAAGCTCCTGATTACTGCAGATGCAGATCCTGGATGGCAGCAGTGACGGCTCAGGTAGCTGGGCTCCCGCCACTCATGAGGGGACTTGGATTGAGTTCCTACTTCCTGGTTTTACACCAGCTAGAAATCTTGGTTAAGACATTTAGAGAATGAGCAAGTGGATGGGACCTCTTTTTCACTCACTTATAAAATAAAATAGATTAAAAAATAAAATAAAATAACATGACTAGAGCCTAGGGAGATTACTGATGCCATAAACAAGAGTGTCAAATTGTTAAGTCAACAACAGGAGTCACTGTGTACTTACATCTCATGTGGGATCTGTCCTTAATGTGTTGTCTAATGTGAAGTGATGCTATAACTAGTACTAAAACAGTATTTTTACACTTTGTGTTTCTGTGTGGGTGCAAACTGATGAAATCTTTACTTAGTATATAGTGAATTGATCTTCTGTATATAAAGATAATTGAAAATGAAAAAAAAACAACTCTGGTGTTAAATTGGAAATTGCATAGAAAATGAATTAATTTTTAAAAAAATATCATGTAGGATCTCTGTCTTTAATGAGCTGTACACTGTTATTTAATGCTATAACTAGTACTCCAACAGTATTTTTCATTTTGTGTTGCTATGTGGGGGCAAACTGTTGAAATCTTTGCTTAATATATACTGAACTGATCTTCTGTATATAAAGAGAATTGAAAATGAATCTTGATGTGAATGGAAGGGAAGAGGGAGCAGGAAAGGGGAGGGTTGCGGGTGGGAGGGAAGTTATGGGGGGGGGAAGCCATTGTAATCCATAAGCTGTACTTTGGAAATTTATATTCATTAAATAAAAGTTAAAAATAAAATAACAAAAGATAATAAAGGGTGGCTAGGATGTGAAGAAAAGGGAACCCTTGTACACTGTTGGTGGGAATGTAAATGAGTACAGCCATTGTGTAAAACAGCATGGAGGTTCCTTACAAAACTAAAAATAGGATTACCATGTGGTCCAGCAATCCTACTACTTGGTATGTATCGAAGAGAAATGAAGTGAATACTTTTTAAAAAAATTTGCACTCCCATGTTTATTCTAACACTATTCATAATAGTTAAGAAAAAGAGACAACTAGGTGTTGATCCATTGATGAATGAAGAAAGAAAATGATACATATACATAACAGAATACTACTCCGCCACAAAAGGGGCAAAAGCTCATCATCGGGAACATCATGAATGAAACTGGATCTCTTTTGTTAAGTAAAATAAGTCACATGGAGAAATGTTAAGTACCACATAATCTTTCACATGTGGTGTCTAATATAAAAGGTGATTTCATAGAAGTTAAAACTATAAAGGTGGTTGTCAGAGGCTGGGGAGCAACAGGGAGGGATGAGGACAGGTTGCTTAACAAGAACTTATGTATAGTTAAATAGGAGCAAGAGGTTTTGGGCTTCTTTTTGCACAGTAGGATGACTGCTGATACTGTTAGTGCACTGTATATTTCTCTATCAAAAAACTAGAAGTTAGGATTCTGAAAATTCTCCCTATAAAGAAATGTTAAATGTTTGAGTATACATATATATATATATATTTATTTATCTTAATTGTACATAATAAAATGCATACATGTACTGAAACTCCATAGGGTACTCCATAAATATGTACAATTTTTATCTGTTAAGAGTTTTTAAATTAAAAAAACAAAAACTAAAACTCTTTCTAGGCTCTACTTCATCATCAGCTACTGCCCCAACCAGCTCCTTTTTGTTGCTAAAAAAGAGCTGCCCACACTTCCTGTCTCTATTTTCTCAGTCCCATCCTCCCAGTCCAAGTTTTCATCCACACGACTCCACTAAAACTGTTCTCATTAAAGACAACAAAGATTTTCACATTCGTCAGTCTAGTATTTAATTCTTGTCCTTGTTAGACTTGACTTACCAGTAACATCTGACAAAGTTGGTCACTCCCTCTTTGACCCCTTATACTAGGCAGCTGTCGAGTTTTCTTCTACCTTGCTGCCTACATATTGTCCATCTCCTTTGCTACGTTCTGTCAGTCCCCTCATTTTTACAATTTAGAGGACCAAAGCTCAATTCCTAGAGCCTCTTATTTACAGAACTACATTCCACTCCTTGGTGATTTCTTCCAATATTGTGTTTCTTTCATAGCATTGGCATGCCATCAACTCTGACTGTCACAACTCTAGTTCAGACTTCTCCCTTCACCTCCAGAGTCATATATTCAACATTTTCCATCTCCAGATGGATTCCCAATAGGCATCTCAAACTTAATGTATCCCCAAATAAATTCCTGCTATTCCACCCATACTTGTTCCAACTGTGGCCTTTCACATCTCAGTAAATACCAAGTTGATCCTTCTAAGCTGCTCAGGCTAAAAACACTGCCATTTTCCTTGATTTCTCCTTTCTTCTTGTACTTTATAACTGATCTGCTGGCATATCATGCCAGCGTTACTTCAAAACTATATCCAGAATCTAGCCAAATCTCAGGCCTTGCACTGCCTCACCATGGTCCACATCACCATTACTTGCAATGTAATATCGCAATACTTCACAACCAGTATCTCTACTTCTGCCTTGCCTTCAGTATATTTTCAACACAAAATCAGAGTGATATAGTTAAAACTTAAGTGACATCACATTATTTCTCTCCTCAGATAGGTCCATTTGCTTCCTATCTCACTTAGAGTTTAAAACCAAATTCCTCATCATAGAAGGAATTAAGGGTCTAGCCTATCTCCTCCTCATTTTCTCATTTTTGTCTAGCCAAACTGATTCCCTTGCTGTTCCTTGACGATGTAAGTCATACTCCTGCTACTATGGTTTGAGTGTGTTCTTCCATGAGTCATCATATATTAATGGTATTTGGAAGCAGTGCCTTTGGGAGACATAAGGATCAGACAAGGTCGTAAGGGTGGACCCCCATAATGGCAGTAGTCACTTCACAAGAAACGGAAGAGAGACTGGAGCTGCCAGTTGCTCTGTCACTACAGATGCCTTCCACCATGTCATGATGCTGCAAGCAGGCCCTGACCAGATGCCAGCCTCACGCTCTTGGACTAGCCAGCCTCAACACCACGAGCGAAATAAACCTGTACTCTCTATAAGTTACCCAGTCTGAGTTGTTGGATTACATCCACAGAAAACAGACTGATACCTGTCTCTGGACCTGCTGTTTCTTTAGCTTACCCGCTCTTCCAGGAGACATCTGTATGCTCCCCACTAAGTTCATCCCTAGATCCCACTACCTAAAACTACAACACTACTTCTGAAATTTCCTGGTTCCCTTACTGCTTTATTTTCCCTCCCTAACACTTATCCTAATATGCTATGCACTTAAATGATTTACCTTATTTACTATTTATCCTCAGAATATAAGGTATTTGAAGGCAAGGATTTGTTTCTTTTCTATTTTCTTCAGTCTAATCCTCAGAGACCATACCAATGCATGGTAAATAGCAGGTACTCAACAAATAATTTTTGAGTGAATTATATAACAAAGTTAGTATTTAATGGGTTATTAGCATTTGTCCTGAACATGCTGGCATGTTTACAAGATTGAAATTTACACAAATCTATCAAGAACTTAACTTCCAGAGCAACAGTCATTTTATAAACGGTAACTGTAAACTCCACTATTGAGTTATATCATGGCAGAATTCATGACCAAAGAATGAGGAAAAAGACAAGGCACTGTAATGTAATTTATAACCAAACTATCTCACACTAAAATAAACTTATGATTTAAAGAAATCAAAGAAAAGTGACAGTAGCTGCAGAAGCCACTTACAGTAGACTTTTCAGGGGAAGATGGGACATCAAATGTTTCACTAATATGGTTTTCCAGATCTTGTTGGGAATGCGAATAATGAATTTGGTTCCAACTATTTTTCTTAGATTGTTTTGGTGGTAAAGCTGGAGGCTGTCCATCTTCAGGGGTCTCTTGTGATCTAAACAAGAAAAAAAGAGGGAAGAACGAGTATTTTGGAAGTTTAACTTAATGATGCGACAACTACTAGAGGAGTGTTGAATCATCACTGAAGAGACAAAAGTACATCTCATCAGAGTCTATAATTTAAGGTGAGAAGGCAAAACTCCAATTAACAGAGTATAAGGATCTATTTGTGGCAGCAGAAATTGATAAGAAAAGGTAAGTATGTAAACTGATTTTCTGTATATAAAGAGAATTGAAAATGAATCTTGATGTGAATGGAAGGGGAGAGCGAGTGGGAAAGGGGAGGGTTGCGGGTGGGAGGGAAGTTATGGGGGGGGGGGGAAGCCATTGTAATCCATAAGCTGTACTTTGGAAATTTATATTCATTAAATAAAAGTTAAAAAAAACTTAGGTTAAAAAAAATTTAAAAAAAAAAAAAGAAAAGAAAAGGTAAGTATGGTAGCAGAAATTTCAAGGTAGAAACTTACTTTTTTTTTTTATTGAAGATTTATTTATTTATTTGAAAGGCAGAGTTAGAAAAGATGGAGAGACTTTCCAACTGTTGGTTCACTCCCCAAATGGCCCCAATGAAACCAGAAGCCTGGAATTCCACCAGGATCACCCACATGGGTGGCAGGGGCCCACGCACTTGGGCCATTTGCTGCTGCTTTCCCAGACGCATTAGCAGGGAGCTGGATAAGAAGTGGAACTGCTGGGACTCGAACTGGTCTGGTGCCCATGTGGGATGCCTGCATCTCAGGTGGTGGTTTATCCTCTGTGCCACGGAGCCAGCTCCAGAAACTATAGCTTTTAAGAACAAGTGTAGTATGCGTAACATTACTTGTGAATTTTCCACAAAGGCCAGAAGGGGGACCCAGTGGTTCAACTTGTGTCCTAGGGAACACACATCTAAGGAAATTGTGGAGTTTGGGAGAAAGTAACAAAACAGGAAAGAGAAAATAGTTCTTGATAACAGCACTGACCATCATTGGAGTTATCTATCTCTAGGAAGGCAGGCTGTCCTCTGGGAAAAGAAAATTACCATCTCTCATTTTAGGCATATTTGGATAAACAAAATATACTGTTTTTTTTTTTTTTTTTGACAGGCAGAGTGGACAGTGAGAGAGAGAGAGAGAAAGGTCTTCCTTTTTGCTGTTGGTTCACCCTCCAATGGCCGCTGTGTCAGGCGCACCGCACTGATCCGAAGCCAGGAGCCAGGTGCTTCTCCTGGTCTCCCATGGGGTGCAGGGCCCAAGCACTTGAGCCATCCTCCACTGCCTTCCCAGGCCATAGCAGAGAGCTGGCCCAGGAGAGGGGCAACCGGGACAGAATCCGGCGCCCCGACCGGGACTAGAACCCGGTGTGCCAGAGCCGCAAGGTGGAGGATTAGCCTGTTAAGCCATGGCGCCGGCCCAAAATATACTGTTAAAAAAATAAGAATCATCCCCTCATTGAGCCTAAGCGCTGGTGAGAGAGTTGACAGTTGCTGTGTCAAGCCACTTGGCTGCTGTTGTGGTACTTGGGCAGAGACTTTACCCAGTATCTACTCACTTCTGTTGATTGACAAAAGATGCCTAATACCTAAGCTATAAGGCTTTGAGAAAGTGAACTGTATTAGATTATATTGTTGTTCTAAATATTTACATCCTCTACTCCAACATCAGGCTTGGCCATGTGACTTGGTTTAGGTCAAAGAAATGTGGAAAGAAGTGGTATGTGTCACTATGAAAGGAAGTTTTAAGAAACAGCTCATTAAGCTTCTTTTTTTATCCTTGGTCATGAGACTAGCCATGTCCCAAACTGGGAACTGCTTTCAGTCTTGGCCATGGGATAAAGAAAATGTGGAAAAGAGCCACAGCTCACCCAAGATATACATATAATGTAAGAAAGGGATTACCTTTGCTGTAAGTCACTGTAAATTAAGCTCATTTATTATCCCAACATAATTTAGCTCAGAATAACTGGAAGATTATTACCACAGTGGCCCTTGTATACATTCTCGCTGTGCTTAATCCAACATATTGCTTGAATTCTTTTAATGTTTAGCTGATGGTAAAACTAAAATCTATAAATGTGGAATAACAAAATATTGTAAGTTGCAAGGAAAAAAAATCAACAAAGTCTCTTTGGGATACAGAGTTTTTGTTTTGTCAACTGGGACAATTCATTTTTCTTACTTCACTGAGTTCTCTTGAATTGAACTGTAGGTAATTTATGTAAAAGCTGACTATACACAACTAATGTTTATTATCATAATTTTACCATTAAGTTTATTTTTTCAAAACTCTCTCATTATTCTTGAAGTTAAATCTGGCTGAACTTCAAATGCAGTGTTAGAGTCAAAATTGAATGCAGGGGCTGGCTCTGTGGCACAATGGGTTAACGCCCTGGCCTGAAGCGCCTGCATCCCATAAGGACGCTGGTTCTAGTCCTGGCTGCTCCTTTTCCTATCCAGCTCTCTGCTATGGCCTGGGAAAGCAATAGAAGATGGCCCAAGTCCTTGGGACCCTGCACCCGTGTGGGAGACCTGGTGGAAGCTCCTGGCTCCTGGCTTTGGAAGACCTCTCTCTTTCTCTTTCTCTCTCTCTGCCTCTCCTCTCTCTGTGTAACTCTAACTTTCAAATAAATAAATAAATCTTAAAAAAAAATTGAATACAAACACATATTTATGCCTTATAAAATACATGCCTAAGGAGAAAGCTCCAAGGATCTTAAATTCTTGAGAACTAAGGACAGGAAACAAAACTCTTCACAGCTTCTAATCCTTGAATTTGCTCTCTCATTTCAGGTCAGAAAAGCAGAATAAAGGCACTTAAGGGGTGAGGGCTTTTGAATCTGATTCATATATATTATGTCATGGGTATATGTGAATTTTAAATCAATGTCCCTTAATTACTATGCATGACACTTTTTAAAGTTACAGAATTAGAAAACCAACAAATGTTTAGAAATGTTAAAATAATCAAATATTAAATTTCCATTAATTCTATCTCTTGCCAACTCGTTCCCCATGGGTCATTGAGCAGTGTGTTGTCTGTCCTATTTCCCATTCTCTGTAATGTCTACATGACTAAACCTCTTCTATTTGATGGCTTAGTTAGTCTTCCTTGGTTAGCTCTACCGAAGTCCAGCTAGGGCACTTGAATCTTTTCATGGTTTTTCCAGAGTGTAACTGCTCTCCTGACCAATCCTCCTTTCTTCCACCCATCACTCAGATCCATCCTTTCTTTAAGCCTGACCACAGTCTCTATTATATTATTATATCTCTTTCTCCTTTTCAATAATTAATGAGTTTTCTTATCTATTTATCTTCTATTTTACTTTCTTCCCCAATTCTTCCACTGTGTTTTTGTTTGCATAAGCTATTTGTATTATATAAGCCAATAAATCAAGATTTTGCATATTAATGTGAGAATAAGCAGGTTATACATTACACTGATATAGTATTTTTTTTTTTTTTTTTTGACAGGCAGAGTGGACAATGAGAGAGAGAGACAGAGAGGAAGGTCTTCCTTTACTGTTGGTTCACCCTCCAATGGCCGCTGCACCGCGCTGATCCAAAGCCAGGAGCCAGGTGCTTCTCCTGGTCTCCCATGGGGTGCAGGGCCCAAGCACTTGGGCCATCCTCCACTGCCTTCCCAGGCCACAGCAGAGAGCTGGACTGGAAGAGGAGCAACCGGGACAGAATCCAGTGCCCCGACCAGGACTAGAACCCGGTGTGCCGGTGCCACAGGCGGAGGATTAGCCTATTGAGCCACGGCGCCGGCCACACTGATATAGTATTAACACTGAAATAAGAAGTTGAATTTATGTATTAACCAGTATGCCAATATAAGGTAGGAATGGATTTTATTTAAAAAAATATTTCTTTATCCATTTATTTGAAAGGCAGAGTGACACAGAGAGAGACAGAAAGAGAACTCGATTTTCTATTTGCTGGTTTACTCCCCAAATGCCTACAACAGCTGGAGCTGGGCCAGGTGGAAGACAAGAGCCAGGAACTCCACCCTGTTCTCCCACATGGGTGGCAGGAAATCAACAAAGCACTTGGGCCATCACCTACTGCCTCCCAGGTACATTAGCAGGAATCTGGATTGGAAGTGAGCAATAGCTGGGTCTCAAACCAGTCATTCCAATAGGAGATGCAGGCATCCCAAACAGTGGCTTAAGCTACTGTGCCACAACAGCCATCCCAGGAATGGATTTTAGAAATAATTTGTGCAGTGGTGGGCAATGTAACACAAAGGTTAAGACACTGCTTGCTGCTGCTCGGGATGCCTGAATCCCATATTGGAGTGGTTGGAATCCTGGCTACTTCGTTTCTGATCTAGCTATCTGGCAATGCACCAGGGAGGCAGCAGGTGATGACTCAAGTACTTGAGTACCTGCCACATACAATGGAGACCCAAACATGGTGTCCTCACTTCAGGTTCACCTAGCCCTGCTGCCAATTGCAGCCAACTGGGGAAGTAAACCAATGGATGGAGGCCAGTGCTGTGGCATAGCTGGTAAAGCTGTCATCTGCAGTGCTGATATCCCATGTGGGCACCGGTTCGAGACCCGGCTGCTCCACTTCCGATCCAGCTCTCTGCCACGGCATGGGAAAGCAGTGGAAGATGGTCCAAGTGCTTGGGCCCCTGCACCCACGGGGGAGACCTGGAGGAAGCTCCTGGCTCCTGATCAGCACAGCTCTGGCCATTGTGGCCAATTGGGGAGTGAACGAGCAGATAGATGTCCTCTTTCTCTCTCTGCCTCTCCTCTTTCCGTGTAACTCTGACTTTCAAATAAATAAATAAATCTTAAAAGAAAAAGAAGCGGATGGAAGATCTCTCTGCCTTTCAAATAAATAAACACATCTTTTAAAAAAAAAAGACGTGTGCATGTTTTCTAATTTAATTTTAAAGGTTTATTTATATTTTGAAAGTTACAGAGAGGGAGAGACAGAAAAGAGGGAGTGTACATGTTTTCTATGACTTATTCACTGAGCTGGTCACTCAACTTTCTCTTTTCTGTTAATTTTCTCAACACTGTCCGCTCATTGTTAGGTTATCTTTCAAGAAATATTAAGAAATCTCATATTTCTTTATTCTCTGATTACATTGCTACATTATCTGCATAAATTTATGACTATATTCAACAAAAATAAAAAATAGTCAGGGATTAGGTAGTAGGAAAAGGCCTCAAGAAATCTCAGGAACAAGTAAGCATATTTATAAATATATACATTTTCAGGCCCAGCACTGTGGCGTAGCAGGTAAAGCTGCCTACGGTGCCAGCATCCCATATGGGCAGCTGGTTCGAGTCCTGGGAGCTCCAGTTCTGATCTGGCTCTCTGCTATGGCCTGGGAGGGCAGTGAATGATGGCCCAAGTCCTTGGGCCCCTGCACCCACATGGGAGACCCAGAGGAAGCTCCTGGCTCCTGACTTCCAATCAGCTCAGCTCTGACTGTTGCAGTCATTTGAGGAGTGAACCAGCAGATGGAGGCTCTCTCTCTGCTTCTCCTTTTCTAACTCTTTCAAATAAATAAATAAATAAATAAATAAATCTTTTAAAACATATACATTTCCAAAAATAGTATAAATAAAATCTTGCACCAAAACCCCTAATTTCCCAGATTACTTCAAATGAAGCAATTTGGGACATTTGAAAATATAAAATGTGGACGCAAAATGAAAAAAAAAAAGTCTCTTACGGCGATGATTCCAGAACAATGCTGTTGGCCTGTGTTGAAGATGGAGATCGCTGATTCACAGAAATTTCACTTGGGGAAGTATGAACCACATGGTCTACCAAATGGCCAACTGAAGACGGTCGTAACCGGGTTCCCTCTTGCGTGAACGCAGAATTTCGACTAATGAAAAGATAGAAAACAACAAAAACACAGTTTAATTCCCTTTTCTCAAATTTCTTAATTATAAGGTTGATTAGAAAAAATTATTTGGGTGGGAACTGAAGAGAATCACAATCACTTGGAAAGCATTTTCAAACAATATATGCCCCCTTAGAAATTCTGTTGGGAATTTAAAGGGAAAAGGATTGTGGTAAAAACAACTCAAAGATTTTAAGTCTATTAACAGATTTTGATTTATTCACAAGGGACCCTTACTATGCAAGTCAATTCTGGGGAAACTGGAGTTCTTTGTTTAATGCTGTATTCCCTTATTCCACAAAAACAAGTGGCAGGCAGAGGAAATAATGTCCTGGAGTAACGAAGAACACATGTGACCAAAAGAGTGCTCTTTCTATATATCCTCATTTTCAGGCGAGAGACACACGCAGTAATTTAGAAATTAGCAAAATACACACCTGGTATTGGTTTGTACTTACTGATTAGGAGTTCCAGGTGGAGACCGTGATGGAAGGCTTTGTGTTTCTAATCTGTCATCAGATATTGAGTTTCTGCTTACTACTTCCCAATCCATTAATTTTCGTGCTAAGGGCTTACTTGGGGATCTGGAGTAATAAAATAATTTTATTTTAATACCCTAAACCATGAAAAAAAATCCTAAATTTGGTTTAATAGCTTATATCCTAGGTGAGTCAACATAAAGAGGTTACTTATGATAAACTAATTCATTTAGTGGCTATTTATCAAATAACTTCCTAAAAATGTACAGTGGCTTTATATGAAGAAGCAAAGAAAAGGCCAGGAACAACAGGACAGAAACTGAGGAGAAGAAAAACAGAAGAAACACGAAAAGAGAAAGGAAAAATGTAAGGGGGCAGTTTGCTATCAGACATTTTCTCAGATGTTATCAACATTATCAATACTGGCTACTGCTACTGCAGATTTTCTGGAAATCTAGATTGTCTTGGAATGTATTAAATAAGTCCTACAATATTATCTTCTGGATGTCTTTATGTCTAAATCTCAATCCTCTGCTTCCACGAAGAGAACAAAACTGATAATTATGCATCTTGCACGTTATCATTTTCTAAACATATAGCTGGTTAGTGGGTTTTCTTTTGGTTTTTACAAAAACATTTTGAAAGGTTAACTATTCTGTCATGAGGTAGTCAGTAAAAAATGCTTTATTGCCTATCCAGAAATTGTCAGCTATCAGAGTGATTAAGATGAGAACTAAGTGATTTTTTAAAATATATATATTTATTTCTTTGAAAGGCAGAGTTAGAGAGACAACATGCAGAGAGAGACAGAGATCTTCTGTCCACTGGTTAACTCCACAAATGGCTACAAAAGCCAGGACTGGGCCAGACGGAAGCCAGAAGCTTCATACTGGTCTTCCCCAAGGGTGCAGGGGCCCAAGTACTTGAGCTATCCTCCACTGCTTTCCCAGGTACATTTAGCAGGGAGTTGAATCAGAAGTGGAGCAGCTGAGACATGAATTGGTGCCCATATGGGATGCCCAGTGTCATAGGAACAGCCTAACCTGCTGTGCCACAACACTGGGCCCCCTCATTATTTTTTTTTAAGACTTATTTATTTATTTGAAAGGCAGTTACAGAGAGGCAGAGGCAGGAGGAGGGAAGGAGAAGAGGAGGGGGAGGAGGGGAAAGGGAGAGACAGTCTTCCACCGCTGGTTCTCTTCCCAAATACCTGAAATGGTCAGAGCTGGGCTGATCTGGAGACTGAAACTGGAGCCAGGAGTCAGGAGCCAGGAGCCAGGAGCCAGGAGCCAGCAGCCTCTTCCAGGTCTAGCTTTTTTATATTCAGTTTTTAAATGGCAGCTAATTTAACAAATTAAGCTATTTTATAAAACTGCAATAAATTATCCTGTAGTTTTATATTTCAGTAATAAATTCACTGAAGCATATAAAAATTACTGTTTTTCATTATATCACAAGAAAAATAAAAACAGCTCCTGTTATCTAACTATAAAAACCAGATCAGAGAAATTTAGATAAAGCACCTATTTGTGTAAAGTTAAAAACAAAGACTATTTCTGGACGGCACCGCGGCTCACTAGGCTAATCCTCTGCCTTGCGGCGCCGGCACACCGGGTTCTAGTCCCGGTCAGGGCACTGATCCTGTCTCGGTTGCCCCTCTTCCAGGCCAGCTCTCTGCTGTGGCCAGGGAGTGCAGTAGAGGATGGCCCAAGTGCTTGGGCCCTGCACCCCATGGGAGACCAGGAGAAGCACCTGGCTCCTGGCTTTGGATCAGCGCGGTGTGCCGGCTGCAGCACGCCTACTGCGGCGGCCATTGGAGGGTGAACCAACGGCAAAAGGAAGTCCCTTCTCTCTGCTCTCTGTCTCTCTCTCACTGTCCACTCTGCCTGTCAAAAATTAAAAAAAAAAAAAAAAAAAAAAAAAAAAAAAAAAAAAAAAACAAAGACTATTTTTGGTTACAGTTCACAGGATTCATAGGTCTTAATTATGTGAATTTGGATTTACTTTCATATTTTCCAGTAGTAAGAAGGAATTGTGCTTAGTACTGTACTTTTTAGCTCATCAAGATTTTTTTTCTCTTAAAGTTGACCATCATTTTTTCCCTCTTCTCATATATGATGCATGTGCTTTTGTATGGATTTTTAAAAATTATCAAGGCATAAAGCAAATGTGATATTAAGTTACCCAATACGTTAAAACTGTATGGCAGGTAAATTTGGTTTAGTAGTTAAGGTGCCACCGGAGGCGCTTGCGCTGTGGGTTAAAGCCCAGGCCTGCAGTGCTAACATCCCATATCAGCGCCGGTTCAAGTCCTGGCTGCTCCACTTCCAATCCAGTTCTCTGCTATGGCCTGGGAAAGCAGTAGATGGCCCATGTCTTTGGCCCCCGTGTGGGAGACTAGGAAAAAGCTCCTGGCTTCAGATCAGCTCAGCTCCGACTGTTGCGGTCATTTGGGGAGTGAACCAGTGGATGGAAGAATTCTCTCTCTCTGTAACTCCTTCTTTCAAATAAAATAAATCCTAAAAAAAAAAAAAAAATGTTGCCACTGGAGATACCCACATCCTATATTAGAAGGCCTGGTTTAAGTCACTGCTACTCTGCTGCTGATCCAGCTTCCCACATAGGTGGCTACAAGCATGTGGGAGACCCAAATTGAGTTCTGGTCTCCTGGTTTCAGTGTGGTCCAGCTGTGTCTGTTGTGGGCATTTGGAAAGTGAACCAGGATAGAAGTTCCCTTTCTGTCTCTGCCTTTCCAAATACAAATAAAAATAAATTTAAAAATTAAAAGAATAAACCTTTAATGAGATTATATAATAAAATTCTAATATCATTAAGTTTGCAGTGGCTTGTTGCCTAAAATACCTTTTTCAATATGTTAAACATGTAAAAAGAACTATAGTAGACTAAAAAAGCATGATAATACTGACCAAAGGATATTTGATAAAGTGTTGCATACATAGCAGGAAGCATGAAAATAATGTGCATTTACACTGAATCCTAGCTCTGGCCTTTTATTAAACAAATCACTTAAATTTTTATATCCAAATAACTGCATTTACTGGTACAATATGATTCTTAGATCCTTCTCTACCTATGATTTAGGAGTATCTAAAATTTTAATGTAATGATTTAGCCTATCAGTTTTACTACACCATGAATAACCTAAGTTACTGAAGAATCCAAACCACCTTAGTGTCCTATCTTTTCAATAACTCATATCCAAAACCTTTTTAGTTTCACATAATGATATCCTCTTAATTTAAAAACTAATGGGAATTTTCTTAAGAGATGTAATGTTATTAGCCAAAAGGGATGCTGATCAGATTTTACTTTTCGTAAGTGAATTCAAAGTAAATTAAGTATGAACACTTTTCATCATTATGGGTTTAAATTATAGGATTTTTTTTGACAACCCAGGATACCATTTAGTCCTACCTTCTCATATTGCAGTGCAAAAAGGAGCCTTTCAGGCACAACAAAATAGTAATCAAGTATATGATACCATGCACTCAGTTTCTAAAACAGCATTGTAAACTTACCATAACTTAGCCTTTGTGGCTTTTCTATTAATGCTAATTCTTAATGTTAAAAAGCTATTCTTTCCTCATATATCAGAGTATTAAATGTGAGCCATGAGAGGGCTCACTAACTATAGTCAGGAGATCAACTACTTTCATTTTCTAAGAGAAGGAGAAAGTCATTTGAAGAAAGAAAATCTAGCACACTCACCAAGTATAAAACATCAGGAAACGTTACTGCTGTTGATGGAATGAATACGGTTGGAAATGTTTTGAATTTAAAACCAAATTTCAGGTATTTTCTTTTATTAACAGTTTTAACCTCAGAGACCCACCCACTCAGGCTTGCTGTCTATGTTTCCTGTTAAGTGTGGAAATTTCAGAGAAAAATATACCACACTGATCACTGTGTTTGCAATGTGGTAAACTTATTTTCTGACTATGGCATCTTACTTTTGTATTGTATCAAAACACTGTTTTGTTCTCTTTTTAGATATTATTATTTGACAAATGAAAAAGTGTGACAGCAATTCAGAGATCATGTATAAGCAAAAGAATATCATCATCAAAAAATCTTGTCATACTAATGATATAAGCAGAAATCTTTTCTGAGTTTTTCACTGCCAACTCAAATTCTAAGAATGACATGAATAGAATTTCCTAACTCGTAGTAACTTAATAATTTAGTAAGTAACTTAATAATTGCTAAAAGTATTAGAAAATTTTGGTAGACATATATCAAGTCATCAGAACAAAATGTTGGTATTTTAGAAAAACAATCGCACAAAAGCTTAGTCTTGCAGAGATAAAGGGATCATTAAAACAGCCTAGTACTGTTATAATCTCTTCCCTGTTGATGACTTATTTCAACAAAAATTCATAGAATTCTAGCAAAACAAAAGGAATGGGAGAGTCATACTAGGCTTGTCATATTGGAATTGCAACACTACTGTCAATGTATATTTATTCTATCAAATAACCTGATAAGCATACATTTTACCAACAGATATATAAAATGAAAGCTAAGATGCAGATGTAACTGCATATATTTAAAATCTTATATGGTCAAAAATATTAAAATAACACTTAAAAGTAATAATTTGCATGTGATACTAAGCTTAATATGCAAATACATCTGTTATTTGATAGTCACATTGGGACATCATACTATTATATAGTACAACTAGTCATCAAATCACATGTTCTGTTTTTTAAAATAAATATCAAGTAAGAAAAAAACTTATTGTTAGAGAAGGATTAAAAAGGTTTAAGTGTACAGTTATGGTGTAGTTACAAAATAAGAATAAGAAAAATAAATTTTGATTTTGACAAGTGTTGAAATGAGTGTTACAAATAAGTTACAGTACTAAGACCTGTAACAAACACATTAAAAATGAAAACAATGAAACTGATAGGAAATAAATGATTTCTTCATCAAGAGCAATTACAAGGAAAATAATTTCATATTAACATTTTATTGTACATTGCATCTTTGTACAAGTCTTTCTACTTCCTGACTGGGTACCATGGTATCTGAAACTACAAAAGGAGAAAATTTTTGTGGTCATGTCTATTAGCATCTCTGTATTCTTTTGTTTCCCTTCCAAAATAATGCCACATTAGGTCTAAATTAAGATTTATGTTTAATAGACAAAATTACTATATTTCTCATAAATCTAAAATCAAGACACATTGATTTTAAAACTTTTCTTTAAAGATTTAAAACATTTTTGAGCAAGTTCTAAAATAAATTATGTAATGCAAATTCAAGTTAGCTAATCACAGCCAAACACCACAGCTCTGACCAGCTGAATGCTTGCCACATCAAGACATTGTCACTAACAGTCTTCCTGTTCAATAGATTAATCAGACAACCAGGATGAAAGCAACCCAGAATGAAGGAAAAAAAAAAAGGTAAGTTTTATTATTCAAACAAATTAAAAATGTGTTTCAGTATTTTGCTTGTTTTTTTAAAATGTCCTTACTACAAGGAGCACACGGTATTCTTTATTAATGTTCCTGTCTTGCAGAACATACTACTGTGACAGCTTCAGACAGTGCTCGCAGCAGCTCCTACTCTGGGGGCAGGACAGGGCCAAGGCAGGAATTCTAAAGTTAACATCTAGATTATGATAAGCACATTTAGCTGTTAAAAGATTTATCGCCAGTATAAATTATTAAACTTTCAACAGCAAAGAAAATCTGCATAGATATATATTGTGATAAAAGCAAGCAATAAAATAAATGAAACTTTTAAACCAAGTATATACATACATATAAATATCTTTGTGAATATATGTGGAAACAAATCTAAAATTAAAAACTATCTCCCCAAATTTTAATTGATTGTTTTGGGATGTCAGTTTTTCTTTGTTATTTGACATTGTTTTTTTTTTTTTTTTTTTTTGACAGGCACAGTGGACAGTGAGAGAGAGAGAGAGAGACAGAGAGGAAGGTCTTCCTTTTGCCATTGGTTCACCCTCCAATGGCCGCCACGGCCGGCGCGCTGCAGCCAGCGCATCGCGCTGATCTGAAGCCAGGAGCCAGGTGCTTCTCTTGGTCTCCCATGCGGGTGCAGGGCCCAAGAATTTGGGCCATCCTCCACTGCACTCCTGGACCACAGCAGAGAGCTGGCCTGGAAGGGGGGCAACCGGGACAGAATCCGGCGCCCCTATTGGGACTAGAACCTGGTGTGCTGGAGCCGCAGGAGGATTAGCTTATTGAAATGTGGCGCTGGCCACTGGTGGGGTTTTAAAATGAACTATCATTTCCATTACTAGAAAAAAGGAATAGTTTCAACTTTTGGAGGGAAGGGAAAATCTCCTTCAGAAACACAGAATAGGAGAGTTATCTGGATAAATACTAAGAGTAAGGTTTAAACAAAATAAAATCAAAAGCAACATCCCATCGTTCTTTTTATGAACACTCTCAAGCCTCCAAGAGCAGTAGATACCAAGCACACAGCTATTAAAAGACTTACCCTATGTAAGCTGTCTCCACTAAAGACAAACTCCTGTCTCTAACATACCTCTATCCAGTTGGTCATCAACTTTTGTGAGCTCCCTCAGACTTGCTCCCTAGTCTCCATTCCATCTCCATCTTTTATTATTTTCACTTGGATTACTGCAATTAAATTCTGGTTTTGTCTCTGGGTACCCAGTCTCTACTTACTAGTCCATTCTCTACCCTTGTTCATAAAACTATTTTCTAAAATGTAACTGTTATGTAACTTCACTAGTTAAAAGACAAACTGGCTATAACAAACTCTTAGAAAAATGAAGAAATAAATGGCAAACAAATTAAAAGCCATTTCTCTGTCTTAATGATATGATTTAAACAGAGATGTGAGCTGGATAACATACGATGTTTAAAATAGGAGACTAATCTTCCAACAAAATGTTATATTCATAATATGATAACTTGATTTAGCTTATTCAGAGCTACAGTGCTTGGCACAGGGTAAATGCACTTATAAAAATGAATCAATAAATGTATCATTCTCTCAACATAATATAGGAAAGGATGTGGTAATTCTATAATCACCTAGAAAAGGTTAATTTTAATACTTCTTTTTAAAAAACCAGATACTGAAATAAAATCAACTTACCTTGCAAATACCCTGTCTTTATTTGCCTTTTCTTTGCCATACTGAACTGATTGGACTTCAGTTCTCCCACTGAAATACACAAATATACACAACAATATCTTAAAGAGAACTATAAGATAAAGTGTCAACACACAACATGATAACATTACCATTTCATAAAAGGCAGGGCATTTCTAGCAGAGAAAAAGCAGAGTAGGAAGAAAAGACTGGACGACATTCCAGTTCCACTTGGATAGACGAAGTTTAGTTACAGTCCTTCCATTAGGAACATACACTTCACAGACATTTCACTTTCTGCTGCTTCTTTATTTTTTATTATTTTTTAAAGATTTATTTATTTGACAGGTAGAGTTACAGACAGTGTGAGAGAGAGACAGAGAGAAAGGTCTTCCTTCCATTGGTTTACTCTCCAAATGGCTGCAACGGCCAGAGCTACGCTGATCTGTAGCCAGGAGCCAGGAGCTTCTTCCTGGTCTCCCATGCGGATGCAGACGCACAAGGACCTGGGCCATCCTCCACTGCCATCCCAGGCCATAGCAGAGAGCTGAACTGGAAGAAAAGCAACCGGGGCTAGAACCAGCGCCCATATGGGATGCTGGTGCCACAGGCAGGGGATTAACCCAGTATGCCACGGCGCCAGCCTCTTCTTGCTACTTCTTAATTAAGAGCCAACATGGGAGAAATAATTTTGCACAAGAGGAATTCTTCTCTCTGAAGATACTCTGCCAAGGGTCAGAGATAGATGGTCATGCTCCAACTCAAGTAAACACTGCCAGCCCTGCCATCCCTCTTCAAGTCTGAGAGTTAGCTAGTGTTTCCATCACTCCTTAATGAATCCTGGAAAACTACTTTCTTTGGGCAAGCTATTTTTCCTTTTCTATTGCTAATGATCACAGACATGAAGAATGCTTATTCCCTCAACTCCTTCCATGTCCACATTCATGGCAACTGCAGATTTGTGCACATGGGAAGGAATTAAGGACAGGAACATTGTGGAGGTTGGGCACCAGGAGATCTGTCCTGAAGTTTTAGTCTAGCAAGCATATATTTATGCAGGGTAAAGGATTCTCCTTTATGGCACAACAATATGTTCACATTAACTTTGCTAATAAAGCTTGGTTCTCAGATAATTTGCTCATGGAAGCTCATAACTTAAGTGTTACTGAACACAAATTCCTAGTACATCAAATACAACCACTATAAATGTAGCTATCTGAAACATATAAGAGCAGCCAAACGCAGGTTTCTAAGGCTAAATAAGTGACTTTTAGATCATCACATAGGCATAGATAAATGAGAACTGAATGGCATGCTTGTGTTATGGAAAAATGAGAAACATTAGCACTATTTTTTTTTTTCTTGAGGTGCAGAGATGGGAGAGGGAGTGTACACACACGAGACAGAGACAGAGGTATCAAGAGATCCCCAAACGCCCTTGACGGTCAGTCAAGGCTGGGTCAAGCCAAAGCCGTCAGCTGGAAACTCAATCAAGGTCTCCTACATATATGGCAGGTACCCAACTACTTGAGCCATCACTGCTGCCTTCCAGGCCAGAGGTGGGTATTGAATCCAGGCACTCTGATGTATGACACAGGTGACCAACCAGTATCTTAAGCACTAGCACTAATGCCCACCCAAGCATGATCTTTAAATGTTGCTAAGTTGCCATTTCCTTAAAATATATATTTCTTCTAAGAAGGTAACAAATTAAGGTTCAACATTATTTTATATTTCTATATTAGTGATTTCAATCCCTTAGATACTTTCTAATGAGATCAGGGTTTGTCTATAAGGAAGCTGGTGGAGAAAGCAATAAATCCCGCTGACATATCCAATTCCACCTTTCTATCTAAATAACATACTAACCTCATAAGTGTGACACAGTTCTAATATTCCTGACAATTGGTTATTATAAGGAAAAATAATTTATTTAGGGCAAATCTATTAGGGATAGGACTGCGTCCAGCTAAACATTCGTCACGCTGACATTCTTACTTCACTTTCAACTACATTAATCATTTTGATGATTAAAAATTGCTTTTAGATATATATTAACTAGCAATAATCACGCCTCAGATAAACCTCTCTCTCTATATATATATATATTATTATTTTATTTTTTATTTAATAAATGTGAATTTACAAAGCGCAACTTTTGTATGGTTGTGGCTTCCCCCCCAACCTCCCTCCCTCCCGTGGCCCTCCTCTCTCCCTCTCCCATCCCGCCCTTTATCAAATTTCATTTTCAATTGCCTTCATATACTGAAGATCAACTTAGTATATACTAAGCAAGGATTTCAAAAGGCTGCACTCACACAACCGCACAAGGTATAGGGTACTGTTCGACTAGTAGTGTTTTTACGTTTCATAGTAAAACACATTAAGGACAGAGGTCCTATGTGGGGAGCATGTACCCAGTGACTCCTGTTGTTGATTTAACAATTGGCACTCTTATTTATGAAGTCAGCAATCACCTGAGACTCTTGCTATGAGCTGTCTAGGCTATGGAAGCCCCTTGAGTTCACCGACTCTGAACTTGTTTAGTCAAGGCCGTATCACAGTGGAGGTTCCTTCCTCCCTTCAGAGAAAGGCGCCTCTCTCCTTGATGGCCTGTTCCTTCTGCTGGGGTCTTGTTCACCAGGATCTTTCATTTGGATTGTTTTTTGCCAGCATGTCATGGCTTTCCATGCCTGTGAGACTCTCATGGACCTTTTTTAGCCAGATCCGAATGTCCCAAGGGTTGATTCTGAGGCAGGAGTGCTGTTTTGGGCGTTTGCCATTCTATGAGTCTGCTGTGTGTCCTGCTTCCCCCGCAGGATCATACTCTCCCTTTTAATTCTATCCTTCATTATTTGCTTACACTGGTCTTATTTGTGAAATCTCTTCGACACATACCCTATCTTTTTGATCGGTTGTGTATTTATACTTATCACTTTACCAAGTGCACTGGCATTGGTACCTGCCTCCTTGGTATGACTGAGTTGAAATCCCCTGGCACATTTCCAGCTCCACCATTGGAGGTAAGTCTGAGTGAGCATACCTCTAGATCTATTTTAAAGTTTTTAAAGACTATAAACACAAAACTTCTAAACTTATAAATATGATACACACACATTAATTTAATATGAACTGAGCTACTGTAGGCCCTAATGTACTGTCCTTCTGCTCTGCAGGGGCTGTAAGTCAACAAACTCCATTTTCTAGATTCTTTTGCCCTTCACTTTCTGTTTGGTTCTGCTTCTAAAAGGCACTGGTAGAAGATAAGAGAGTAGAGAAAGGCAGAGCAGGACTAGCTGAAAGATGCTGATAGTTGCTTTAACAGTCGTGGGGACAAGGGAAGGGCAAAATAAGCATCACGTAGATGGTTCCATCTTTGAGTAGAGCAGCACTTCTCTGGAGGATCCAGAACCAGCTCTGACAATGGCTCTAATAGTGTGTCTAGGCTTGTGGACTCCAGCCTCGAAGTGACATAGGTTCTTCTTCTTCTTTTTTTAATATTTATTATTTTTTTATTTGGAAGAGTTATGGAGGTAGGGGGAGAATCTTCCATCTGCTGGTTCACTTTTCAAATGGCAGCAATGGCCAGGGCTGAGCCAAGCAAAAACTAGGAGCCCAGAGTTTCTCCCAGGTCTCCAACATGGGTGCAGGGGTCCAAACACTTGGGCCATCTTCTGTTGTTTTCCCTGGCACATTAGTGGGCAACTGGATCGGAAGTGGAGTAGTTGGATCTCAAATCAGCTCCCATAGGGGATGCCGCTGCTGCAAGCAGAGGCTTAACCTGCTGTGCTACAACCCTGGCCCTGGGACACAGGTTCTGATCCTCTTGGCATTACCCACTGCTTCCCATTTGCCTCTTCCTTTGCTTTCCTAGCCTTTCCAATAGCTGTGTAACCAATTACCTTAATTAAACTGCTTCTGTTTGAAATATCAAAGACTTTTTGGTTCCCTGACTAAACCATGACTGATACATGCATTTTCCACTGAAGAAGATTCAATGGAACACTTACTCTAAAGGCTGGATGAGTAAGTTGAATTTCACAACAAAGAAGGAGCATTTTGAAAATGGCAGAAATTTGTGTAATACTAAAGTACCTATATTTGTGGAAAATGGAATTAAAAATGTTTATTTTAGTGCAACAATTCTGAAATCCGTGCATAGCTTTTACATAATACACACTTGCATATGCCTTTTGGAACCCCTGACTTTAGTACTAAGAATGAAATGCAAAACTGCACCAGTCTCAGCACACTCAGTATCACCAGTAAGTTACTTATCTTCTGAGCACTGAGAAAGTATCAATTGTTAAAAGATTTTATATACAGGTATACATACACTTATTGTAAGTAATTCAAACAACACAGAGAAGCACTGCAAAAGGAGCAAATCAAACAATTTGCTATGTATATTTTTAGCCACAGTTCCATCCCTAAGAAATCATCACCACTATGAGCAAGTAGAAATCATTCTGAAGTTTATTGTATACACAGAAAATGCTAGAAACATGACAGGTATAATTTTATTATAATGTGACGACTGTATAAATGTCACTTTCAATGGAAAACACCCTGATTTCCTCTGAATTAAAAGAAAGAAAAAGACTACTGCTAATCAAAAATAAAATACAGAAAAATGATTAAGAAAATCTTAATAAATTGGGCATTTAAAAACCACCTATTTCAAATTATTAATAGGCATTAAAATATTTCCTCCCACTAGCCCTTGCTTCCACTTTTTCTTTTTGCTGTATTATTTATTTTACTTTGTTAAAGTTTACACCATTTTAATTCTAGTCTGTAATCATTCTCAAGGTTGTCAGGGGTTCTATATTTGACAGATTTTAAAATATGTTTTGGTCACCTTTTTATTCTTTAGGACTTGGTAGACAAAGGGTGGCCCACAAGCCATACAAGCCTGAAGAAAAATTTTATTTGGTATACAAACTGTTTAAAATACTTAACCCAGGGGGCCTGGCTCCATGGCGCACTAGGTTAATGCTCCGCCTGCGGCGCCGGCTTCCCATATAGGCGCCAGGTTCTAGTCCCGGTTGCTCCTATTCCAGTCCAGCTTTCTGTGGCCCGGGAGGGCAGTGGAGGATGACCCAAGTGCTTGGGCCCCTGCACCCACATGGAAGACCAGGAGAAGGCACCCTGCTCCTGGCTTCGGATCGGTGCAGCGCTGACCATTGCGGCCATTTGGGGAGTGAACCAATGGAGGGAAGACCTTTCTCTCTGTCTCTCCCTCTCACTGTCTGTAACTCTACCTGTCAAATAAATAAATAAAAAATATTAAAAAAAATACTTAACCAAAACTGATAAATCTCTAGCAAGACTGATCAGGTATCAGTATCAAGGAGAGAAGTGACCTTATTACAGTTTCTGGAAATATTAGAAAGACAAAGGGGAATATTATAAACGTCATGCCAATAAATCTAACAAGTTAACCAATTGTATTTCTATCTAAAGGCAATGAACAATCTGAAATTAATATTAAGGAATTCCATTTGTAATATGATAAAAAATATGAAATGCTTAAGCATTTATTCCTTAAGGATAAATTTGACAAAAAAGACACGTATACTGAAAACTACAAACATTGCCTAGGAAAATAAAAGACAACTAAAGAAGAAAATATACCATGTTTCATGAACAAGAAGATTTAATTTTTTAAGATGTCAGTTGTCCCCAAATTGGTATGCGGATTCAACACAATCCTAATTAGAATTCCAAAAATTACATCCAAATGGATCCCGGGCCTAACAAAAAGTAAGAGCTAAACTATAAAACCTTTAGAAGAAAACAGAAAAATAAATCTTTGTGACCTTGGACCAAGCAAAGGTTTCTCAGATATGACAAAAGACCCATAAGTAACAGACTGGTAAACTGAATTTCATCACAATTCAAAACCTGTGCTCTTCAGAAGACAGTGGGGCCGGCGCCACGGCTCAATAGGCTAATCCTACGCCTTCCGGCGCCGGCACACAGGGTTCTAGTCCCAGTTGGGGCGCCGGATTCTGTCCCGGTTGCCCCTCTTCCAGGCCAGCTCTCTGCTGTGGCCCGGGAGTGCAATGGAGGATGGCCCAGGTCCTTGGGCCCTGCACCCGCATGGGAGACCAGGATAAGCGCTTGGCTCCTGGCTTCAGATCAGTGCAGTGCGCCGGCTGCAGCAGCCATTGGAGGGTG